>NC_061072.1:3000052-3328773 GCF_021917145.1 Hypomesus transpacificus
CTTAAGCCCTTTATGTGCTGCACCTGGGTGTACATTTTACGCCTAGTGGGGAGCAGGCGTAAGTTGGAAAATCGGACCAATATCCTATCCATGGTAGCCTAATTAGGGCTAACACTAGTTTGATCGGACATGCAGCGCGTCTTGTTAATAGGCAACATGGAAAGGGCATTAAGGCGAGAAAGTCGTCCGTGGTAGCAGAAATCCACTGTTAATTTTGTTGTTGATCGATTTCCAGCTGATTGTTTCTGTTTGTGTTGATATCATTTCCCCGTGAACACTCTTCTATTCTCAGTATACAAACTATATGTTTTCTAATTTCTCTATCAGTAAAATGTATTTTCCTTTTCTTTTGTTTTTCTTTATCCATGGCTTGTTTTGAAGGGAGCTAGCTATAAAGTGTGCTTCGGATAGGCTCAGAGAATGTCCGTGGACTGGCTCTGATAGGCTCTTAAATGTGTTGCTTGGCAACGATCGACGCTTTCGCATTTTCACAAGGACGCGCATCTTAAGACCAGACGTAGCTACGACATTGGTCTGTCAAGCTTGGTGCACTTGGTGTAAATTCAAATCACAAAGTCGGACGTAGGTAAGACCGACGTAAGAGTTAAGACCAACTTTTTTACGCCCAGCTGGTGCACTCGGCTCCAGGTTTTCTGCTCAATTTTCAAATTTTCCTGCAGCTCATCTTTCTGAAATTTTACCCTTTTTGTTTTGCATCTTTCTTCTTCTTTTCTTCTGTTTTCTGCCTTCATCTTGCTCCAGGTCCTTTCAAAAATACCTTTCACAGCAGTACCTTCCAACTGCCAGTACTTTTGCATTTTTCTTCTCTTTTCTGTACTTTTCTGCCTTCATCTTGCTGCAGGTCCTTTATAACATACATTTCAGGCCTTTTGAAACTCCAGCAAATAATCTTCTGCTAAATTTTCAAATTTTTATGCATTGTTCCTCTTCTTTCTGATTTTTTTTCACTTTTTGTTTTGCATTTTTCTTCTCTTTTCTGTAGTTTTAAGCCTTCGTCCAGCTCCAGCCCCTATTCAAAATACCTTTCGGGCGCTTGGAAGCTTCAGCTTATAACTTTCTACAAAATGTTCAGCTTTTTTAGCATGGTCAGCTATCCCCATTCAGGTTTTCAGCATTCTCACTGCTGTTTCGCAGGAACAGCCTTTTCTAGTTTATTTTTGCCCCTAAAACTCAGTAAATATTTGGACTACATAGACAACCTAGGTGTCAAAAGTTTTGTGTTGGTATCGATTGAGTTGCTTGTATTTGTATTTATGTTCCGTTGCACGGTTTAAGTAGAATTTTTTTTGGCGAAAAGTGAAGCTAACGGTGGCTAACTTGCTAGCCACAGTCACTGACGCTACTAACGTCACTAACGACACGAAAACTCGCGTGACTATCTCTAGCAGAACATTAGTTTAGCGGCTCGTTAACTTCTGGGAGATGGCTAGGCTAACTGCTTTACTGCAAGGCAGCTGCAGACACGCCACAAGCGAAGAGGCCTGGGTGATAACTATTTGCTCAATTGTGATATGACAAACAATTATGATGTGTAATGTACAATATGTAAGGGATAATGCTCGACGAGGTGTCCAATATCACCTGATAATGGACGATGCGGACGCGTGAACCGTCTGACGCGCAGACCAAATAAAATCAAGATTTTTAAGAAGAAAATAATCGGCCATGTGTAGAGTTGCTGCTACTGTCGTGTTGGCCGCAGCCTGTCTGCAGTAGATTGACTAGCGAGGTGAATAGCGAATGGGATGTGAGATGAGCGGTTACGTGACACTGACACACTACATTCAGAAAAGTTACATTTTTCAAATAGGTTAAAATAAATATTGTAGTCACTCATTGTTGTATATACAAGTTAGCTTGTTAAAGTCTTTCAAAATTGTAAATGGAGGCTTTGACTCCGTCCCGGTTGTTATGGTTACTTATTTCAGACACTTTGTGTAACCAGCGGAATAATTTAGAACGGTGAAAAGACAGTTTTGCTGCAATGACGTGGTAGGTGTCCGTTATCACTCGATATCGGACACCCCTGCAGCCAATCTGAATCGAGTATTCACCCAGATCATGGTATAAAAGTTGATATTATTAAGGAAGTACATCTACTTTCGAAAACAGTAGTCTACTATTTCACTGAAGCATTAGCATCATGACATTAGCCCTCTGTTGCCCGGGCAACACATACTACAGCGGTCTATGATGCATCTGTTTCAATCGTTAAAATAAACTTTCCTCACAAATACATTTTCGTTGTAGTATTTATTATGACATTAGATACAAGTAAAGGATTTGTTGGTGAAATTATCATTACCTGTGGTTTCAAACCAGTGTAGCTCACTCACTGCAACGCTGTAGCCAAGTCTAGTAGCTAACAAAAACATCTCCACAGCTGTTTACAGTAGGAAGTCAAACGGCGGCTCATGTTCGGCACTACCCTTACTTAAATCAAGTATTTCAATAGGTGAAACTATCTGACTACTAACATGAACTTCATTGCCACAGCCTAAACTTTGTCAATCTGTTCATGAAAATAATTAATTTCAGCCTAAACGGCTAGCTGTAGGATATACAACATTTCACTGGGTCTTGCAGCGCTGTTTGATCCACTGAAATTATTATGAAATGTTATGTTTTACTAGCCATTGGCCTACTTTATATTCAATATTGCACTTCTGGTTAGACCTAAACTGCATTTTGTTGCCTTGTACCTGTACTTGTGTAATGACAATAAAGTTTAATGTAATCTAATAACTTGTCCAGTGGGGCAAGTGGCTAGCACTAGCCTACATTTCTCTTCCAGACTTGCCCTACAAAAACAAAATCCACTCGTCCCGGACAAGCCTTAATTTCGAGCTAGACTGTTGATACAGATCAGAATCCATCATATCTTGGACACCCAAAACCAGCGCATCTCGTAGCTAAATCAGTTATATAAAGGCCTTTATATATGGCTACAAACTTCTGCTCGGCGTATAACAATAAGTAGCAATTTTGTTGCACAAGCATTCTTTGTTAACTACAAACTTCTGCTGGGCCTCTAGCATATGGTCTAGCTGGCTAATTGTTACAAAGTAATAACTTTGTTGCAGGAGCATTCTTTGTACATGTAACAGTGTCCGGTAGGCTTTTTCGCTATAAATAATGATGTCGCTATAAATAATGATGTTAAACCAAGACCACTAAGCCCTAAAAGAAAATGTAAGGTCAAAGAAACTAAAGAAAGGTTTGAGGTTACTCTGAAAATCATTAATAAAATAGGCTAATGTAGTAATAAAACTGCTAAATCCTTCTCTAACTAGGCTCCTCTATCTTGCATAATGAAAAGTTTTTTAAGTAATCAATAAGCCTGCGCTTGCCCTCATTACTCAAATGATGCCGATCAGGGAGGTGAAATTACAAAATAAGACGCGAGTGTCTCAGAAATAATATAGAGCAATTTGTCTTTAAGGCCAACCAATGAGAATATTGTGAATAAAAAATGAAACAGGCGGCAAATAAACAGGCAAATGTTAACCTTGCATTGTTTGAAAAAGAAGAAGTGGGAAGCCCTAGTATATAAGAGGCAGATGTTGGATGATATCACACCATGGAAAACCAAAGTCGTCCCCACGTTTGGATCGTTGGCAGTTCGTTGGTCTACTGTCTTGCGCGGCACGCGGAGGAAGTAGGACTGTACCCCGACCTTGCGCTGGAGTGCCATATTGAATGGGTAGGGGTGAGGGTGGGCAGACCTTGTGCCAGGGCCAGCCCAAGCCTTTATGGGGCTTTTTTTTTCGTAAGCTTCCCTTCTAATGTCTATTCCCTTCTAGCTAGAGTAATTTGCTAAGTAAGGTAGCTATGTTTAGATATTTGAAACGCATAGCTAGCAATGGACCCCGAGTGCAACACAACAGAATGTTTATTAAAATGACATGCTGCTACTAGGTATTTCAGTATATGCTGCTCCTACCGTATTTCTGGGGCGGCGTTTATTACACAATGTTCATTTATGGTGCAGCGTTTAATCGTGGGCTGCGTTTAATTGAAGAAACACGGTACATTAAACAGTAATTTAATGTGCTCTTGGGGGCCCTCTGGTGGCCACGGGGGCCCTAAGCAGCCGCTTAGTTCGCTTATGCTTGGCCGGCCCTGCCTTGTGCCTTAAGGCCGAATTATACTTCTCCGACACCGTTACGGACAGACGCACGCACGGAGTCGGACGGATTGGTTGAATTTATACTACTCCGATAGCTCTGCGTGCTGAAAGCAATTCACCGGCAAAACAGTATGTCGCGCTGCTGGGGGTTGGGGCGGGGGCGCCGAAAGGCTACTCTATATAGCCAGCAACTCTACATTCATACTTCTCTGAGTATGCTTTAAAATAACAGAAAACATTAATCTATTGACGTTGATACATTTAGATGCTTTTATGAATCAATATGTCCTACCACTTGAGAAACACGGTCCTACACATAATTAGACAAATGCAATATTTGACGACCCATAGCCTACAATTGACCCTTTAAATGTAGCAAAGATGGGTGTTCATAACCAGGTGGAACAGGTGCCCTCGAGAGGATTAAGGAGTTGAAGAAGCAGATGCTGTGTCTTCTTGTTGGGCAACCAACATGTTGTTTATATCTGATTACAATTTACTTTGTTTAAGTTTCCTCCTGAGCGCTGCATCTTCATGAGGTGCATTTGGCCTCCTGATCTTCCAACCAACTAGTAACACCACTCCTCCATCTGAGTGATACATGTAATTTTTACAAAGTTATTATCAAGGGAACATAATGGTCAGAACTGCAGTCATACACTTAAATGTTTTTTGAAATATGTAAACACCAGGAGACTATGGGCAGCTGGGGCAGCCGCAAGCACACCCTCACAATTTCCCCAGAAATTGTATGCTCTCTAGTTGCATTCAGTGTTTCCCACACATAGACTCATTTGTGGCAGTGCGCCACAGAATCAACACCGGTGTTGTATCACACGATGCATGAATCTCTGGATTGGCACCCCTCGCGGGAGCGCGTGCGAATCAAAGAGTGAAGGATTTCGTCTTGATATCGCAATCAAACGAAGGGGAGACAAAAGTCTCACATTATACTTTCTTTGTTATAGAATTCAAGAGAAGAATGTCGGTTATCTGTGTAAATGTCAGATGTTATTTTCAACACAAAAGTCTTCAAAAGACAAGTACTAAAAACAATGTATCAACTATGTATCAACATCAAAAGAACCAATCAAATTCTTTTTTTTTAATATAGGAAATATCTACATATACATGTATTACATTTATGCTATTAAATGTGCATAATGCTGGCGTAGAAGGGAAGAAACGTATGCGGGGGGAGAGCATTTCATGGCAGGCCTTGTTTTCCATTTGATGTAAATGCAATGAACTCCCTGCTAACACTGACTAGGAAAGTGTTACATGCCTGAAACTTACTGTGGTTACTAATACTAGTGCCCTCAGTGTACAGTAAGAATCGTTTGATGCTGAGATATACAGAACAGACAATAGAGGGGGGTACATTTCATGAAAGGCTTAATGTACCCCCTGCTAACCCTGACTAGGAAAGTGTTACATGCCTGAAACTTACTGTGGTTACACGTACTGGCCCCATCATGTGCAATGCACACACTCACCAACTCACTCATGTAGGTAATCCCCAAATATAAAGGAAGGACCACATGCTGGTACCATCTCCCACAGATGTCACAGCAGATCTTAGAACAAATTATAATAATACAAGTTCTTTGCTTTGGGCACCATCACTTCTATTAAACTGAGTGTTTAGTAATAATTGTACTGTTTCTGATTTAGTCATGCATGAAATACAACTTTATAATGATCACAGCAATCAAAATAATCTTGAAGTCTGAAAACTGAAAAATATGTAATGATTTAAAAAAATCAAGCCTGTCATGAAATGTACCCCCCTCTATTGTCTGTTCTGTACATCCCAGCATCAAATATTTTTTACTGTACACTGAGGGCACTAGTAAGAGTAAGCACAGTAAGTTTCAGGCATGTGACACTTTCCTAGTCAGTGTTAGCAGGGGGTGCATTTCATGGCAAGAAGGAATACAACAACCCTGTCATGAAATGTACCCCCCTCTATTGTCTGTTCTGTACATCCCAGCATCAAATGATTCTTACTGTACATTGAAGGGGCACTAGTATGAGTAAGCACCGTAAGTTTCAGGCATGTGACACTTTCCTAGTCAGAGTTAGCAGGGGGTCCATTTCATGGCAAGAAGGAATACAACAAGCCTGTCATGAAATGCACTCCCCTCTATTGTCTGTTCTGTGAATCCCAGCATCAAATGATTCTTAGTGAACACTGAGGGCACTAGTATGAGTAAGCACAGTCAGGGTTAGCAGGGGGTGCATTGCACTTACATCAAATGGAAAACAAGGCCTGCCATGAAATGCTCTCCCCCCGCATACGTTTCTTCCCTTCTACGCCAGCATTATGCACATTTAATAGCATAAATGTAATACCAATACATGTGTATGTATAGGGTGGACAGGTCTGAAAACAGAAAAGTCTATGGTAGGTGTGGGATTACTATGTTTTATTTTTTCATTTATTTCATTGACATAAACAATAAGAGTAATAATTCCTATCTTAAAAAAGAATTTGATGGTTCTTTTGATGTTGATACATAGATGATATTTCTTTTTTTAGTACTTGTCTTTTGTAGGCTATAGGCATGTGAACCTTTGGTCCCTTTTCAGGACAGCTGATAGCCTATTCTGGATCAGAAGGCTGTTGTTTTTGACCTGTCTGAGTAACCCACCCTACGCGCAGGCTAACAGCATTAAAATCGCATGCTTTTGAACCTATACATTAGTATGAAGAGCGATGTGAAATACTTTGAACCTGCTACACAAAATACTTTTCCTTTGGTAATCATACCGGGGTGTATTTCCTCAGAATGCGATGTCGTGGAGCAAGAATGTTGGTTTACGTTCGTTACTATACGGTTTGAATGACAAAGGATTTTGTGTTGAAAAAAGCATCTGATATTTACACAGATAACCAAAATGTTTCTCTTGAATTCTATAACAAAGAAAGTATAATGTGAGACTTCTGTCTCCCCTTAGTTTGGTTGCGATATCAACAGTGGCGGAACCAGACTTTTGTTTATGGGGTGGCCCGGGCTACTTCAGGGGGTCCACAGACCAAGACTGAAAATGTGTGTGTAACCTTAGCCTTGTATCTAAGCAGTGTAAATTATTCATATGATTGCTGATGAGAAATTGAAATTCACTTAAGCCTGAGTTATTCAGTGTGGCCTAGTATTGTTCACTAGGGTTACTTTAATCAACCAGGTTAGAGGTTAGATCCTTCTTTTACATTAAAACAGAACTATTAGTGTATACTCACACAAAAAATGCCACAACCATCAAAACAAAAACATGAATCAACAATCAACATTTTAAAGTGAGGCTTAATCAGAAAAAAACTTGGTGTAGGCTTACATGTGTGGCCTACAAACACAAGCTAAACTTGGCATGTAAATGACTGCCTAGTATGCTCTGACCTGGTGCCTGTAGCTTTGGGGAGGGAGTTGCTCTGAGGTCTTGGGGGTGGTGCAAGGACTGGGATCTATTTCCACCTGATCCTGTTTGCTCAGCTTTTTGAAGAAGTCTGCTATCTCATCCTCTCTTTTAATGTTTGAAGTGAACCTTAAGCAAAAATAACATGTAGGCCTACACATCCAATTACCCACATTTCATCTTAAATCTTAAACATATCCCCATTATTATCTTCAATCAACTACCAGCCTTTAAGTTAGGCTACTAGATCATGGCTAGCCCTACTCTGAAATATGTATTTCAAACAGTCATATACATTAGCAAACAGGGTAGCTATCAGACTGCAGTGGTTATCTTTTGTAACGTAAATAGATTGATAAGGCATCTCATCAAGGAATCTTAGCAGTTGAAGCAGTACAAAAACAGTGTAGCGAGTAGCGACCCACACAGAAAGACGTGTTAAGTTATATGTTAGGCTGTTGGTTGTTTACCAGTAGTGTTCGCGGGGTCCGACATGCCAATCAACCTGCTGTCTGCCAATCACGGGAATGCCCGGTATGTTCGGATGCCGGGCATCCTGGTGGTTGGCGAAGGGGCATGGAGTGGGGTTGGGCAGGGGGGATGGAGCATTCGAAGTGAAGACCAGGTTTAGTGTCTGTTCTTTCTGTTAAGTCTGGGTTCCACGTTTTGTGGGCTACCTTTCTTTTATTTAGCATAGGCTATGGCCAAACAGCTGTTTGGCTTACTGGTAGCCTATGTACCGTGGTTAATAAACATCAATTCTGGAACTTCGTCGTATACCTGGATAATTGTTCCTTTCTGACCTAGTCAGGTCATTACAATAGATTTTACATGGCTAAAATGAGACTGTTGTTGTTTTAAAAGTGTGATGTATAAATGAAAATGAAAAAAACTAAATTGAATCAACTACACCACAGTAGGAACTGCGCTGTTAGCTACTAGGTAGTGCCTAGTGCTAAACAAAAACAGACATTTCTCTTATCTGTTATGGAACCAAATTGCCAATATGCATCTTTTTCTATGGCTCTGCGGCCCAGCAACTCAACTTCCATAACATTTTTTTCGGAAAGCCTCAACCCCAATGCTAAACCTTAAAACGAAAACTGTAATATGACTCTAGTCTTCCGTCGCTGGCGCTGTATTAGATGCTGGCGTAGTGATTTGTGACTGACTGGTGAACTGTGGAAATATCCTCGCTTAAAAAATTCGCTGCCAGATGTCAAAAGAAAGGCTTCTTTTAACAAGACAAACAAAAGACAATTAAATGTCAATCAGCATCCAATTACATGGGATAGCGAATTACATTTGGGGTGGCACCTGAGGTGGCCAGTCCGATATCAGGGGGGTCCAGTGCCACCCCGGCCACCCGTCTGGCCCCGCTACTGGATATCAAGAAGAAGTCTTTCACTCTTTGACTCGTGCGCACTCCTGCAAGGGGGTGCCAATCCAGAGAGTCATGCATCCACCGGCCGCCACATATTGCGTTTCGTTTAAATTTTATTTTTTACACTATTGAGGCTAAAACACGCAGTGCATTCGTTCAGCTGCATTTTCTTTCCATGCTCTCCCTCCGGCTCTCTGTCACTCACGCATCTTTCTCACATACACACACACAGTCACAACGTCAGTACACGTTAGCAACGATGCATGCCGTTTTAGTACGACAGACAACTATATCAACTAGCCTTCAGCATTAGTGCCATAGCTAAAGGTCTAGGAAAGTTGAGGATACTTTTCACTAGGTACCTACGAACATGTCTTAATCTGCTAGACAAGTGTGTTCCCCTTCGTTCTTTTGGTGAGAAGTCTCAGGAGCCCTAGCTGGTTACCTGGTGTCATGGACCAGACCAGCTTAATAGTTATTTAGCACTAGCGTTGATACATGCATGCATATACAGAAATTGTTTGTTGTTGTTGATTTTGGGAAGGTGTGATAAATATAGTATAACAAAGTTCTGTGTAACGAATTATTAACTAATTAATAATTAATTGGATATGGTCGTAGCTGCCAGGGTCTGTCAATTCTTTTTCACACCGCAGAGCAAGTGAAAAGGATATTTGTTAACGCTTTTACGTCAGTAATGAAACTGCATTCACGTATTATTATCATTCGCTTTGAGCTTCGAGTCTTAAGTCTTTGGAGTCAAGGGGCCCTGAATAGTTTATTAAAACTGCTAATTTGGTCTACTGAGGCAGGTGGGAGCAGGGCAAACAGGCAGCAGAACCAAGCATGACAGGTCAGTAGCAGTGTCAATGGCTTTAAGCCAGATATGGGGGGAAAAGAGGGTGAGGGAGTTGTTGGGGAGGTTAGGGCCGGAGATCCTGGAAAATGGCCTGCACCTTGCTGGGCTCTCCCAGTGCATGGTGGGAATACTGAAGAGGCTATTGACACGCTCCTCCTTAGATGGATTATTTATTGGAGGGAAACAATAAAAAGGAGGAGTGCTAAACCACTCTCAATGTTCTGTCTTGCCCAGTCTGAAAAGGCTATTGTTGCTTCTGAAATTTGAGTTTCTTACTTATGGGCCACGTCTATGTGAAAAAGAAGAGCAACAGAACGAAGGGAGGGAGAATTGGAGAGGAAGACAAGACTTGGAAAGGGATGTGGAGATTGTGGAAGGAAGATTGAGACTTCCATACACCAAAGCAAATATTACTGTAATATATTTTCTTCCATTATTCCATTTGAGGCCCAGCAGACACTGCACTGGCTGGAGTAGTGGACCGTAGGGTTCTATTGTGATAGGCACTGGAGAGATAATTACTCTTCATAAAGAACGTTCCTGGCCCCTGTCATCATTAGTATAATGATAGCCATGAGCATTAAAACTCCACCTTCCACGAAGGAAGCTGTTTTATCAAACCCAGAACCTCTCAGACTGAGTCTACCATCTCCCTGGGTGTCAGGTCCCCACCAGTAAATGCCCATTGGCTGCAAGAGAGGGCAGAGCATAATATAAATGCCCCTGATCACAAGACTGATACACAACCTGTATGACTCACATGACAGGTCAGGAAGAGAAGGGGTGACCCTAAAACTGTTCTCTGACAAGTTGATTACTGACATACAGGAAACCGCTTTGAGCGAGAGAACTTGAACTAGATAAGGATGATTACAATTCTAATTTAATGATCTCGATCGCTATTGGTGGTATCATGTCTTAGATGTAAATTTTCCATTATCATATTGAGTTCCGCTAGCCTGTCCTTCTGCTGTTCAGAAACTATGGGTGGAAAGGCAACATTAGCACTCTCAGTTAGTCATAAACTGTATTTTTTCTTGTGGTATCTGTAAATTTGACTTTTATGTGCATGTTGTACTTTGCATTTGAGTTTTTCTTGTATAACCGTCTTGTAACACTCTTACGTAATACTCTTGTAATATTGTAGTTGACGTTTTATTGCACTGTGTATTGAAAAATCCAGACTGAACACTGGCACTAATCACTGTCATGATATTAGAAAAGTGTACTTGTAGTCCTTAAATATCTGTTGTACTTACAATGTGCACTTTATGTATGTCCCTTTGACAAAAATAATCTGAATAATTGTAAATGTAACAATAAGGAAATACACCTGCATGAAGAGACTCCTCTTAAAGAGGAGCTGCCACACACAGCGCCAATCAGTCTTACATGACATGCAAGCATACGCTGTATGACTATATTAGGATTTCCTCTATGGCCACTATAAAATGGGCAGTGAATCATGGGTTGGGGATGGCACAGAAAGGAGAGGAGGTGTTTACTTACAGTATGTTCACTACTTTACTACACCACTGCTTCCAAGTACACAATACCAAATATAAAGTTTTGACCTGCAATACTCTGACAAAGGTGGATAGTTGTCCGAACCATTGATACTGTGTATATATCCATATTTACACATACATACCCATCAGAGAAACTCCTTTTACCAAAAACTCACCTATGATAATATTGCGTTGCTTAGGCGCTCCAGAGGAGTTGACCAGTAGGTGGTCTTGGATCTGGTAGGCAGCCAAGTCAAAGAGGTCCAAGTAGTCCTCCACTGGGTAGCGGTCATGGAATCCATCACTCAGACGAATAATACCTGAAGGACCAGAGAAAAGAAGTTGACAAAGGCCTCATCCCCAGTCTTTCCATTCTTAAAACAATCTCAAGCAGTGTTTCCCACAGATTAGAAAGCGAATTATGGCGGGGAGAGTTGGGGTTTGTCAGACGGGGGGGGGGGGGGATAATTCCTTCGTTAATAATTCGTTACACAGTTAATTTGTTAATAATTTGTTACATTAAATATTAATCCAAAATGATTCACACCTTCACAAATGAACAACAACTAACATATCATTTCTGCATTATGCATGTAGCAACGCTAGTGCTAAACAACTATGGTCGGCTCCATGACGCCGAGTAAGTAGCTAGCTCTTGAGACTTCTCACCAAAAGAACGAAGGGGAAACTTCGAGTACTGTAAGTCGCTCTGGATAAGAGCGTCTGCTAAATGACTAAATGTAAATGTGAGTAAGGTACCTAGCGAAAAGTAGCTGCAACTTTCCTCGACTTTTAGCTACGGCACTAATGCTGAAGGCTCGCTGATATAGCTGTCGGTCTTACTAGAACGGCATATGTACTGTATGCATTGTTGCTAACGTGTGCTGATGTTGTGACTGTGTGCATATGTGGGAAAGACGCATCAGTAACAGAGAGACGGAGGGAGAGCAGGGGAAAGGAAATGCAGCTGAACGAATACGCTGCGTGTTTTAACCTAAATAGCGATAAAAAAAAATGTTTTACGAAACGCAATGTGTGGTGGCCGGTGTTGATTCTGTGGCGCACCGCCACAAATTAGTCTATGTGTGGGAAACACTGTCAAGGGTCAAAGGTCACGTGCTTGTAACTGTATGACATATTATTCATTTTAAGTGAAATTACAGAAAGAGCACACATGAATTTTTAGACTTGAAAAGAGGGAGTGCAAAGAAGGGTATCATTTCTGACAATATCAGCTTCCTGAAGCTCAGTTGCAGTAAACTACTATTGTCAATCACATGCAGAAAAGAAAAGCTACATGAAAGGAGGCTTGAATTCGCATTTGTCTGACATTAAACGGGTCTCACGTATTTCCTGTCAGACATCTTACTGAAAAGAAGTTGGGAGAACATCTTTAAGGGCAGCTTTATATGATATACATTTTCACACGTATATGCTTGATGTTGTTAAAGCATACAAAAAAATCTGAAGCCCTCAAAGTAGGATTTCATTCAAGATGAGATTTCCCACACAAATCTCTCTTTCATGTCAGTTATATCGCAATAATTACATTCAATTATTTCTCACCAACAGACAGGGTCATTGCTGACTCGCCAGGAAATAAAAGAGAAAATAATAGCAGAGAGAGAGAAAGAAAGAAAGAAAGAGAGAACAAAATCAAGAATGGGTATAAACAAAGGGCACCATCATGTCCGGAGCCTGAACCAGCATCCTTAGAGAACAGCTGTCTCAATGGTAGTCCACAATAGAAGTATAAACACAGAAAGTCTACCAAATGAAAAATCTCAAAAAAAAATCGAGACATGAAAATGAAACGCATATGAAATTTTGATTTTTTCTTTAAATTCTTTATAAAATATAGAAAATTATATAAGATGCTACAGCATGTGCTCACCATATGGAGTTACATCTACATTCAAATGTTAGCTGGCCACTGATATTATTTTAAAAACAGTTATACTGTGTGTCAACGTTTTAAGAGTTATCTTACATTGTGATTAAGTTATATGTATCTCCATAGAACAACCTTTAACTACAAAGCCATTATGTAATTCTCCACTGTAACTTTGTAATCTACGATGACTTTGAACATAGAGACATCAGCCTCCAGGCAGATTGTTGCCACATATTTGCCAGGCATTCCATTTGTCCTCCCACACACTCTTCTTTACACACTTGTTGGGTTTCACACACAAGTCCTTTCTCTTCACACATGCGCACTGCTACTTGTGCTGTTGAAGACTACATTTTTCATGAATCTATGTAATTACTGCAGACAGAGAGACAAACAACGGAAGCTCACAGAGGTCAGCCTTTTTCCACTTTTGTGACTTGCCTAACCCAACTTTCACTGACATTCCTTGATATATAAATGTACATATAAGATTAGCAAATAAAACATCACAGATAGCTCAAAGAATTTAGAAAACAGAAAGTCGTCACTACCAAAACCCATTTTCTGTTTTTGAGAAGTCGTGGACATGCTGATTTCAGGCAAATTAGGATATTTCTTACTGTTCTGACTTAATCACATCTGTGGTAGCCGCTTGCCATGTAACATCACAGATGCACAGGGAGAAAAAAGACATCCACAACCTACACACAGAGTCCCAGTGGAGATTGAGCGTGGGATCCAGCCATCAAAGCCTACTATCCAACAACTACTATCCATTGACACAACTAGTGGACTTCAGAGTCTCTCGCTAAGTCTCTTTTGATATAAATTTTTTTTTTAAACCACAATGACATTTTGGTGTAGTGTGTGGTCAGGATTTTATACAACAGTCTGAAACAGGAGGTGGGGAAACAGTCAGGGAACAGAAGAAAGCACAATGGATCTCAAGCTTTGCCAGCAAAGGCAAAGATGTGCTAAATTAAAATAAATGTTTGGATCTTTAGAAATCTGTTTGGGTCTTTAGCTAGCTGTTTACCATAGCTTTCACCGGAAAGACAGATGCAGCTAAGTCATCACAACAGGAAACCACAGTTAAACGGAGTGCGACATATCCACACCTTGATAAAATGTGTGCAGAGGCTTCAAAGACAGACTGTGAGATCTGTGTATTTCAAGTGGTCTATGGCCCATCTTCAAAGTAATGTTAGCGACAGTGATAAATATGGCAGATGCAAAACTCTAACATGTGTCACAGACCAACATTTTAATGAGCCTAAACGCACAAGTTGCCACGATGTGCAATTGAAAGTTCAGAAAGGGAAACAGGCACTGGTTGATGGTTACTAGAAGAAGATATACAATGTGTAAAACGAAACCGATCATATTGTCATGCAATATAGGGAACGCATGCAGCCTCTTGCATAATTAATCCAGGTTGAAAATCTAATTTACTTATTCCCTGGGCACAACACAGTGCGTATCCTGCATTCTGTGACTCTCTGTTTATTGCCTTCACAGGTTCCTATGCCTCACAGCTCTGTATTATGATCAGATCAGTACCCTACCCTCTGTCAGACCCTGGGGCACTTTAATAATTCACCATCTAGCCAACCGGTCTCTGACCTCCCTGTTGGAGTGACCTGCGAGATCATACATTAAAAGCCATTGCCCTGTGACTTTCAATATGGACCTTTAGCCTAACCCCCACCCTAACCTAGACAGTTTGTTATAAAGGCATTTGACACAGATTCTACATAAACAGTGTGTCGGCCACTCACCAAACCTCTTCCTAGTCCACCAGTGCGGCTCTTTAAAAGTGGTGAACCTGACATCTGGGTGAAGCCTTAGCCTGTCGTACAGGTCCGTTGTGCCGCACTTGGGCTGGCCAATGATGTAGAAGTAAGGCAGACACCGTATTCGGTAGTACTTGCCCGCCCGGCGGTACAAGTGTTCCCTGAATGCGTTCCTCAGGTTCTCGAACACGGTTCGGAAACGCTGTGAGTACCGGGCGTACAGGTTGGCACTGTAAGGGTCCACAGTGATGTTCCCAGTGTGCACCTCATACCAGCAGGGGTTCTTGATGTTAGGCAGGAACTTGCGGGGGATAACAGAAAACATCTGTGAAAAGGCAAGGGAGAAAAAGGATGACCCAGTGATTCATTCAGAACAAAATGCTGAACACAAATACAGTACCATGAATTCAAACTGAATAAATTGCCAACAATATATGTTTCCCCATTCATTTACGTAGCTCTTCTAGTTGAGTTTGGATGGATATGCCTAGATATTGTGTGTACAGTATAGCTATACACTTGGGTATTTGATATAATAGGTTTCTCTGCCACACACCATCTGTAAGGGATGTAAGTGGCTGTGTGTTGGACTTGACACCTGTCGATGGGAGACTGACCTGACTTGACTCTCCTCTTATCTACTTCTCATTTCTTTGTTCCTCCGCCTCTCTACATCTCCTTCGCTCTTCTCATCCCGTGCCTGTCCCTCTTGCCCTTCCCCTCATCTCCAGTCCTCCTCTCTTCCCTGCCCCTCGCCCGCCCCTCTCCATTTGGAGGTGTGGGTCTGATTCATTCACAGGTCTGGTGTGGAAGGAGTTGACCCCTGACAGCTGAGCCAGCACTGCTGACAACTCCCACTCTCCTGTGTTCTCCTTTCACCCCTCACATTTCACACACAGTTCTCTGCTTGAAATACCGCCAGGCTGTGAATCACATGCTGTCTAGTGTCTGTCTATGTAACATAGTTTAAGGACAATTACTCACATGATTCACGTAGACATGCGGTATTAATTATGCCAAAGCTTTCTTGTATTAGTGGGTTCAATAAGAATTTAGGTTTGATGCATATAGCCCTATCACACGCCATTATCATTTAGATTAACGATTTAATTGAAATAGGCTTTGAGGTGAGACAGGCAGTTGAGGGAAGTTCTAGGGCCAATCTGGGGGTTGAGCTTTAATTCCCGTGTGGACCACCGAGACCAGACAATTAAGGTTAATTTGTAACTAGATTGGTATAACTTTGAATGTCCCAAAGCCGGCTTCAAGTCTGTTTTAATCTAAATGAACGAAACTGAAACATTATTATTAAATAGTTATTAAAGGGAATGACGTCAATAGCATTAGACACATGAATATTGATTTCAGTTATCCAGACATCTGGAAATATGTTTCATTAGAGTCTCTGATACCTATAATTAAAATCTAGATTGATTTCCACTAGAATCATTTTTGTATGCAAGCGTCATAGAACATAGAAACCCTTTCAGAAATGTACAATAGGTTCCCCCCTTGAAAATAATGTTCACCAAAAATATGGCTCCACCACTGACTGCAATTGTCAGCAAAGGCTCTAAGACTAAGAAGTAGGTTGCTACTCACATGGGTTTCACTGTGTACCAGTGCTTTCATATCTGGTGGCTGGCGACTGATGAACTCCACTTTGGAGGTGATGGTCTTCACCAACAGCTTAATGTTGGCGTAGTCCTTGGCTGAGGACAGGTTGAAGGGGAATGGTCCTGGGTTGACGAGGCTGGGGAAGTTGTAGGGGGAGGGGGTGAGGAGCAAGTTCTTCTTATCCCCAGTCAGGACATAGGAGGCCATGATGAGGAACATCACTGCCAGGCCGAACAAGAAACTGTACAGTTTTCCTCTCCGGAAGAATCCTAGAGTGCTCCAGGGCCGCCGTGGTTCCCTCTTTACCTGCAGCACGGCAAACAGGCTGTCCACCTGAAGTAGCAGGGGCATCTTCCTGTAGTCGTCATCCGGAGGGCCCAGCAGGCTGTATTTGTAGTCCATCTGTGTCATTGTGGAGGTGATGGAGTGGCTGGGGCCCAGGAGGTAAGGAACGCCAGGCACTCAGACACTGGAAGGAGGGGAGATGAAGCCAGAGACCCAGTAGGAGGAGTGTAGTTGTAGGAGGACAGGCCCAGGACTGTCATCCATCCTGGGAGGTAGGAGGCTCTCATGGACAGCCCACCTCAACCACTGTTGTAGCCCTAGAAAGACATAAGAGTCCCGAGAGAAGGATTACAGAAAGGACATATACGGAAGTCAGGAACCGATAATTGTACTCACTAGATCACACAAAGGTAAGCCGAGTATGCAAAACCATTCAACTACCTGAAATGTCTGTTCCTCCAACTGTATTGAATCAATAGTTAGAGAGCTCTCTCAGAAGTATGTAGAGAACATGTGCTGTGTGTGAGGCTGCATCTTTATTGATGCAAGATTCTACCACTGGGCGAGCTACGCTTAGGATGTTAGTCACATCCTCTTGAAGTGCTGACTTGCATTTTTGTGCATTCAGGGACCAGGTCAAAACCAGGGCAGATTACACTGAAGTCAGTGATTCAATTTAAATGCATTTCAGTGTAAATTTCAGCACAGAAACAAAGTCATTCTAGCTTAGCTATCTTTTTTGCAACCCTATCCCTATCCACAAAGGTGCATGAGATTACCCAACACCAGCAAAAAAGAAGACACATAGGCCAAAATATTGGAGGGAGAGAGAGACAAGAACTCAGGTATACTGTGCAGACAATAAAGTATATTTCCTTTAATGAAAAACCTCTGTTGGTTGATGTGAAACTTTGTCAAATTTACATGCAAAACCACCAATAACTGTGCATGTTGTGAGTCTTCACACTGATGAGATAAGGCCTAATTTAAACTGCTGTGATAATGAATGCACTTCGAATCAAACTAAATGTATATAATAAATGTAGTGTCCCCAAGGCGCCTCTGTCTCGGCCTGCGAGTCCAGCCAGTTGGGTATGACACCGACAGAATAATGCCATTTTCATGACCATCGGCGAGATTTATTCTGTTGAACCTCAATCTCCTGTGGCACATTTATGAAATGTATTAAAAAAAAAATAAGAAGCCTTTTCCGGCTTCATACACAGACAGTTGGAGGGAGACAGGAAAGTGAGAGGGGAAGACATGCCGGAATTGACTTGAATCAAACCCAGGCCCCTGCGGTAAGGCCTACGACCAAGTGATACTTATTCTACCCAGTGAGCCAGTAGATGCCCTGAGATCATGCAAAATCTAAGATTCTCTTTTTATGTTAATAAACGTTTTGGCCAAAGGATCCCTAATTGCCCACTGATTTAAATTAGATTATCTAGCTCTCTATCATGTTGCCTACAGCTCTGAAATGTCTAATTTGTCATATCCAAGTCAGTGGTATAATATCTTGATGACTGTATTGTAGTGCCCCCCTCCACAATTATTTTCATGCATCCAAATATTCTTTCTTGATATTGATGACTCGGGACACTGACAACATTGACTGAATGCATATTGTCTCTGAGAGGACTCGGTACTATGTACAGTATGGTGTGATGAGTCTGGTCTTTAATGGATAATCACTGTCTCCTATCAGCCACCCATCCAGAGCTTTGCTTCAAAAGAAAAGAAGTTGAAAATGTTGTCATATGAAAGAATCATGTGTTGTGCCAGGGTGATAGGATACTTGAGTGACATATGTTTGTGATCAAAACAACCTGAGCATTCAAGTTTAAGTTTATTATCATATACTCATTAACAGCATTTATCAGTAATGAAATTCTTTGTGCTCAATGTCCGTTCAACTTAGTGTTACGCCTACTCGGAGATCCGGGCCTCGACGCTCCCTGTCTCCTCAATATTAGGGATGCGTAATGACGCGCATCTGTGTACCCGTTTGTCCTCGACTGTAGCCAATTATGTTTATGTATTTAAGTAGTGAGTTTGTTTTTGTCATTTGTTGGTTATTGTCACGTTTTATGTTCAGAGAGCATGTTAGTCTTCTCTTGAGAGCTCTGCTGGATGTGAGCGTACATTTTTGTTGTTCTGCATGACGAATAGGCTACCTGAAATAAGTGCTGTTTTGTTTTTGCCGATGGACATTCCATTAAACTACAACCTCCTGCATCATACACCTCCTGTTCTTTTCGTTCGACTCAACTACACGGTGACTCTTAGAGAATAATTTAAATACTGGAGAATGGAGAAAATGGGTATAACAAATTAATAAATAAATTGTAGTGCAAAAATATATTTCAAGGACAGTTCAACATCCTGATGGCATGTGGGTAAAAACTATCCCTGTATCTTCTGGTACGGGACCTTATGCTCTTGTATTGCATTCCAGAAGGCAGGAGGGAGAAAAGACTGTGGCAGGGATGACTAGGGTCAGAAATGATCCGCTTGGCCTTTCGTCTGCAGCGCTGGCTGTAACCACACCAATATGGTGTGTCCAGCTCAGATCATCGCTGATGTTGATACCAAGAAATGTGAAACTTTTTATTCTCTCCACAGCTGTGCCCCCAATGTGAATGAGTGCATGTTCTCCCTGCAGCCGCCTGTAGTCCACAATCAACTCCTTGGTTTTTGACATTCTTGGACACCAGGATGTCATTGTTGCCACCTCTGCTCTGTAGGCAGACACATCACCATTCTTGATGCAGCCGATAATGGTGTTGTCATCAGCAAACTTAATGATGGTGTAGGAGCTGTTAGTGGCTGCACAATCATAGGTGAACAGGGAGTACAACAGTGGGCTTAACACACAACCCTGTGGGGCACCAGTGCTGAGTGTTAGACTGGTTGAGGTGATGTTACCCAGCCGTACTGCCTGTGGCCTGTCTGTCAGGAATTTCAGTATCCAGCTGCACATGGAGGGACTGATGTTCAGGTTCTGTACTTTCATGATGATCCTGGATGGTACTATGGTGTTAAAGGAGGAGCTGAAGTCGATGACGAGCATCCGCATGTATGTGTCGTTTCCGATCCAGTTGAGAGATAGCAGTGTTCAAGGCCAAATCTACAGCATCATCTGTAGACCTGTTCGGCCTATATGCAAACTGGAGTGGATCTAATGCAGGTGACTGGCACCATATAATGTGGTCTTTGACTAACCTATCAAAGAATTTCATCACAATTTCCATTTAAGCAATGGAAAAACTTGGGATTTACATTGATGGATTAGTGCTTTTAAGTAAATGTGCTTCATTGATTGATGATCTTTATTTGAATTTGGAAATCAATTACGCTGTGTAAGAAATCAGGAATGAAGATGCCTTTTTGGAGGAGGAGCTGCATGGCTCTAATGCGCCACTCTTCCTTCCGACACTTCCTCCTTAAACACCATAACCTGTCATCCCTCCTTCCAACACACCATAACCTATGATCCCTCCTCCCTACACACCATAACCTGTGATCCCTTCAAATAATAATAATAATGTTAAATTCTTATAGCGCTATTCCATAGCACAAAGACACTTTACAATGGTAACACAGTACAATAAAACAAACAAAAAATGGACAAACACAAAATGTAAAAAGCATCAAGCAATCAAACACAAAAATGAAACAGAGAAAATACAAAGCAACAAATTAGGACAAATAACATTGAGAAAACAGATGTTTTTAATTGTGATTTGAATTTGGAGATGGATGTGATAACGTGACGAGAAAGAGGGAGTAGGTTCCAGATTTTGGGAGCAGTTACACTAAAAGACCTGCCACCCATAGTAAAGAAATTAGATCTAGGGACAGAGAGGAGTCCGAGCCCAGAGGACCTGAGAGAGCGAGACTGGTTGTAGGGGAGAAGCAGTTAGCTGCGGTAGATAGGTGCCAAACTATGTCATGATTTAAATGTTAGCAGGATTAGTTTGTATTTCATGCAAAATGAAACCGGTAGCCAGTGCAGTTCAGACATGTTAGGAGTAATGTGAGCTGAGTGTTTAGTATGTGTGAGAAGTCTAGCAGCAGTTTTTTATGTATTGTAACCTACCAATATATTTGACAGGTAATCCAATGAGGAGTGCATTGCAATAGTCAAGACGTGATGATATAAATGCATGAACAAGTGTTTCTGTATCTTTCAGGCTAAGGAATGGACGGACGCGAACAATGGAATGGTGAAATAAACCAATTTTAGACATTGAGTTTATGTGTGATTCAAAGGTGAAGGAGAGATCAAAGATGATGCCTAAATTGTTTACAGTACTTCTCCATGGCAGATGCACAATCTACGCAAACGCACCTGAGGTGCAGAAATGTATCAAATGCCCGGAGAATGGTGGTACCCATAAACTGCACAATCCCTCGCTATTTTAACAATATTGCTAAATCGATGTTAAGTTGAGGAGCTGAGCAGTGGGACCCCTGATTATGAGGATGCACTGTCCGCCCACCCACGCATCGCAGGGCCCCTGTAGATAAAGACACAAACAGTGTCTAGGGGTGCAGGGACTCTAAGGGTGCCAGGATTGAGATGATGCAACCAGAAATATCCCCAGACTGAACTCACACCTATAAGCGCAATAGGCTGCATCCATATCCATCTATGATCTTTCAGATGATGGGCAGAACACTGATTAATTGTGTGTGGTGGGGGTGGGGTTAGGGAGCAACACAGATACACACAGCTACTTGCGGTCTTGTCATACTGTGTAGCCGGCTGGTCGCCCTCACACATGTATTAAGATAAGGACAGTATCCTTACTCCTGATATTGCTACCCTGCCTTGCCCATCTTCCAGTCAGGGGAACGAGAGATAAGGGGATGTCGATGGAGTTAGAGTGCCCACATAATGTAATTCCTCACCAGCTGGGGCCTGGGCATCCTTACAGACGCGCCCCACTCTCAGTCTCGCCCTTTCTGTTATCTGTCTGCCTCTCTGACAGTGAGACAGGCCCCCCCACCCCGAAAATTTCTCCGTCAGTTCCCCGCAGTAGAAACTTTATATAGGAATAGTTGGCCTCCTAAACAACCATACAATTACTTTTCTTCTATTCCAGGGGCCAGTTGCATAAACTTAGTTTAAGACTGGTCTAAGCCTTAGACTGTCTTAAATTGTCAGGTAAGACTAGTCTAATTAAGCCTGTCTGTTGCATAAATAGTAAGACTGACTTAATTTGAGGTAAAAAAGTTAGCCACCTCTCCCCCTGGCTAAACCTTGCTGTAAGGGCTGAGTTGCTATGCCAACGATCTGTTAGTAAGCTACGTCCTTATTTTAGCATCATTTATTACGAAAGGAATTAAGAGTGTTATTTGTAGAGCTAACTGCAGAAAATGTTGACTGGGTTCTGCTTTTCCGTGGAATAAAATGTTTTATTAAACGAGTGAGTAAATGACAACATAACTCACTTTATCTACGCTAGCACCACCCATCTGCGTTGGAGTTGTTGATAGCTAAATGGAAGTAGCGTTGGGGTTATATTAAGAAGCTTTAAAACGCATAAACTATTTGTTAATAAGACAACTTTTTCAATATTGTATTCCCCCAACAGATACTGTATAGGTTTTCATCAGGTTTAAATGTATCAATATTTCGCCATTCGCTGTTTTGTCCGCCATCTTTTCTTTTTTCGCAAAGTGTCTTATTTTACCCGTAATGCAAAGCGCAACAGGCTATCTAAGTCAGTCTTACGTTAGTCACTGATCTTAAAGCTTTATGCAACAGGTAAATTGAAGTGTCTATGGCAAGTCGGACTTAAAGTTGCATTTAAGTCTAAGACTAGGTCTATTTTTATGCAACTGTCCCCAGAACAAACATGGGACAGAGTGTAATGGATTTGGAAGTTGAATAAAAAATAGTTTTTTAAATGACATGCGCTATTTGTATGAACCACTGACACGAAAGCTTAGTGACATACATTTTCTTTTATTTACTCTCAGGGCCTCATGGATTAACGCTTTTGTGCCCACTTCAGGCGTATTTGTTTCGCAAAATGCGCGATAAAGCATGGCGAGGTATGTACCTACATGCCGCACTGAGGTAAAAGCGCAGACTGCCTGTCGCGGGAACTGAAAATGGCAAATTGCGCTTTTCCGTGTCATGCATTCACGGGAGGGTCATGGGGAAAGTGGGAGTTTCCCATAAAGAGAGATGGGAGGGGATGTGTAAAGTGCACTTAATTATGTATTCCGTGGTATATTAAAAAACGCCTGTGAAAGCGCGCCTCTATTTTGCGGTGAAAATTCTGCACCTCTTAAAAGCAGGTGTAAACTAGGATGTGGGTTCCTTCGCATATGCCTCCTGGTGAAATAGCAGCAGTAATCCGAGCAAGACGAAGACATAGGCCAAGGAGATGAGCTGAAAGGATTTTTGCTCTGAAAGGATCACACTTTTTCAGTTGAGTGAACATGAAATCATTACGCGTTACAGATTAAGCAGCCATGCCATATTACAGTTACTGGAATTAGTAATTTCGGTCCAGATGGCATTTTTTTGTGTCAGTGTGGAATTCAGGCTTTGTATCATTTTTGAATTCACTGTTACCTCATGAACAAGCACATCAATTTCGCTATCACTAAATCTTTGTTTTCGCTGGTTTGACTTTGTTGGCTGATCCATGATAGAAAGAGGGAGGCCCATTCAATTGTGTGTTTAAATGCTCGCAATATACGGTATAGTGGGCGAAGAAAGGCACTGATTACCCGATGAACTCTAGGTTTGGTAAATACGATGTAAACTGAAGTATCACAGCGTGCGCTTTCTGCGGGTTACGCTACGTTTGCAAATGTATGTACATGAGGGCCTCAGTGTGAAAGCAAGAAGGGTAGTGATGGGAGTTAAATGGTATAAGCTACTGAACAGTTTTCTCTGACTAAACCCCAGGACCAGAGAATTCTTCACCACTAAATGTAACTGACGAAAAAGGAATTGAATTCCAACAAACGTGATTTGGCACGGTTTATTTGAGAAGTGGGGGACCCGTAGACAGTGTAATCAACACTTTGTTTGTCAGTCTGACATTTTCTGGATTGTACCCTTGTGCACTGGCCGTTTCTAATGGGGAGGACAAGAAGGCACTCATCTGTAGTCCTCATACCATCAGTGTCTATTGACTTCTTGTGTCTTTCATCAAGGTTGCATGAAATGGGATGCTCATACCCTAGGCAATAAGATAGAAAGAAGAGGAAAGTGAATGGAAAGAAGGGAGAAAAGATACACAGAGCATGGGGAGAGAAAAGAGAGTGGAGGGAAGGAGAGAGAGATAGAGATGTCACAAAGTCCCTTGGGTCTTCATCAATCAGTCAGGTAGCTGGATGGACTGACAGATTGGTCTTTTCATATACCCAATGTTTTTCCTGACCATCAAATAGGGTTATGTAACCTGGTCTGACAAAGCTGGAGAATTGGAGGATTTTACATCAAGGTAGAGATCTCCAGACTCACTTCATGACAACAATGTCACACTAAGAGACATGTGTTATATTGGACAGTTAGCAGAGAATGTGTTATGCCTGTTTATCTCAGTGCCTTCAACATGAATCAACACCTCAGACCAGAGTCTGTCAGAGGTAAAGAAATATCGACTTTCCTCAGGATAACTGAATAAATGAGGGCATTTGAGTCAACACGTTCAGAGGCTAAATGGCATCTGATACAGTCACGCCCCCAGACATTTTTCATAGGGGTGGCCAGATGGGGGGGCAAGGGAAAATCTTGGAGTGGCACACCAAAATCAAAACTAATAGCTACTCTCTCTAGACTGATAACCTTTCTTTTGTCTAAACTAGCTAGCAAGGTTAGACAGTCAGCCCTCTCAAAATACCAAATTTAACAAGCACTAGCTAATTGGACTAACTACTGTAGCTTACCAACCAACTAGGTTGCCTACTGTAAATAGGTAATTTAAAATTCAAAAACAGTTTATTGAATATAGGGCTGCAACAAACGATTATTTTGATAATTGAATAATCTAACGATTATTAGATCAATTAGTCAACTAATCATCTGTTTTTTTCATTGATTAATCAGAAAGCTTTGAACGATTATTCAGCTTTTGCAATTTGTTAAAACATTGAGTCATAGTTATTCTAACTAATAAATCAAACTAAGAAATCACTTCAGCTTTTGAAAAAATTATATGTATTGCACTTTGAGCCAACTGAACAGGCTATTACATAACTTTTTGTCCAATTGTGTCCAACCCAGTGTTAATTTCGTCGACGAAAACTATGACGAAAAATGTTCGTTAACTATCTTTTTCTCATGACTAAAATGAGACTAAGACGTGACAAAAACGGATCTTTGAAAATAAAAACTATGACTAACTATATTATAACTATCGTTAACGAGACAAAAATGTTGGTGGTTGACGAAGTCACAATACTTTTTTTCCCCCAATAATTTTATAGTTAGATAGATTCCACCTCTCTGTTTCTTAAGCGCGCTCTCATCTCTACTGCTGTCAGTGGCCAATTCTCGTCTCTCGGCCAAGTTTCGCGCAAGTTAGAGGCGGGTTCGGGCGTGTTATTAACCCATGCAATTGGCAAGATGTGTTGTGCTGCTATGAAGTACACAGGCAGCATGGCTAATTTAGGTAGTCACCTGAAGAAGCTACATTGTATTTGTGTGGAGACGTTTGCCTCCCCCTCGGATTCAGGTATGGCTACAGTCAGTGGCTAGCTCCACCGGTAACCCTAGCAAGAATAGGAATTCTATATTCTCCGAGAAACAAATCCCTGTTGTGTACTACAAAGTAATACGAGAGATAGCTGAGTCGTTGAGAAAAACCTTAAAGTAGGATATGAGTTCAATTTAGTGTGTGGTGTTGAATGAGTGTTTACAGCAGCTTGACTGCCAGTAATAGATACCCTTTTTTTACATTTAGAGAACACATACAACAGGAAAGAAGGACTGGTTTAAGGCAAGGTCCAGGCCTGATGTTATTTTATCTTTTGTCAGAGACTTTGTTTAATATGTGAAGTAAAACTTTCACTTGTTTAGTTAATTGTCTGACAAAGAAATGCATCATTATGTACCATATTAAATTGCATAGCATCATATTATTTTGCATTGCATCTCATTGAATTATACCTTAGCTAGCCGCCAGAGTGAGTTTCAGAGGGGTGAATGTAGCCGGTGTGAATCAGTGAAACTCACTCCTCAAGTATGTAACAGGCCACCCTCGTCTTTGAATAGCTAGCTTTTCTTTGGCATAGCTGGTAGTGGTGGTGCTTGGGAAGTCAGAGAAAGCGTGTTGGATCCTCGGTGAAGGATGGACACGGTCCGGAAAAGTCTGATGGAATTATCCCAACTATCTGGATTTTCACTCATAATATGGAATAAAGCACGCAGATCTGATTGGTACATGCTTATTGTCTGCAACAGCCTAGAATTTGAGCTTCATCTCGTAGGCGCTGCTCTTGGTAAACGTCGCTTCACAACCTTATTCAGTAAATGGGTGCGCTTTTTGGACTTACTGAAAAATGTCGCTAGTCCCCTCAACTGTTTAAAAAAAACTTATACTCTGAGGCATGCATTTTGCTAAATGTGTGAGCACCAAGTTCAATTTGTGTGCATAACAGTTTTATAAAATTTCTGATCACATCACTTATTGCTTCAATTAAATCGTTCTGAATTCTGTTCGATAAGCCAGAAAACACTGTGGATGTCTTCAAATTGCTAACCTATCGTCTTTTTCGGCAAAAGCATGTAAAAGTTCCATAAAGTTGCCACGGTTAGAAGAGATCGTACTGTCATCGTTACCACGAAATGCTGATTCCTGTTTAGCTAGGAAGCAAGTTACATTAATGAAGTCTTTTAAAATCTCTGGGTTTTCCTTGACCTTAGCATTGTGGACGCTAATATTTAGTCTCTGCTGTTCGTTCAAAGCCAAATCTATCCTTGTGCTTCCAAACATTTTTTAAGAAATTTGGCTTTGAATATTATTAGTTGAACGTTCATGTCTGCTGAGGCGTCTTGGTAGATTTTTCAAGTCACAAAATCCAGTTGTAGTCCAGACACTGTCAGCCGTAGAGAACTAAAGGCAGGGAAAGCAGAAAAGGCCGGTTCTCCTAAAACAACCACTCATACCCCCTTTCCACCAAAGTGAACCGGGAGCTAGTTCGGAGCTGGTGCTAGAGCCAGTTCGGAGCTGGTTCAAGAACGGAGCTTACTAAGAACCGGTTTGCTTTTCCACGGGCGAGAGCCACCACATAGCCACGTCATTACGTCACTGTATACGTCTCATATTTCCCAGCAACGCTAGCGCGGTAGCGCCAAAGACATTGGCGGACGTTTCGTTGGAGTCGTAGTAAGTCGGAGCAAATTTACAAATTAGCAGTTTCATCAATAAAATAAGCAAATATTCAGCAACTGCACTGCCCACTTCTCGATACATTTTCATTCAGATTCTGATTTACAAGTACTGTTTAGCTGAAATATGATTTGTAAAAATTTAGAGCAATGGCAGCCAAAGCGTTTTGTTGGTCACGGTAACCCCGCCCCAAGCGGTTCTTTGTTGGTTCGTAAACTAAACCAGCTCTGAAGTGGTGCTCGTTGCGAACCACGTACGAACCACGTACTAACCTCTTTTCCGGTTCCCAATCTGTCGAAAGAGGAAGAACTGGTTCGCGATTAGGCACCGGCTCCGAACCGGCACCCAAAATGCGTTGGTGGAAAAGGGGTAACAGACAGTCTTTTCGGCTGTACTACTCCATTTAAAAAGGGCATTTGATCTTCTGTCCCCTCGTTTGCAGCAAATTGTTTAGCTCCGGCATCGGCCTTCCATTAGTTATCACTTCCAATTTAGCTGGAAAGTCCAGTTTTGAGAAATCTTTTAGCTTATCAATGTAATTTCCATTTTTGCATTAAGGGAAATAAAAAAAAATATAGTACAATATGCCTGTTTGCTCTCATGCCCCCTTCAGTGAGGCAGAGGTACTGGCTGCCTCCCCTCCTGTTTTTTCACTGCGGCGTTATGTATGAACAGCAAGACAGAATATGTTATACAAATACGTAAAATACATGAAGACTACAAGACTATGAAATGTGAGGATATATAAAAAAAATGTGTACAAACATTACATTGGTGACATACAGAGAGATGAAATTGCACGTGCTCAAGTTGAGCAAAAAAAATTGCTGCTCAGTCCAGTTTGTGTGGGATTGCGCAATCCGATAGGAGGCACAGCTAGTCGCTGCCTCTGTCCGCTTCTTTCCCCATATTTGAACAGAAAAATACACAAATTCAGCGATATTTGCTATAAAAATCATTGGAATCATACAATAATTATATTTCTATCACAGATCAGTGGACAATTATTATTATTTTATATTTTTTTTTTTTTACATTTCATGATGACGACACAGGGGAGGCACTGACGACACAGGGGAGGCACTTTTTTGTGCTTTCAATGTTTATTTTTGAAACTTTTCTTTTGCATTTGAAACTTTTTTGGGATTGATTGAAACACTAATTCTTTGATTGCACTTTTGACCCCACAGCTGTGGGCGGGCTCTAGTGGGAGGTGTGGATTATGCTTCCCCATTGGTAATTTTGTAGTGCCAGTTTGGCTAGATACAACCAATACTGTTAAGTGTTTCTTTCCAACATGAAGGAAGTAACGACAGACAGGACTGTTTGTGAAGATTCATGGCAAGGTACGGTTTCTCCCATCCAACTTTGACTTCCTAATTTAATGTACAATTTTACATTGATTCTAGAAGACGATTTTGAAATGCATTCTTTTACCATCCAACCTATCAATCTATTAAGTGGTGCTAATGTTTTCTATCTAGATAACTACGTCTCAGCTTGAGGGTAGTCAGGGTCCAAATGTGTTTTCCAACCTATGTAGGGTAATTGTGTTATCTCAATTTTCAGTACAATTCCTCTAACTTTCTTTCATGAAACTCATAAGCATGCCATATAATGTTTGTTTCATAGTCGATATAAATCCAATAATATTTATTATATATTGATTGACCAATCCCCTCCATTGCTTTACTGTGTCTTACTTGATGATGGCAAAAGAATGTATTTCAAAATCATTTTCTAGAATCAATGTCATGTATGTAAAATAGTACATTAAATTAGTCTATGTAAAAGTTTGACGGGAGAAAGCTCTGTGCGTCGTGACTGTCCGTCGTTACTTCCTTTATATTGGGAAAAAAACATTTCACTGTATTGGTTGTATGTAGCCAAACTGGCACTACAAAATGACCCATGGGTCATAATTCCAGGGGTTATCCTGGGTCAAAATGGGTCTTGGATGCTCCCCCCCAAAAACAGTCTGTGTTACCATGTCACCTTATTAGCAGACATCTATGTATTGTTTATATTTTTTACCATTTCATAAATAATGGAGGCTATGCTTGTGGAAATCATTTTGCTTCCACTTTAGATTAAAATAGATAGGCTAATAGATTGACAATAGTTCAAGCCCCATGGTGCTATCATGTATGGTTCAAAGATTATCAAGGTTGACCTCTTTACATATATATATATACAAACTACTGAAATGTATATCAATAGAATCTAGAACTAACCAGTAGTCAGAAATGGAACACACAAATTATGAAATTCAAGTTTATCGAAGCAAGCTATTGTTTGCGCACATCACAGTTGCATCTTGATCAGACAAGAAGACGCACTCGATTTTTCTATTAACACGATTACTATTGATCAGTGGGGAACCGTCAGGGCCCTCTAGGCCCTCAGAGAGGGCTTAATTTATTATACAAATATATATTTTAAAAGTAATCTGTTATAATTGTATTTTATCAATCCATAAATTTACAATGTTTCTTAAATAAACCCTTCAATCCTACCCTATTCAGTTTATGTTTATGCTTTCCCAAACTTTTAAATTTATTTTTCTTGTTAATCGCTATATATTATATATTACTTCATTTATTCATTTATTTTGTTGTTACCGATTTAATCTATACATCTACTGTCTCATTTATAGGTTTACTCTGCACGGCTTTTTTCTTTGGAGCTCGACGCTACTGTTCCTGTTGAACTAGCCAATTCAACGCTCTTGACGAATTATCTTGGCTGGCTTAAACTATTAACGTAAGTTAACTATAATGTCTCACACCCACTCACATTGTCCTACATGTGTCATTCTGTTCGAAAAGTTGACTCTGTTAGAGAGTCGCGTTCAGTCGCTTGAGGAAGAACGTATGCTAGTAACTTTAGATGCGACTGGCGCAACATCACAGACAGGGAGTCCTAGCGTGAGGGAGGACTCAAGTTTAGCCCCACCGGTTTCACCTTTGCAGCATGGTGGGAGTGGGACTCCTCAGACGTTAGTGATCGGTGACTCCATCACTCGTAACATTAGATTCGAGCAACCAGCGACAGTTTACTGTGTACCTGGGGCCAGAGCTACCTACATAGAAGCTAATCTTAGGGTGCTGGCTAGCACTAGGGCTAAGGCAAATGCCCAAGCTAAGGCACATGGCGCACGCACTGACGATAGGTATGAGAATATTGTCATTCATGTCGGCACCAATGATGTTAGGCTGAGGCAGTCAGAGGTCACAAAGGTTAATATAGCTTGGGCATGTGATCTTGCTCAAAAGATGAGTCGGCATCGAGTAATAGTCTCTGGCCCACTACCTGTTAGGGGGACTGACGAGATCTACAGCAGGCTTGTCTCTCTCAACCGCTGGTTGGCTCGCTTTTGCTCAGAACAGGGTTTAGGATTTGTAGATAATTGGTCTCGTTTCTGGGCCAAACCTGGCTTGTTGAAAAGTGACGGGCTCCATCCTAGCTGGAGAGGTGCTTTTCTTTTGTCTAGGAATATTGAAGCTATTCTAAAGTAGACCTGACATTCACTAGAACAAGCCGGGCCACAGTCTCTTAGAGAGTCTGATAGGTATGTTGATAGGCATGTTGTGAGCTGTTGGGGCCCCGATAGCTCAGCTTGTAGTGTAGCCAGGGTGGTTGCTGATGTCGTTTCTCCCATTGAGACGGTGTCGGTCCCCCGCCCTTTTTCCAAATTCCGGCCCTCAATTATTAGGAATTATACCAATTTAATATGTATTCAGCCTTGCTCACCCGTTGCTCTACCTACTAAGTTTTCTGATAACAGTGCCACCCTTTCAGAAGTATTATCTACGTCTAAAGCTGCCAAAAACCCATACTGGAATGTTGGGCTCCTAAACATCAGATCTCTATCCACAAAGGCCTTATTGATTAATGATATGATGTCTGAATGCAGCCTGGACCTGGTTGGACTCACCGAAACCTGGTTAAAACCTGACGAATATTTTCCCCTGAATGAAGCATCGCCCCCGGATTTTGCGTACTCACACATACCTCGTGTTTCAAAGAAAGGTGGTGGTGTTGCTATGATATATAAACCAACTACTTTAAAAAGGACTAATTCTACTACTGTTGCCCACCCTCCCTCATTTTGTATAGTTACTCTATACCGGCCCCCTGGCCCGTATTCCCTCTTCCTAGAGGAATTTGCTGATTTTAGTGCTGATCTTGTGACATCTACTGACAATATCTTAATTATGGGTGATTTTAACATTCATGTGGATGACCCAAAAGATCCTCTAAGTAAGGCCTTTACTGCTCTGATGGATTCCACAGGTCTCACTCAGGTGGTTTCTAAACCTACCCATCTTCACTCGCATACATTAGATTTAGTTCTCACGCGGGGAATCAAGATTAGTGATGTCATTGTCCACCCCCACAATCCTATATTATCAGACCACTGCCTGGTAACCTTTAAAATGGATCTCTGCCAGAGCCTTGGAGGCACCCAGAATATTTTTATTAGCCGCTGCTTAACCCCAAACACAGCTCTGGAACTGGCTAGTATTCTACCCGCTGCACTAGAAGCACTTGACGTCCCAAATAAATCATTAAATACCAAAACAAGGGAGCTGAATTTGGTTCTTCAGCAATCCCTAGATTCTGTTGCCCCACTCAAACCAAGGAAAAGAAAAGACAAGAAACTGGCTCCATGGTATTCAGAGGAAACCCGCACTCTCAAGAGTTCCACTAGAAAATTAGAGCATAAGTGGCGTACCACTAAATTGGAGGTTTTCCGCCTGGCCTGGAAGGTCAGCCAAATAGAGTACAAGCAAGTCCTCATCAGGTCCAGATCAGAATATTTCTGTAAGTTGATTAGTAAGAACAAACACAACACCAAGTTCTTATTTGATACTGTTGTAAAACTCACTAAGAAAAGTACACTCTGTGTTAGTTCAGATCTCTCTCCCAATGATTTCTTAGATTTCTTTGACCAAAAAAATCTATGCAATAAGGGACAAACTACAGACTAGTCCTGGAGGAGTGGCCATCACCACTGATTTTCCCGCTGTACCTAGCATGCTGCATGTTGAGGCTCTCACTCACTTTAACCCTATTTCTATGGAAGCGTTCATCAAGCTGATAGATTCCTCGAAACCCACTAGCTGCCTTCTCGATCCCCTCCCTGCCAAACTTTGTAGGGAGCTTCTCTCTATTATTGGACCACCTATGCTTAGTATTATTAATGAATCTATTGTAACTGGACAAGTCCCTGACGATTTCAAACAAGCTATTATTAAGCCCCTTCTTAAAAAAACAAACCTGGATCCAGGTTGTCTTTGCAATTACAGGCCAATTTCAAATTTGCCATTTCTCTCCAAAATTTTCGAAAAAGCTGTGGCAAAACAGCTTACTGAGCACCTCTCCTCAAATCAGATCTATGAACCTCTCCAGTCTGGATTTCGTCTTCACCACAGCACTGAAACTGCATTAGCCAAGGTAGTCAATGATCTATTATTAGCCTCTGACGCGGGCTTTAGCTCTGTCCTGGTTCTTCTAGACCTAAGTGCAGCTTTTGACACTGTGGATCATGAGATTCTCCTGGAACGTATGGAGAACTATGTTGGGATTTCTGGTACTTCACTTCAGTGGTTTAGATCGTATCTATCTGATGTCCACTATGATGGCTGCTCATCCAGGAGCTCCACTGTAAAATACGGAGTACCACAGGGTTCAGTTCTAGGCCCTCTGTTATTTTCACTCTATATGTTGCCTTTAGGAAACATAATTAGAAGTTTTGGGGGAGATTTTCACTGTTATGCAGATGATACTCAGCTATACATGTCTATAAAGCCTGGAGAATTTCCACATGCGATGGAAAAATGTGTTTCCGGGTTGAAAACTTGGATGACAGCAAGTTTCCTTCTTCTTAATTCGGATAAAACCGAGGTTCACATTTTTGGTCCAAAAAAACATAGAAATAATTTATCCAATCTGACATTAGACTTAGACAGCGTCAATGTATCTCAAAGCCAGCTGGTAAAAAATCTAGGAGTCACATTGGACCCAGACCTTTCGTTTGAGTACCATATTAAGCAAATCACCAGAACCGCATTTTTCCATCTACGTAATATTGCCAAAATACGAAAATTCCTCTCAAAGGATGATGCTGAAAAACTAATACATGCTTTTGTTACGTCCCGATTGGACTACTGCAATGTGTTGTTCTCTGGCCTCCCAATTACCTACATAAAAAATTTACAGCGGGTGCAAAATGCTGCTGCTAGACTATTGACTAAAACAAGAAAGTTTGATCATATAACATCTACTCGTATCTCTTTACACTGGCTCCCTATCCAAGCCAGAGCTGATTTCAAAGTTTTACTACTAACTTACAAATCTCTGCATGGATTGGCACCACTGTACCTCTCCGATCTCCTTGCACCCTATTGCCCCGCTAGGACTCTAAGATCTCAAGATGCCGGCTATCTGGTAATACCCAAAGTTAAGAAAAAAACAGCTGGAGGTAGGGCGTTCTCATATAGAGCACCTCTTCTCTGGAACAAATTACCCATCTCAATTAAGGAGGCTGATACTGTTTGGACATTTAAAACTAGATTAAAAACGTTCTTGTTTAGTCAATTCTATGACTGTTAAAAGGAAGTATGTATGTACTTTCTATGTAAACCTGGGGTGTGTGCTTGCCTATGTGTGTATCACATTTCACTTTTAAATTGTAATTATAGCTTATGTTCACATTGCCCATCTAGATGTTACAAATAAAGTAAACCGGTTACTGTATCTTGTTACTGTTATAGTTTTTATTACTAGTTGGAGACAACGGGGGACTGGTTGTTTTCATCCTTATTCATATAAGTATAACTTATTTTAGAGTTCTTTCCCCTGGAACAGATTTAATTTTCCAACCGAGGGGGGCTGTCGCTGTTTTGGTGTGTGGGGCTGCATCAAATACCCTTTTTAGCTCTGTTAAATTGCTGCACTAGTCCACACTTGACCGGTGGGGATCTCATTCTATTATGACTGCAACTCTTAGCTGCTCCTGGCATTCTCTAATCCCTGCTCTCCTCTCTCTGTCCCCCCCCCACACATTCCCTGTGGTGTGGGGGGTTTGAGCTGTCAGGACCTGCTTGGTCGTCGGTCTGCCAACGTTGGACCAGGTCGTCACACGGAATCCAGTCTCCATGACGGCCAACAGCGAGTTTTCCGGTCCCATCCAACGTCTATAAAGGCGAACAATGGGTTTTGGTGTTTCAAAACCCATTGACACTGTATGACTATGTTTAGCTTGTGTTCTGCTCCTCTCTCCTACCAACCGTCTCTGGAAGAGGGGATCCCTCTCTGAATTGCTCCTCCCAAGGTTTCTTCCATTTTTTCTCCCGTTGGGAGTTTTTCTGGGAGTTTTTCCTTGTCTTCCTTGAGGGTTTAGGTTGGTTGAGGGGCAGTTCTATGGGCGCATGTGAAGCCCTCTGTGACATGCTTGCGTGTAAAAAGGGCTATACAAATAAATTTGATTTGATGTTGTAATGTGAAGAGCTAAATGAAAAAATCCAGTTGTCACCCTATCAGAATTTTGCTGCCTCCGTTGTTGGGAGGAAAATGCTATGCAGCTAGCTCTGTGATTGGTGGTCCAGATATGGATTTTACAGAGGGCCGCTTGATATAAATTCAATGAAAGACTAATTAAAATTGACAGTAAAATCAGATCTTGTTTAAGGAGAGCCTGCCCACTCCCTATTAAGCCCCATTGTACCGAATTTTGTAGCAGTTCCACCAGAGTTCCACTGGGAGTGATCGCGGTCGAGTGCAAAATGAATGGGAGTCTATGGAGCTAAACGGCTAAATTTGTCTCTTTCGCCTGATTGTTGTTGATAAATCTCAGATTTGATTGTAGTTTTTGCATGTTCAAGATAGATTACAGGTCAAAAGTTGAATGAACGAGTACTTATGTCCTTTCGATTTCTTACATGGTAAGTCGTTAATGAGAAGTTGGAGTTAATCGTGCATTGCATGCGTGATGAACACAGCTTTTTTTATTTTATCACAGACTCTTTTTTTGCCTTAAGGCCAATATATGCTTCTGCGTTTTTCGAAAAACGGACACATGGGAACGCCCTCGTCTCCTTGGAACGCCCTCTACGAGTTCTCCGTCAGCCCTCGGAGAGCCTCGGAGCACCTCTTGAATTCTCTAAAGGCCAATTTATACTTCTGCGTTTTTACGGACACGCACACAGGGAACGCCCTCTCCGTCAAGGAACTACCTCTCCGTGCCCTCTCCGAACCTTTCGGAGAGCTCTGCGTGCACCTCCTGATTTTCCTGACTGTCCGTCCGTCCGTCATTTTACGGATACCCCTTGGCTGTGATTGGTCCGAATTAAGAACTAATTGAGTCAGGGGCGGGAGTGGGGTTGCCGTGACCAACAAACCAACAGGCTGCCGAATATCCAGAAGTTAGAGCCGGAGCAAGAACAATCTTTGCTGAGTTTCGTTGGTGGCCATGATGTTGTGGCCCTCCTCCCCACGGGGTTTGGGAAAAGTTTGATTCTCCAGCTAGCTCCGTTGGTGGTGAAGGAGTTGGCTAAGGCAAATGCTAGCGATTGCTTATGGCAGATCCAGCGTGGTTCTGGGCAGATCCAATAGTTTTAAACTTCAACAGAGTACCCGCCTTCAAGGAAATTAACGCTTGTCAATGGAGCAATCCCATACTCTCTGTACAAATTAAATGTACAAGAGTCTGGTTAGGAACAGGCTACCTCAGAATAAATCATATGTCACAAATTTCTTCAAAGGTTTTAGCCACAAAGCGCAAAAGAGCTGTGGTTTACCACCAACATTTTCAAATAACACTCATGCCTAAACTTGTCGGAAGCAAGATCAGCACTGGTGTGTTTAGCTGTGAAATTGGCTAACCGATAAAGGTTTTTCTCAACAGAGGTTTTGGTGTTTAGTTACACTTTCAGGATATCTATTTGGCCTCATCACACCATACTGTGATGGCTAGAGACTGTATCGTAGCATGTTATTCAATTGAGAAGCAGTGCCCAGACAAATCCAAGTAAACTGGCTATCATAAGGCCCTCAAGTTAGGGATGGGCGTGGATACCCGTAAAGTAAGTTAGTTTCATAATTTTATTTATGAAAAACCGTGAATATAGTTGTGACGTTAGAAATGATGAAAACATAATAAATAAAGGGAGGCTACGTGACCCTGCGTTCTGCTGCGAGTCTCCTTTCATTTTATTTGGCGCTACCAGAAGCTTAGTGTCCTGGCTAAGCGTTACCTCACAGCAACCTCAGTTCCTGCAGAGAGTCTTTTCTACGCCGGCCTGCACATAAATCAACTCCGTACTCGCCTCTCCCCTGAGCACATTTATGTGCAAATTTTCATGAATAAAAATACGTAGGGCTAATGCAGTTGTGGCTTATAATTATTTTTACCAGTAACCATGTAGCGTAATCGGCTAATTATTTTTGTATTGTGTGGTGGCACACCATATCCTATAGGATTCCGGTTCCAAGTTAATATGGCAGCTGATATGGCAGCTGATTCAGGACTACTAACCCTCCTCAACCTGGGTGCAGCCTTTGATACCATCTGTCACTCCCCTGTCCTCAATAGGCCATCTTCCATCGGCATCACCCACACTCTGGTTCACATCTTACCTCTCTGGCCGCACTCAGTTCATTCAACTCAAGTCTTTTAAATCCACTCCCTCCTTTGTCACTTCAGGTATACCTCAGGGCCCTTACTCTTCATCATTTACCTCCTTCCCCTCGGCAACATCTTTCGCAAATTTAACATTCACTTTCACTGTTATGCTGATGACACCCAGCTCTACCTTTCTATCAAACCCGCCCACCTCCCTTACTGATTGCATCTCTAAAATAAGAATCTGGTTCACCCAAAACTTCCAAAAAACCTCAAATTGAACAGTAATAAAACCGAGGTTCTCCTCATTGGCACCAAATCCACTTTATCCAAAACCGACAGTTTTTCTCCTAATATTGATAACTCCTCCGTTTCACCATCCCCCAAAGTTAAGAGTCTGGGTGTCATCATTGATAGTACACTATCCTTTCAACCCCACATCAATAACATCACCCGGTCCACATACTTTCATCTCCGAAACAATAATTGTCTCCGCCCCTACCTTAGCGCCCACACTGCCGCCATTCTTGTCCACAGTCTTTCACTTCCCGTCTGGATTATTGTAACTCTCTCCTTTTTGGCCTCCCTCACAAATCCCTCCATAAACATCAACTGGTCCAGAATTCAGCTGCCCACATTATAACCCGCACCTCCTCTATCCACCACATCACTCCTGTCTTGTAACAGCTCCACTGGATCCCGGTTCAGTTCCGTATACAATTCACAATCCTCCTGTTTACATTCAAGGCCATCCACAACCTCGCCCCCCCGTATTTGTCTTATCTCCTCCAGGGCCCCACTACCTCCCGTTCCCTCAGATCCTCTTCCTCCATACACCTGTCTGTCCCCTCTGCCAGCCTCACTACCATGGGGAGTAGAGCATTCAGCCGCTCTGCTCCCCGTCTCTTGAATTCACTACCACCCCAACTCAGAAATATTGATTAATTCCCCCATTTCAAATTGGAACTCAAAACCCATCTGTTTAAAACTGCATATTCCATTTAATGTCAATTACTTCTTCTGTTGTTTTTAAAGTAGTTGTATTCTTTATTTTGCTGTATTTAAAGGAATCCTGAGTGCAGAGAAAGGCGCTTTTAAATAAAATGTATTATTATTATTATTAATATCCAAGTTAATATGCAATTTTTGTGTGTCTTTCGTTTTTATCAAGGACAGCTTACCCAATGTGTTTATTTTGTCCAATGTATTTTTTACTTTTTATTTCACATAATAATAGGATACGTGCTATTCCGCCAAGTTTAAGAGCATACGTCTAAAGACGCAGTGTTTTTTCAAGTTCATTGTCTTTTCGTCATGTTAATAAATTGATCTTTCATTTGTTTACTTTATTTAACACTTATTTAAAGGGGCGATTGATTGCAGAACCGAATTTACCTTGTCACAGTTGAATAACGACAGTTCAGTGGGTAAAATGGACATACAGTGAACCTCAAAGTCCATTGACACCTCTTTCCTATGTAAATCTCACAATAAAAAAATGTAGCTGTGAAAAAGTAGTTCTTAAAAAATCCCCCCGCTGTGACGTCCCAATGGGGTCCCACCTTTTTTGGCTCTGGTCTGTACCTTTGTCACGCCCCAAAATTTGCTGCACGCTTCTCTATGTACTTCCACAGAATTACAAAGAAGAACGTTTTTCTAGCATATTGAAAATGGACTACGGGAGTAAATGCAGTGTTCCAGACTGTACAGGGAATGCTGACACTTTTCAGAGTCTTCCTAAGGAACCAAACACTCAATGGGCTGTGTCATGTTTGTCTATATGAGAAGATCTGTGCAGTTCGACTTTCAATTACACATTTGCTCGAACCACCCGATGCTAGAGCTACGGTATAGACAAACATCAGCCATGCCCGTCGAGTCAATGTTAACTAGACTCTAGCTCATCTGCTTTTTATTAATGCTGATTGGCAAGGAATGCAAGACCAGCTAGATAGCGAAAACACCTAGACTGTAGGCATGTAAACTAGTTTAGCTTGCTAACGAGCATAGGTAGAATGTGTGATGACTTTATTGGCAATGGGACCAATGCGTTATTTCATGTTCCTGACTGTATTTCATTCAAATAAATAACCCGTGTTCCATGTAAATCTACAATTCACGACGCATGTTTGTCCACATCTTTGTTAGGTAATTTTTCAGCAAGATATCTAGAGCTAGCTAACTGAAGCTGAGTTGAATCACGATATAGTTTTGTTGCTAAGCTGTAACGTTCTACCCACCTAAGTCAATCCAGTTTGCTTCGACAACAGAAGTGGAAACAACTAACGTTATCATTTCAAATGATACCTAGTCAATCTTTTGAAACCAGTGTTGTGTATACAACAATAGATTTATATGCACGTTTTTATTTCAAGTCTCCACCTTTGGTGTTTCAGTGAGTGCTGTTGGCCGTGTTGTGTTTTTGCTCTGCAGCTTCACTCGTTGAAAACCAACCAGTCAGCGCGCAGCTCATCTAAATATTTATGAGCATACCATAAAAGGAGAAAAGCTAGTGTTTTTTCCTGGGAACATTTCAGAGGATCTATTAGGGGGCATAGAACAGCACCCGGGCCATTTTCAGCCCAACCAATGTTACATACCCTATTCGGAGACCTCAAGTAACAGTGTGAAATACCCCCAAAAAACAGTCAATCACCCCTTTAATCTAACAGCTTAACATTCACAATTATTGCCAGAATGTGTGGTGGCTCATGTGTTTACTGTATGCTTTGCCTCATGTCAGGCTAATTACATAACGGTACTGCATTAATACAAATAGATCCGGATATAAAAAAATATTTTCGGATAATACTCGAATAGTGAAATCATTTTAAATCCCTATCTTTGGAATATCAGACATGTTACTGACCCCTCATTTGAACCTCATGTTACGGACGTACAAAACTCTTCATGTTACATATGAGTTAGTTTAGGCCCTTAAAGTGGTTTTTGTGTTATGAGTTCTGGTATATATGTGTCTGTGAAAGTGTGTGTGCTGCTGATGTGCTCATAATAGACCTCCCACTCTCTAAAACTACAATGAGGGAAGACATCCAGGGTAGTAGGAGTATGGTCTAATGTTCTCAGAAATGTATCGCCTTCAGCACACTCAACCTTCAGACTAGTCTGGCAGGTGTTACCCAGAGACAGAGTGGCCCTGCTGTAGGTGGCAGTAAAAAGGTTATCATGTTTAACGTGATGGACTTCACTTATTTTATCAAAGATTTTGAGCCGCTGTTCTCAAGAAACCTGTTCATTCCACAGCTCATGTCTCAGACAGCCTATACTGAGTAACTGAGCTTCTAGTAAAAAATCTAAGGTTTTGGTGTGTTTGCTCAGACCGTCAAAGTGCCTACTCCCCTGCCAGACTGACTGGGCTGAGCACACAAATTTGTGTGTGTGAATAAACAAAATGTATTGCCCATGCCATGAACCAGTAGATTATCATCTTTAAAATGGAACTTCAACAAACAGCTGAAGCAAGGCCACGGTTAATTTATTAGAATCAGATTTCTTGTCCGTTCCAGTTACCCTGGTGGGAAATTGATTGCGGGTGCCATTCTGGAGTATAACCACTGGGCGGAAAAGTAAGTGAGACTTGTGAGGGGCCATTTTTAAAAGGGAGGATACATTACCATGGCATTTGTATTTGGCTTATCAATTAAGGTTTGCAATATTTTCAACCTCTCTTGTGGAAGGATCACTTACATTGTCATTTGCGTACATTGCAGAACATAAATTACAATAGCGCATCAATCAATTTGGTGTGCTCTGGAGGTAGACTGTAGCAAAGAACAATTGAATCGCTTGACCAAGTCTTTACAATACAAGAGGTGGGGGAACAAGAAGTTTTGACTGTAGCTGCATATCTTTCCCAGTGTAGAATCTAGAAGTGCATGCACTTTACTGGTTTGCTAATGTTCACGCTGGCACGAGCTGTGTTGATCTCAAACTGCCCGAAACACATGATCTTAGTGGAGCTAATCCCATAAAATAATTTGTTTGATGAAAGAGAAAAAACACAGTTATACACAACCCTGTCACGTTATGTTATCCTGAAACTCTACACCCAGCAGAGCGTAAACATTCCCATGGGAAGTGTGACACTCTGACTGGACATTCTGAGCCTGTCTGGTAAACAGGACTGAATGCTAACCTCTGACCCATGGCAGACATGAGGCTGGTTGGCAAGTGCCGTCATTGCTTTTTTTACCAGACTCTGGTGTAAAAAAAAAAAAGAAAAAGATACACAGAAACTCGTACTTTTACAGCCACTCCTTGTGCCACAATTCACACAACAAACAAACAAACAGAACGGTCAAGGAGCATGGAGAGGATAGAGCAAAATACTGATTCCAAAGCTCTCACCGAGATTCTCCAGAGACAATATAAAAAAGTGGGTTGAAGGTAATTGGAATATGGACATGTGCATCATGAAAGATGCACAATTCTAGGACCCCACATATCCTGTGCTGCTAAGGGCTATGTGACACTGCTAAGACAGAAAAAGCAGCCAGAGAAACACATGCCACCCCTAAACTAGAGTTTACTGGTTTTCATAATGGGTACACTGTTAGTAGTGTTCCTGAAATGCCACAGCAAATATACTGACAAGTAAAATATAAATGTTTATTATCAACTCTGTGCTGTATTTGGGTAAATTAACAATAGAGCCACTCCCCTTCCTGTCGTGTGACATTAGACACAGGGTTTTATTAATTCAAATGTAAGGAACATTTGGAACAAAAGGACAGATTTTTAAGCAGGTTTTTGTCAATTCAAGTAACAAATAACTTGGCAGTGCTCTGTAGGAACGGTAGGTTGCCAAAACCATTATCTTACTCAAATCTTTTCATCTAAAATCTTTTTCTATAAACATACATGGGGGATTTTATTATGAAGCTAAAAGTATGTAAAAAGGTCACAAATAAATGGAAATGTTCCTTGTTCTGCTCTCTGTTACTTGATTGAAGGGTAGGATACCATTATGAAACATGAGGATGAGGATCCTATCACGTCTTGTGTATGCACCACATTACATTGAATAAAAGACTCCCACTCAGATCATTCAAGAGATTAAGCAGATTAACGTGAGACAGCCTTTTAACTTAATCACTGGAAGTTCATCAATCAAGTTGACAAATGGCCTTGAATTGTGGCATTAGGCATAAACTTAAACCACTTTCTGAAGAGGGCCCCCACATGTCTACATAAACTTTAGGCCTGTAGTGATCTACGACCCTAATAAAAAAAAAAAACACCACGTCGTTAGAAAACCTATCAATCACAAACCTCTCTCATGCACAATTATTTTCTAGCTGTCAAAGTCCCCATCTGACTGTACACTACATCACTGTCAAATGTTGTTTCTGCACAGAGCTCTTCCTCTGAATACACTGCCTGCTGTCACAGAGACAGACGTGCAAAGCAGGTCTATGCAATGGAAAACATTTTTTACTTTTTTGACAATAAGTCAAGTACTAAAGGCAGCTCCTTTTAAGGCTTGTAATGTTTTGAAAGAAACTACCGAGTTCTCCTCGTTGTATTTATGGTAATAGGAAACCAGCTGTATTGAGCTGAGAAGTGGCATTGCTGTCCAACCAGGGTGTACTTTCTTGTACTTGTGGAACCATGATTGCTATCTCACCTCTGCACAAACAGAACTGTATGTTCTCATGGAAGATTACTCAAAAAGAGTAGCCTAGTCCTAAAGATAACTTCAAGGATAGCTTGGAAAGCAAACACCCCTTTTCTAAAGCCAAGCTGGTTGTCTGTAAAACAAGCATGTCCAACATAGTTTCGTGTGGTCAAGCAAAAATTATAAATGCATTTCTTTGTCCACTGTAATTGTCACAAACTCTAGCCATGATGACAGGTCGAGAGTGAGTTTTTGTCTGTTTTGAAAGATAGTTAGAAAAGCACAGTTTGGGGAATTTCATATGTTAGACAGAGGGGTTATGGTTGTAGTGAAAATCAGTAATCTATTGGTATGCTACCACTGTACACATTGCTTGACTTTTATTATAATCTCTATCATGTCCTCTCACTCCTTGAGTCTAATGGTCCTTGTGCTGTGTGCCTTTGGCCAAGTCTGTATAGCTGTGTTCATTGATCACTGATGCACATTTTTGGGGTTTGTGTGTGTGTGTGTGTGGGGGGGGACTTCTTTGGGCTGGGTCTGTAGCTGTTAAAATTAAAGAGCCTAGAAAAACAACAAGGTCAAAGACATCATTTAGAAATCACAAAGGACTGATTATTGGACTAAAACGGGAACATGCATCAGGAGGCAAAGAAAAAAAGCCTGGTCTTGGGGTTAGGGGTTGTGAGAGGATGATGTGTGTGGGATTCAGGATATCAAGGACATTTAAAGATCTATTCAGATATGTTGATTCCTTCTGCAGAGTTTAGGTGTCGAAGTTTGGATGCGGCTAGGAGAGGCCACTGGCAGACAACTCCACCCTTCCCATCCCGATTCCAAAGTGTTTCTGACCGGCCTGTGTTCAACTGCAAAGTCAAATTGGGAGACATTGCAGGATTGGCACTCAAGATCCAAGATAATGGTAATGGTAACATAATGGTTACTAGTGGGTTTGCATTCCAACCAATGTGGATGAGCCACTAATATACAAATATGCTCAGAGCCTGGGGGAGTGTAATCCATTGTCAAATATTCCTAATTTCTTCAGGTTTATAGACATGAACAATAGCAATGTTTTCCTTTTATATCCAAAGCTTTTGTCTGAAATGTACTGACTTTCATTTTATTCAAAGACCAACACAAATTATTATTTTTGCAGTTATGCTACAGCAATGTGAGGCCAAAAGGGACAATACAGAATCATCCATATGAAATACTTTAGTCTCTTTGGGACTCAAGTACAGTCCAGTTTATTGTCAATAAAAAGAAGACATACAGTTCCCTTAACACAGTGATGTTGAAATGAAACAAAGCTATATAATCCCAGATGATCTACACATTTTATACATTACTCTTTTCTTAGAAACACTGCATGCTCCTCATTGGAGTATAGTAATGCCTTTATCCACTTCAAAACAATCACATTGGCTGAGGCGTATAAGGCTGCTCGATGTGTTTGGTGGAGAGCTTTAATGCTTTCATGACGGCAGAAGGGCCAGCTGTTTGTTGCATGTACTAAGCAGCCACCTTTATTTCCGCTTTTCATTAAGAGAGGGCAGTAAAAAAAAAACTGCAATTTCTTATGAATTCCCAGAGAAATGGAAGTCACTATGTCTGTTCAGTTTAAGTGAATTCCCCAGCAGAAATTTCAATAACAACATTTCCTTGATCACGTCTGTGTGCACGTAGGCTAATTAGAAATGCTGGATTTCACCCATATCTGAGAGGGACTTTATCACAAGCATCTCTGTAATGTCTCACCTCTCACAACTCTCTGGTCATAGTGATGACATTATATGAAATACAACTGCAGCTGAAAAACAGGGACATCTTGTTTTCTTTCATAATTCATGAGGTGTCATCACTTATAAATGTTATGGACTAATTTATGGATCAGTCCTCTGTGAATATTTAAGTGTCTCTCTGCTGCAGATAATTAGGCCTACACAACACTGCTTAATAGGTAGACGTTTGATGATGTGCTATCACATTTGATGTTGTGAAGTGCTATCACATTTGATGTTGTGAAATGCTCACTCAGCCAATCAATATGGCTCATTGTTTATTGGTATCTTGTTGGAGCTTTTGATTGGTGGTGTATTTCCGCACACCAAATGACCCTTTATGTAAACACGATAAAGTACACCTTACAATAATAGTTTCACTTTCAATTCAGCTAAAAATGTTACTTTGAAAGAGTAGCTAGGATAATAGGAAAGATGGAATAAAAGTACCTCAGAAGAGGATACAGAGAGCCGGTAAGAAGTCAAGAACAGATGCTGGCATGAATATCATCATAATCAGCAAACCCACTCACTAGCATACCCCACCACCACCTCGCTCCACTCCCCTTCTTTGCACTGCCTCTATTGTCACAAGTATGCAAACAGCTAAATAGATATATCCACTGTGGCATGTTGTGGACAAAATGGGCATACCTAACTATGGCACATAAACATGAGGTCTAGCCTACATGAGGTCTATAAGGAAAAATGTGCCGAAGACACCCGCTCCCTTTGCAAGAACAAGTCCACTACAGTGTGCGTACCCACAAGCTCTCCAGTACTGCATTCTGACCATGCATCACTTAAGTAACCAAGGTCCCTGTGTGTTGTCAGATCACTTTGTGTCCCTTCGCAATTGTTCTTAAGCAGTCGACACCTACGAATAACATCTTGCATTGTTCCTTATAAATAACGAGCCAATCACATGCAATGGAAACACAATGATACCTGATGTGTGTGGTTAGGGTAAGGTACACCTCAGCATCATTACCTTAATCTTCCATGACAACATCCATATTTCTCTCCCCCCAAAAATTTTTCCTCTCAACGGAGGAAAGGAATTCAACTCTTGTGAGAGGGCATCAGAGGACTGTTGTTCTGAGGCAAGATCTGGAGGGTAACAGACTATTGCCAACAAGTGACCACAAGAGTCCATCTATATGAGCCATATCTCCTAAAAAGAACTTAAAATTGGGCTGGTTCAGATTGTTAACCCTGTATCAGGGGACTGCTAACCATATTTTAAGGGATTCAGATTAAATGCCAAAACAGCTGATGCATAGGCCTACATACTTTTCTAAATGTTAAATACATCCTCAACTGACCAATGGTAATTATATTGACCTTAACTTTGCATGAAAAAATGAAAGGCATTCTTTCCTGAAAACTGAAGTCACACAGAAGACCAAGGTCAATTAAATAAGAACAAAGAAAGACACTGTCTCCAATCACATGTAATAGGCGGTCTATACCAGCAGTCCTAAAAATAAATACATTTCTTTGCTATTTCTGGTTGTATTTTTGGTTTTGGTTTCACTGATAGAATTTGTGTGTTTGTTCTGCCTATAGAATGTGTGCGTGCTTGTTCTGCCTATGGCTCACGGTTAATACAAAGAGATGCGCCCTCGTCTGTTTGGCTCTTGTGTGGTTTCTATTGCGCGTTTATTGAGAAGAAAAAGCTTTTATTATTTTAGCTTTGATACAACAGGCCTCGTGTGTGCTGGGTATCACTAGACTATGCTCTCGTTACATTAAGTATTGCTTTTGTTAAAACAAACTGAGAGCCAATGACTATTAAAGGTTGTCTTAAAAAATATTTAACATAACATGAGGCGTTTAATTTCGCACTTAAAGAATGGGAAAAGCCCACGTGTCGTTACTTACTACTATTTCAGAAGCAATCCAGCAGTTGATTAGAAGAGAACTAGCCAAACCCAACTCCAGAGTTTCAGAACACGTAACTCATTCATCCCAAACAAGCAGCGGGTACCCCTGTGAAAGGAGCCCGTTCTGCTGGCATGTCTGTTAGTCAGCGGCGATAACACTGCGCTACCAAGGAAAAGTGGTAATTACCGACATCTCAAACAACGGATATGTAGGCCAACATAAAACAACCACACGGAGGGAGGTAGCATTCCAACCACTCCCGGCTTTCACTCATTTTGACAAAAATAAATAGCTTAACATTTATACAAGTAAAAAACGATGGATTAAACCTAAAATAAAACATAGCCTACCATGAGGTTTCTCCTGTAGTCCACCCCTCTCAAATCGACCTTAGTCAAGTTTTAAAATGTTCGGCACAAACACATTCCATACCAGTCGGTTTACAGTCACTATAAAAATCTGGCATGTACGAGTAACTATGGTTAATTTGATGTGTTGACGGTCCACGAGCACAAGAACAGTTTCCTGATACATGTGCGTCTTTCTTCAGTGACAGCTCGCACACTGTCCTCTATCTCGCGCTCTGTGTGTGAACGTTCTGAATCGGTGAGAGGCTCTTTCTGTAGCTCGGTGATTTTCCAAGTTGAAGCTTAGACCGGCTAGATTGAAAAGGGAGGGGGGTAGGGGGGAGGGGGGGGAGAGGGGGGGGCGGGGGTTGGGCAACTAAAATGGACAGCTGCTCACAGCTTGTGTGGGAAATGCAATAGGCTACTATACATTGGTTTAATGTGAAAAAATATATATGATACCAAAACGTATTCGCAAGTTAGTTAGGCTAATCATATTGTAAACACTGTCAATGTTATCATTTTTTAGAACTAGCCTATTTGTGTTGACTTCTGCTTCACATTTAGTCTCTCAAGGTAGCCTAATGGTGATCTATTTTGGTGATCAAAACAGAGATAGAACGATATTTGATTTGTTAAATAATTCAAACCATCTTCAAATCGTACTAACTGTAACAACTGACAAGTAATGTAAGGTTTTGTTACAGAAGTAGCCAAATCATCGATGACCTGTCAGGGCCAGTTGTCACACCTGTCATTTTCTGTGTAGGGGGCCCACACTCTTTAGAAAGTCCAGAGTGGTAGGCAAGCTTGCCTTTTATATCACAGCTCCCTGGTCTAGCTGGCACACAGTCAACTTGTCTGGGGAGCAACAGCAGATCTTGTTTGATGATTTATCTCCACACAGACATGGGGGAGTTAAAACAATTTAAACACATTTACTTTAGTCATTAAGGCTTTGAGGCACATGCATTTAGGCAATGACCTCATTGTAATTTCATCCAGATATTCAGTTATATGAGGAAACACTGATTAATTTATTGTATCATCTCATACGAGAAAAGACTAAATGTGACTACATTTGAATGATTTAGCAAATCCATTAACAGAAATCAAAGATTTTTGCTTTTTCCCCACTAATCAATGAGTAACAAGATATTATGTTACAGCTGTGGGCAGTGACCCTGCTGATAGTGCTCCATTCTTGTGGCCACAGTGACTCAGTCTGCTGTCTGCCTGATGTCTGCATCCAGTCAGCCCTGTGTGCTGTCAGTGGGTGACAACCTTATTCACCACACAGTAGCTATGGAAATATAAGATCCTGTTGTACCACTGTCTGGTAAGAGACTACACACACAAAATAGTTTGATGTTGCACTTATATGAGACTGATTTTGTCACACTGTAATGTGCCCTATTGTAGTTGAGCTGTTATTGTTGCACTGTAGTTAATATATTGTTATTATTGTTCACAGTTCTGATAGCTGAGATGTGGTTACTTTGAACTGCAGCTAATAAATACAGACTGTTCCTTGACCCTGACCAACAAAATACTGTTACAACTATGCACTTCTGATCCATGTTCTTCTGCTGCATTTTCTGTATGCACGATTTGTATCTCGCTTTGGATAAAAAACTAAATGAAAAACTCAAAATGTAATGTAACTATGGCCTTGATGTGTTGACTCACTGGAAGGCCTCAGAAAATGTGTTATTCCCCGTACTATACACCCTCACCTTCTAGCTATAGGTTTTTGCTTGGTTCACATTCCAGACGCTTCTATGACAATCATTATTTAGCCAGGATTCAGTGGAAGAAAATATATTTATGACATAGAGCGAGGTTATAATAGTTTTGCATTTTCCATTAGTTTTTATTTGTATTTTTTTTTAAACTTTTTTTTTTAAATTAAGTTTAATTTTAGTTCCATTTTAATCAGTTTTGTTTTTCTTAGTTTCAGTCTTAGTTTTTGTCTTTTTTTGTACTATGAGGTATTTGTCAGGAAGCTCAGAAAAAGTATTAAAACCCAACAGAACACCCAATTTAAACACGTGTATCCCATGGTCTGGGTGAATACTCGATTTTAATTTTTTGGCTGCAGGGGTGTCCATTATTTTATGATAATGTACACCTACTAAGTAGTTCCAGTAAAACTGTCTTTTCACCATTCTAAATGAATGTGCTGGCTACATAGTGAGTCTGTGTCTAAAATGAGTAACCATAGCAACAGGGACACAGTCAAAGCCTCTGTTTACTATTTATTGAAACACTTTAGACTAACAAGCTAACATCTAATTCCAACAATGAGTGACTTGATTTATTTTAACCTATTTGTCGAATATACATTTTCTGAACTGTAAATATAAAATACAGTACATTTTATATGTTGGGACAATTTGACGGATGACAAATTTGATGCATTTATCTCACATCCCATACTACTGAACTTGCTACTTCAGGTTGCGGCCCATAGTACACACATGCATGGCTGGTAATTTATTAGTGAAAATCTTGATATTGATTTGGGGACAGTGACATTGCTGGTTAGCTGGCTAGTCTTCTTGTTAAACATGCTGTCAAATTCAATTTACTGTTTGTCAACCATATGCAATGTTATTGCCTTTGAATCTTGCAAGCATAAATTTAGCTTTCTGGCTCATTATGGGCCAAAGGATTCTATGAGCTGAGTGGATTAGAATTGTCTCCTGTTGCCAAGAAGTATCTAAGGTTCATCCTATTTACTGGAGAAGGGGACCCTGACCCCTTCTCCCGACTTTCACAGCCATGACATCAGGCAGGGGACATGCCGCGTGCCTTGCTTGAAGTGGAAAAAAAGGTGCCGGTACTCTCTTGCATTGGCAAATCATTATGACATTTGAGATTTCTACAGTGAAAAACAAAACTTGGAGATGTTGCTGGTTGGACTTGGACCTCTGTTGACGTGTCTGGCTCTGGCGCACGCCTTCTTTTAGTACCTGTCTGAAGCCACGCTAACATCACGACTTACAAACTCCTCAAACACTCTTTTTGAGTTTCTAGGTTCTCAGCAGTGAAAAATGTGTTATGCACTTACGCAGGCCTCAGACAGCTTTTTTGAACTAGCGTCTGTGGAGAAGCGAACTTCTGATTGGGTGGGCCGACTGCTTTCCTCTACGTGATTCGTCAAGATCTGAGGTAAGTCACGTAGTTCTGGTACCCTCTGGGTAGTGTAGTTTATGTGACGTTAGGGTCATTACCAATCCCTCTGACATTGACGCCTTTTCTGTCAGTGGTAGAGTACGGGGCCGGCTACATGCGAGAAGAAGCGGTACGCAAGAAAAAGTGCAGGTACGCTTTTAGTTCATTTGAATTCGTTTTGCAAACACACAATACAGTTTAAGTTAGTGTTTGTTTTTTGTAAAGTGTCTTATTTTTTTTATTTTATTTTTTTAAATTCTCGTTAACTATTATAACCTTGACATTAGGGGTGCAAAACCCAATCGCAAAAAAAAACAAATTCTTCAACACACAAACCACAGTTCGGTTTTTACTAGGGCTGTGAAATGATTAAAAGTTTTAATCAAATTAATCACAGGTTTCTGTGGATTAATCATGATTAATTATAACAGATTTTCTGAATTTTTGTCATTAGTGTGCGTCTTCGATTTAGCGGTACCTTGATGCTCGAGTCACCCGTTGCCACTTGCAAAACTTGGGTGAACCCCTTGTCCTCAACAAAAACAGACTAAGTGAGGGCCCTACGCTGTTCAGTGAGGGTGGTTATATTCTACTTGAACTCCCCTCGCCGACCGATAGCTTAACCGATTACCGGTTACTTTAGGCTGGTATTGCTTTGGTGAAACGATAACATTTAGTCATTTAGCATTCAGTCATTTAGCAGACACTCTTATCCTGAGCGATAACGTCTTCCCGCAGTGTGCATATCACTTTGGTTGTATTGGATGTTGCATCTTAGTTTTTTTGGAACACGAGCAGAAGTTGCAGATTGGGTGGAATTGTGGGTATATTACGTTAAATGCGTTAAACAAAAATAAAGAATTAATCCTGTAATTTAATCGTAACGCGTTAACGCGTTATTTTTCACAGCCCTAGTTTTTACATGTAAACCGCGGTTTTTCAGATCTACGAGAAAACACAACCTAACACCCTTTGTCCTTCCCCTTTCCCGTAACCTTTCCCGGAGAGTACCTGTCCAATGAACTGTCAGTATATCAATGATGACTCACGTACTGGAGAGCAGTGTTGCCAACTTTCTTGCTATATCTGGTAGTGATGGGCATTCCTGCTCTTGACTCAGCTCACTGAGTCATTCCTGCCTTGACTCAGGCACAGGCCTACCCAAAAACGAAAATATTTCCGAAAAATTATGCTCCGGGTGCACATCCCAAAGTAAATGAGTAGAAAAAATGGAAAGGTGCCAATCCATATTCTTCTAGGCCTACCCAAAAATATTTTTCTTGCTACGCCCCAGCTCATAATCACAATCAACCTCATTCTCGAACCTTTTCTTAAGTTTCTTCTGAATTGTTTCTTACGGGCTTCGGAAAAACAACGTAAGAAAAAGACTTTCGCCAAAATCACGAACGCTTGAAAATGTGTTCCTACGCAGCAGAAGTTTTCTGAGCTGTGCTCCCGGGAAGAGTTGTCTTAAGTTGAAAGCGCGTCCTCGTGCTCCTGAATTTGCATACATACACGCCCCGACAGCTCCTTACAAGGGCACGCAACAACAGTGACGTGTGCAGTCAGAATCGACACAGGAACGCAAGTTATGTCCAAGTGAAAAGCAACCGGTGCACAGGTGCAACATACCAGTAAGATGAGCAGTGGAATTGTTCTTCACTGGATCCAACAGTGTGCACACAAAGCAAGGTTTATTATTATAATTATTTAAATCCGAGGATGTCTGTTTATGGCAAGCCGTTTTATCATTTAACCAATGAATTCTTGATATCCAAAACTCGAATTTTGGATATCAAGAATTGATTGGTTAATGATAAAACGGTTTGCCATTTTCTGTAGAGTTGATGGGAACGCAATCAACAACGATTTTTCATAACTTCATCACAGTAACACTTCAAACACAGAGTTTTCTTAAATGCGATTCCTTTGATCCTTGTGTTTTTTTAAGGAATCGCATTTGAGACAACTCTGGCCGATTTACGACTGCTATTTCGAGTTCCGAAAGTCTTCTGAAGTTCATAACAAATTCCAGATGAGAAAACTTTCATGAATGCCCAATTTTTTCCTAAATCCAATTCAGAAGAAATTCCTTCTTAAATTCTTCTGAACTTCGTTCGAGAATGAGGCCCATTGTCTTTAAAATTAGTTTTGACTACTCATCTGACTGTGTGTGTGAGTGGGCTCGGCCCTCCCTCATGCAGTACGATTTGTTGACACCCCGTGTATGATTGACAAGAACAGAATGTGAGGCTGATCAGACAGTCAAACAAATGTATGTGCGCCTTTAGGCCTATATAATATTTGTTTTTATATTTTGTTTAATATATTTTCAATATTTTTTTAAATATATTAATTCTTTGAATTTGTCAATTATTTTTAATACAATAAAAATGTCATTATTACAAAATCATTTAATTTCCATAGGCTTCCATAGACGCGCCCCTGTGTTAACCACACGTAATTGACGCCGACTTTGTATGCAAAGACATTGCGCCGACTTCCATACAAAGTCGGCGTCTTTTTCGCCTCAAATTGAACCGTGCCACCTGACACGTTCAAAGCACGCGTCTAAATAAACGCGTGCTTTTTGAGACGTGTCTAGCAAACCACACAAAATTAACGTCTGGTTTGGATCCATCAGCGTCTGGTTTTCCAAAATTAAAGTCTGCTTGCTTGAATCTCCGATGGGAAATTACGACAACATGTAACATCTAATATGTAAGTAAAGTAGGCCTAGGTCTTAGGATGCTCTTGCGAGCTACTATCAAATACAATGTTGGTCAACTAGTTAGCTATTAGTATGAAGTTGGTGGTCACAATTGCAATGCTGCCTGGCATGGAGCTTTGTGAACTTCCCTTGCACTGCGATTGCGTTGCCTCAGTATTGTGCGCAATTTGGTTTCACTGCCAACATTCCACACATTTGTATAGGGCTGGCATGAGGTGTGTAGCCAACCAGTGCTTGTTTAACGCTGCCACCAACTAAGTTTGCGCATTTGCCTCCTACATTAAGGAATGTTGGCAGTGAAACCAAATGGCGCACAAAAGCGACTACCAGTGTTGCCAGGTCCGCGGTTTTCCCGCCGAATCGGGCTACTTTTGAAGTGTTGCCGCGGATTGATTTTTTTTGTCCGCTGGTTCGGGCAGACCTATTTTGCATGCAAATTACATTAACATCTTTAAATAAAAATGTATATTTTAAATGAAAATTTTTATTTATGCCCAAATCCTACCAAACTGACTCCAGATCAGCACATACACACATGGACATTCGGCATGCACACATGCACACACGCACTGTGCGTGTGCACACGTGCCTAATGCACTCATTCTCGTTTCCTGAAAACTGGTTTTAATGCTGGCATACTAAACATTTGGTGTTACTTTGTAGATTTTATAACAGATTTGGCAATGAAAGCAATGCTGTTGGACTTTAAAAGCAGTGTATATGGTTTGGCAGGGGCATATTTTGAGTTCTGATATTGGGCTGGATTTTGGGCTGGTTTTATTGGCCATTGGGCTTTGTCACACAGACCTGGCAACCCTGGCGACTACTGACAAATCTAGCTGCTTTTTCCGGTGTTGTTGGAGACTTGCTGGTGTTTTAGAGACAATGACGTGAAAGCAAGGATCGTTTTGCAGAACTGTCCTCAACGAGCAGCGGGTGCTACCGTCCCAAAGCACTCATACCCCCTTTCCACCAAAGTGGACCGGGAGCTAGTTCGGAACTGGTGCTAGAGCCGGTTCGGAGCTGTTTCAATTTGCGAGCCTTCTAAGAACCGGTTTGGTTTTCCACGGGTCATTACGTCACTGTATACGTCTCATCTTTCCCAGCAACGCTAGTGCGGCAGCGTTTGGCTAGCGCCAAACACAAAGCAGAGCCTGTCTAGAGGCTGTTTATCAATCCTAAGAACGCGAAGTTGAGATGCATGTTTTCTTGGCTATTGCGCATTATACTGGACTCGCAGCTATATGACAACACTGGCATTATCAGTGCAAAATTTTATAAACTTTTGCTGTATAGTGCTTGTGTATTACATTTGTGAGAAAGAACTGGTTCGAGATTAAGCACCATCTCCGAACCAGCACCCAAAACGCGTTGGTGGAAAAGGGGTATCACAGGCGGTCAGTCTCACGCAGCACTGCTACTTTCCTTACTGAGGAGTTGGCAACACTGGAGAGGCAAATCATACAAAGCTAGGCACGTGTAAAGTATGGTAACGGTAATACATCTAACACAGTGGTTCTCAAACTTTTAACACCCCATACCACCTCAGAAAATCTTTGACTCTCCAAGTACCACCATTATGACCGACTTTAAAATACAGAAGCCTACCCTATTGAGCTGCACACAGTTCACGCAGGACATTTGCATGTGCCACTACTCGGGAACAGTCAGTTTCGAAGTTTGTTTCGAAACAAAAATATTATAGGAAAGGCAAAATCACATTTCACTGATATCATGGTTAAGGTATTTCAATATTTCTGAGATTCCTCCACGTAGTCTACCAGTAGAAGGGTATAGCCATGCAAGGGTATAGCCACACATACCTGCAAACCTGTCACTTTGCGTTGAAAATAGCAATTTTGAGTGAAATACATGTCCTCCTCGTGAATCGTGTAGACCTGGAGAGTTTTTATTTGGGGGGGGGGGGATACAATTTCCCATAAAGTTTCAAAAACCTACTGTGGTCGTCTTCACAATAAAGCATCTTTGGTGATGCGTCAGGCGAGTCATTTGGCCAATCACAATCAAGTGAACTGCAGCGTCTTCTTTGAAAAGGCTACAGTAGTCAGCTTGTCGACTAACGTAAGATCAGCAAAATGTGTTGCAGTTATGCTATGATGTCCCACATTTTTCAGCAGGCTCCTTCATCCCAGTGTCCTTGGTCACCCAAATGTGGATTTTATGTCTCCTCTTCAAACATGTTCGTTCTTCAGTCTGGTTTAAAGTTCCAAGAGCTCACCTTTTTTCATTGTGAACATTACCCGCCACAATCTTATGAATTCCTTCTTTAGACTGTTGTGGTCTATTAATAACCTTTCCAATCTCATTATTGAACCTGTGATGGACGCCTATCAGCGGCCCACACAGGGACTTAAACATCCTTATTTTCTTATGTTATTATTATCTTATTTCTATGTTAACATTCAGCAACACCATACAACTGTCTTCACATAAATAACACACGTCACATAGCTTTTGTTCCTTAGTTACATTTAGTCATTTAGCAGACGCTCTTATCCAGAGCGGCCTACAGGCTTATAGTTGTCATGTCAACTTTATTGCCTTTGGTTTACCATGTCTTTGTTAGTTTCGTTTCAGCCTTTTTGTTACCTCTTTCTTTGATCATCATGTGGGCAGCATGGCTGCCATGTCCCAGTAAAGGGTGTCCGACTGGAAACGGGATGCTTAAATGGAGTTCCAGAGTGGACGGACAGCCCATCCCTGTCTGGGCTGTAGGGGTGTTTGCTCCAATTTTGCTCCAATTATCAAGTGGGAGGATCTATGGTGTTAATCCGGGTCACGGCATCTATATTTATTGTGGCAGCCCAGTCATGTATAAGTGTCAAGAGGAGCAAGGAGAGGGAGAAGAAAGGAAAACCAACCTAGAAGGAAGACCTCTGTGTGTATGGGGCATTGGTTGGTTTGTCGTGTATTGTTTTATCTTCACTACACGGTTTTATTTACTTTGTCCATGTGTTCAATCCGCTCAAATGTAAGTAATAAACCCCTGAATATTTTACACCCTACTCGGTTCTCGTGTGCCTTCTTGGTCATACCCTCACAGAGCCAGAACAACAAATAGAAAAAATATTGCTGACATAAGTTGCAGTAATGCTTCTCCTTACTGATCCTCGTTTATGCCTTCTCTGAGGTGACGCAAATGCTGCTCAACACAGGGAAACTACGTGTGGAGTGGGTGTGTGTGCTTCTAAGGCTCAACCACACAAGACTGGACTGTAACTTACAAACAAAACCTTGCATGAACATGTCTGTAGTTCAGTCAAGACACTCACATGATTGATTTCTCCATTTATTCATATACATGAAAAATGGATTGAACATAGGCGGGATGGATGAACATGGGGAAGCGCTCCCTGCCTTTACTGCAGCATGCTTGACATGAGGCAGGGAGCAACAAGTTAAATCCCCCACGGGGAGTACAGACAGACAACATGGGGTAGAAGGAGATGGTGGTGGGTGGCAGCAGCGCAGAACACAAAGGTAATCAAGGATGCGTGTACATGCATGTGTGCAACTTTATAGCGCCGCTTATCGAGCTAAGCCTATGGGCTAAGAACACAGCGATGGGTGACATGATGAGCGCTGCCTGAGTGCCATGCCTGGGGCCAGTTGCTTAAACTTAGTTTAAGACTTGTCTTAGCCTTGGATTGTCTTTTTCAATTGTCAGGTAAGACTAGTCTAATTAAGCCTGTCTGTTGCATAAATAGTAAGACTGACTTAATTTGAGGTAGAAAAGTTAGCCACCTCTCCCCCTGGCTAAACCTTGCAGTAAGGTCTGAGTTGCTATGGCAACGATCTGTTAGAATGTTGGAGAGCATAATTTTTTCAACTGAAAAGGACAAGAAAGTAGCAACTTTTACTTTGGTTAGAGTGTAGCTAGCTTTCTTAGTACTATATCTAGAAGATGGCAAATATATGGTTTTTGTAAAGAGCCCTAAGAAGAGTCTTGTAGACCAGAGAGATCTACAATCTACCCAGACGCTCCCACGTTACTCCGCTCCTCATTTCCCTCCACTGGCTACCCATCACGGCCGCATCAGATTCAAGACCCTGGTACTGACCTTCCGAGCAGTGAACAGGACTGCACCCGACTACATCAAGTCTCTCCTGCAACCTTACACCCCCACCCGCCACCTACGGTCTTCTTCAGACAACCGCCTGATGGTCCAATCGCTCAAGACCGCCCGGTCCCAACACAAGCTCTTCTCCTGCCTGGCCCCCTAGTGGTGGAATCAACTCCCAACCTCCATCAGAGACACAGACTGTCTCTCCACCTTCAAGAGAAGGCTCAAGACGCACTTGTTCCGTGAGTACAACGGTACTTAGGAATGGTTTGCTGAACCCAATGCTAGTTTCCTCAAGGATCACAATGAATATTGCTTAGAGACTTGTTGCTCTTGTTGGTTAGTGGCAACTGATTTAAACAGTTGTATTCGCTGCGAAATATTCTATTTTAGTTAATCTTATTTAAATTTTTACTGTTGCTTGCTTTTTCTACAGGTACACTTGCACTTAGAGATTCATGTTGTTTAATTGTAACTTGCTTAACTACATGCTCTTATGGTTCTTCCCTTTGGCACTTATTTTTTGGTTGTTCACAATGTGTGCTTGTTTTTGGCTACCTGCAATGCTTTGGGGCTATCTTGTTGTTATTATCAGGGACCTATGCACTTTGTAAAGCTCTCTCTTGGAAGTCGCTTTGGATAAAAGCGTCTGTTAAATGAATAAATGTAATGTGATGTCTTCAGGGACAGAAGCAACCCATTAGAGATATACTCTGATCCTGAATTCATCGAGAGGTTTCGGTTTCCTTAAGAAACTATCCTTCTGCTAGCTGGAAAAGGAGGATTGCATAACCCCTGGAACAGCAAGAAACCATAGCGTTCCTACAGCTTTACAAGTGTGTGTGGCATTAAGATTTCATGCCACAGGGAGTTTCCTAAACTCTGTTGGTGATGCTGTTGGACTTCATAAATCAACTGTCTCAAAGATTGTCTACAGGGTCTCTAGTGAAATCAGCAAGATGCTTCCTGAATTCCCAACAAACCCTAACGCCTTAAATAAGCTCAAAGTGGAGTTTCATGCAATTGCGGGATTTCCAAATGTAGTAGGAGCAATAGATGGGACACATCTGCAGGCCCCCTCTTCGGATGAGCATCTATATGTCAACAGAAAGGGATACCACAGCATTAATGTGCAAGCAATATGTGACGCCAATTTTAAAATAACAAATTGTGTGGCTCACTGGGCAGGATCAACCCACGACTCCAGGATCCTGCTGCAATCACATATTGGACAGGCATTTGAGCAGGGCCTTATCGATGGTATTCTCCTGGGTGACTCTGGCTATCCCCTCAAACCTTGGCTCCTTACCCCATACCTAAATCCAAGAAATCACAGTGAGGAAAGGTACAACCATGCTCACTGCAAAACCAGAAATACAGATGAGCGCAACTTTGGAGTTCTGAAGAGGAGGTTCCATTGCCTCCATGGAGAGCTTCGGATGTCACCAGCGAGGGTCTGCAAAATAATTGGTGCCTGTGTGGTCCTCCATAATATGGCAAGGTACTTGACAAGTAGTCAGAACCATCATGTGTTTGGTAGCTGTATCATTATTGAAGAATTGCTATCAGTGTTGTCTAGTGACCCTGTTTACAATTTTCAGAGATCTAGCCCTTCCTGAGCCTAATGAGCCAGAGCTAGGAATGGTGGTGGATGCAGAGCCTGCACAGGAAAATGAGCCTGACATGGAGCAAGGTGCAAGCCGCTATGTCCGGCAGGCACTGGTGGAGACAATTTTTTCAGCATGATGGCTACAACTACCTCCACGTTTATATTTCTTATCCATACACGCACACAAAGCACAAGCCAGATATTTTAATTACTTATTTATTTTACTTTGGGAAAGAATGTCAATATTTGATTTGCTGTAGTAGATTGTGTATTAATAAATAAATAAATACTGTTCTTTTTATAAAAATAAATAAATGTTGAATTAGAATGTTAACAGGCTACACTTTTTTCATTCAGTGTGATAGTCTCTGGATTTTCAAGATCAGTTTTGTTTTTTCCAATTCTAGTTTTTCAATTTCAAGTTTTAATTTGATATGCTCCACTTCAAGATTCCTGTACTGCTGCTCCAGAATCATAGCCTGGCTGCCATCCAAACTTATCCCCGCCCACAAAAAAATGTGGTCGGGAAGTTGGGTCTGGAGCATAGAGTTAATATAACTAGAGTAAGCTACTTTTGTCTTCCAAGATGGCGTCCCCATTCATTTCTATGAAAAGTGCTAAGTGGCACAGTGAGGCAAGCGAGAGCGCGAGACTGGACGCGGCCATCTTTCCACTTCCGTGTCTTCCTGTCTAGCTTTAAACAGTGGCTTTTTTTTTCCCTAGCTCCGAGAGCTCATGTAAATCGGCCAATGTGAACTTTTGTGCTCGTGCCCTAGAGTATAATACTCACAAAATACTGCAATCACACATTGGCCGATTTGCACACATTTGCAGTCAACTTTCATTGACCAAGCAAATAAATGGGTTGCTAGTTTAACCATTTCGGATTGGTTTCAAACTTAGCAAAAATCGGGAAAAATTATTCTATGAAAAAGCTAGTAGTATGAGCCAGGTTCGAGAATCAAACACAAATTATTGGGGGAGATAGTTTTGTAAATGTTGAATGGAGTTAATAGAATAAAAACGACCGGAAGAGTCGGAAACCTAACCGTACATGCAATACCACCTACATCCACCTTCAAGCCGAGCCGTTGCTTCAAGCCGAGGGGCGAGGGGTGGGGGCTTGGTCTGGAGGGGCTCGATTGCGGAAAAACTGGGCGGGCTTTATACGATGATGGACAGATGATCAACAGTAACGTAATCAACAACGTCACCAAAGAGCGCCTGGGTTGAATTTGTTTTCAACAAACAACATGTTACGTTGCTCTGATTGGTTGTAGGTCTATCCAATTGAGCGAAGAGGCATTTGTTTTACGAGCTCGGTTTACACACGCCCCATAGTCACAGCCCAACGGAGAGTTTTCAGACTCATATTCTGACTAGAATTATGAGTATGACAACGTCAGGCTACCAGAACCATGGACAAGATCACTTTTAGTACAGCTGTTGCATCTTTGTCCATTGGGACACTGGTGGTGGTGGCGTTGGTGCTGCCAGTGGCAAAGTCCTTGTTGTCTGGAGCTAAACATAAATAAAACGCACAAGTAAACACATATAACAAGAAGTTGATGTCCGTATTTAACATTTACCTCACTACATTTAGCTACATCGCTATATAACAGTCGTGTTGATACGTTAGTTCATAGCTAGAGCTAGCACGTCTACACCCACGTAAGTGTTGCAGCCTCACGATTGCTTACATCATAACATAAGTTGCCCTCTTAACAAACATTAACAACAAGAAGATTGTGAAATACTGTAGAGCTAGCTATGTATAGCTAATCTACAGCACAATTAATCGACTAAACTAAAGTAGCTACAGTACTTGTAGCTATTACTGTTGAGCAATACACAACACAAACTCACTCAAACCATTGGGAAAATTAACTGTGAGGATAACATAACACTGACATTCATTAGGCTACGTTACAAATAATAGCACAACTGTTATTTTACAATACAATAAGGTCATGTTAATGTACCTGTGGTGCTACTGTCTGACAGTAGAGATGTTTCAGGCATTATATCAGGCGTTATGGTGGCGATCTTTGGGGAAAGGTCCTCCGAGGAGTCCTCGACCTCGTACAGTACGCCCTCAACTCCGCTCTCTTGGGCTCCAGAAATCCCCCAAAACATCGGTGACTCGTTGCCGTAAATCGATGAGCTCAGTAGTCTATTTGATCTTACGGGGAGGTCCTCCTCCAGTTGCTGGATTTTTTCGTTTCCAAAAGTCTTTTTTTGACTCTTGAACCATGTTCTTAAACCGTTTCTGAACATCTTTACTGAGTAACGGTTCTAATAACCGTTGGATTAATGCTATTATCTTTTCTGGTTATTTTGTCCCATACTTGGTGTCACTTCTGATTCCCATTCAGTTGATTAAAACTACTCATCAACACTAGCCTGACGTTGTCATACTCATAATTCTAGTCAGAATATGAGTCTGAGAACTCTCCGTTGGGCTTTGACTACGGGGCGTGTTTCAAACGGGCCTGGAAAACAAATGCCTCTTCTCTCAATTGGATAGATCTACAACCAATCAGAGCAACAGAGTTTGTGACGTATGTTAAGCGCCGCATAGTTGTTGTCAACAGAACTAAACTGAGAGGCAGCTAAATCTTTACTGACTAAACTGCAGCAAACTTGAAGTATGCTTGAAGAATGAATACAAACGATTTTTGTCGGTGTTGTAAAATTAATTTAAGGGTAGGGGGAGTACTTGTTCACACGGTCAACCTTTTTGAGCGAAACAATAAAGGGCAATGCATATACGAACAAGTTCTCCGTTTAGGATTACAACTCCACAAAAGAAAACGAGAAACCACAATGACCACTGGGTTTTCATTATGTCCCATCTTCTTCGCGACCATCGGGGCCAGCTGATATATTAAACTTTTACCGAATCACGTAGGAAGGACGGCAAAAACATATTTTCGATCGACAAATGCCTTGATTGCGTCTCTCTGTTCCTCTTTCAAAATTAATGCGCTGTCGATGTCTTTTAAAACAGACTCGATGGCAGAATCATAACATCCCAAATCTCCAGCGGTAGCCATGTTTGTTCAAAACGAATTAAACTTAAGCGCTCTTTTGTGTCATGGGTGATTACGTTACTGTTGATCATCTGTCCATCATCGTATAAAGCCCGCCCTGGCAATTTCATTGGTTCGCCCAGATTCTGGTTTTCTGTAGTTGGTCCCCAATACGAGACCCTCCAGACCCAACTTCCCGACCAAATTTTTTTGGGGCGGGGAGAAGTTGGGCTGGCAGCCAGGCTACATCAACACACCCTTTTCAATGTTATATTCTTCTAATAGACATAAGTTTTCAGAAGGTAAAAAAATTGTTGATCTTCCGCCGCTAACTGTAACTGTTGTGTCCGACATTTTTTTAGTTGTTACAAAGTGTCTTATTTTACCCGTAATGCATAGCGTGACAGGCTATGTAAGTCAGTCTTACGTTAGTCACCCATGTTAAAGCTTTATGCAACGGGTAAATTGAAGTGTCGATGGCAAGTCGGACTTAAAGTTACATTTAAATCTAAGACTAGGTCTATTTTTGTGCAACTGGCCCCTGAACTTGTTTCGCTCATTTCAGTCAAGACACTCATGTGATTGATTTCACCGTTTATTCATATACATACAAAATAGATATAACATTTGAGAAATGGATGTACATGGGGGAGTGCTCCCTGCCTTCACTGCAGCATGCATGACATGAGGCAAGGAGCAACGAGTTAAATCCCCAAAACACAGACACTCCGCCAGTCTATTTTATGTGTAGAACGGAGCGTCGCTCCTCCTGAGCCACAGGAGGACAACATCCCATCATTTACTAGTGACGAAAAACAAGGCGTTTTCAGGATGCCATGGGGGGTATTACAGGTAGCGGGTTTAACAAACTCTGAGCCTAACCCTGAACTCTTAGCCTAACCCTGAGTTGAGTTACTCTAAAATGGTAAAATCCGAAAACTCGGTTCCAAAAAAGCTGATTTGAATTTGTTAACTCAACTACGTCAACTCTGAGTTAAGCGCGGGCATGAGAACTATTAAAAGCCAACATCAATGGAGCTTTGATACTAGGATCCACCATGGCGCCCGGCAACAAAAAACGTCCTACTTCACCACACTTCAGATATAAGTTTTATTTCGTGTTTATGGTCAATCTGAGCAAATGTTCTGGAAAGAAAGCAACACGGCTGTAGCAGCGTATACAATTGGCGTGGGAGACAAACTGCCAAGTCAATGCATACATTTGAATGTAATAGCCAGTTCATACATTGAACATTTAACCCCACTGTCCATTAATATTACAGAGGAAAGTGGTGGACTTAATAAAATAGCATGTTCAATGTTATATTAAATATAAAAACATACTACAAACAGGTAAGACATATTTTGCTTGGGCTATACGCTTGTTATTGTACCTTCAGCGTCACCTTGGTTTTAATCATATTCAACATGATACAAAGTCTAAATATCAATTGGTGCCTATTTCAATTTGTAGTAGCAGTTTCCCCCAACAGAATGCTTTTCATCAAAGGATGATGATTAAGGTGAAAAAGAGACATTCTGCAGCAGAAATGGATGCAGAGAATGATGTATGGTAGCTACTGGTAGTTCTCTCGCATGTCATTTTATTTACAGGCTTGTGTGGAATTGTCAGTTACACTGACATTATGAAAATAACAAATATAAAAATGATTTGCACATTCTGATCCTGTTGAACAGAGCATGGATGCTGTATTCAGTGAGATGTTAATTTAATGGCAGGTGAATTCCATATGTGTAACTGTGAAATTTAATGTAATCTCATGTATTCCCAGTTACAAGTAAATGAGTTGTACAAACTGCATCTCATGAAGAAAGTGTCAAAAACTGACCTAGAGATGGTGTAGGCCTACTTAGGATAGAAGAATAAAGGCTAATCTTGAAAAAGATTTACTGGAACACCAGTTACAGGGGGATGCATGGTGACAGGTGATGTTAATTGTAACCTATATGAATATTAATTGATGAATGTTCTGTATTTCTATTTTGACCAGGAGATGGTGTACTTAGGGCAGAATAATAAAGGCTGATCTTGTAAGGCTATCAACCTACCCCCACTTCTCATATGGTAAAATACGGAGTTACTGATGGGAGCCTCAAATTGATGGCTCTCCACATCATTGTGTAACTTAGTGTAGCACTGCTAGTCATGTTGATGAGTAAGGGTCAAGATTTTGGTGTGCGGCGAAGCCACCTTAAGTGTTTCTACGTATTATTATTATTATAATTAAGGGCCAAGCAGCGAAGCTGCGAGGCACCTATTGTTATTGTAAGTATTATTCTATTGTTTTTGTTAGTATTCTTCTTCTTATAGGGTTTCTCTGGTAGGATGGAACCTATTGTTATTGTTGGTATTCTTCTTATTATTATTTTTCTTCTCCTTGTACCCCAATATCTCAAAAAGTCCCTTGTCATACATTTTCTAATTTGGCACATTGATATTACATCCAAGTGGGTACCCCCACACCAAATATGGGCCACATCGGACCATAGGGGGCGCCACAGGCCACGCCCAAAGGTCCAATTTTCAAAGTGATGGCATTTCCACCCCATTGCTCCAATTCCTATGAAACTTGGGGTGCATGCCTCATGTTTCACGAAGAACAAAAAAGCCTCAAGGACCCATAAGGTCCGCCATGATGGATTTTCCTGTACAGTGATAATTTTGGAAAACATTCAAAATTCCTCTTCTCTTGAACAAAAGAATCAAGTACAAAATGGCTGAAAGGGGTGTATTTATGTAAATGTCCACATTGCCTCAATATGTTTGTGTCACTAAATCAAAAGTATTTTTGAAGGATGGTTCAAACCTAATAGGCTTTAGAGTGACATGCCTCTGAAGTACCATGCAAAGTTTTACCTTGATATGTCAAAATATGACTGAATTACAGCTGTTTGAACTTGGACCAAATCTAGCAATGCTCGCCATTGGAGAAACAGCTTTTTTTATTATCCAGTTATTGAACTTTGTGTATTCCATGCCTGGGAATTGCTCAATTGGCTGAGATGTTGTGCTGGTAAGCAGGGTTAAAGGTTCAAAACCAGTTACCATCACAACACTACGATCATCTGTTTAGCGAGACTGTACAAACCACTGCAAAACAAGCCAGGTTCACCACAGTAGGTAGCTACTTGTAGTCTATGCATGGTAGAGATAACACTAATGTTTATCTCTAATGAAGTAAATTAATTGTTCAGGTGGATCCCTTGCCTGTTGCTCAAATTAATTTCAGTAACCTAAGCCAGGACATATCCCCATTGATGCTAGGCATGATTTGAAATTCCCTTCCATGTTATGGCACTCCAAACAACCTTTTTTTTTTACTATGAGTAAGTTATTCTTTACCACAGCAACCCTGTCATCCCGTTGTCCGTTTTTATAGGAAATGTACAAGCAGTTTCAACGTTGGCTGAATCTAAATAAGCGCAGCTAGTTCTGGCAGGGCAATCAGGCAGCGCACGTCAGTCAGTTATCGGCGTCTTACTCCACCTTCCTTACTCCACCCACTACCACACCCATGTAGCAGCGCATATCCACTGGGCCACGTCCGATAAGGCGTCTTTAAAAGACGCGCGGATATGCACACACTCACCCCGGTCGTTGTATGATCAGTGCTGCTGCCAATGTGTTTGTATTCCTGCGTTGTCGGTTGTTGCTTTCGCCTGTGTTGCTGTGTCCGGCTCTTGCGATCCGGGGGTGGCCTGTTGTTGTTGGGGGTGTTTGCGGGAGGTTTCGGGCATTCGCCTGGATTCGCAGCCTCTGAGAACCACCCCGACGGCGGTTGCGACGATGCAGGTAGCCAGGCCCGGCGTAACTCGCGTCGGCTCAAAGATCGCCTACTACCAGGATTGGCGGTTCAACGCATCCTGGACTCTACAATGTCTTGGTCGTGTCTCTTTCCTTGAGTGTAATCATGATGAACTGCACGTTCGGGGAGTGCAGCAAGGCCGCTCCTTCTCCTTCCTTCTCTTCCCTAACAGTGCCCGCTGAGAATGCTCTGGTCCAGGGAGGAAGACCCGGTGCTGATGGCCCCTCTGGACGTCGAGGTCTCTGGCGGAAATGAGTGCTCGGGTCGTCGCGCTGGAGGAGGGGTCGACGACAGCGGTGGATCCGCCGATCCCCGGTACTGCTTCGGAGGCGCTCCCGTGGCCTTCGACTTCGCATTGACTTCAGGGGAGGAATGACATGGTACCGTGTCTTAGGACACCACCGGCTGGTTATCAGGAATGGCGTAGCCTACCCGAATGAGAGGGTTTGTGTATCTGCGGCTCTTTAAATACTTTGTGTTGTTTGATTGCCATGGCATTCTATGGCAGCCTATACGCTGTGCAAACGGAATGCTCGGATTTCTGTAATGTATTAGCCGGTGCTTACGTAACAGCTTGTCAATATTGTTCGTTGTAATTTCCTTTATTTCAGGGGTGCGCACTGATCAATAGAAAGTGTAAATGAGCAGTTGGCCAGAGACTTTAATTTTGTCTGCTGTCTCCGGGCAGATGTTAGGGCAGCCAAATTAATTCAAACTTCAAATACATAGGCCTACTAAGGTGAAATATGGTATCCCTATATTATCGGTTAACCAGTTGAGTAGCGTCACAGTATCTGTCTGTCGTCGTGTGTGGGCCCACAGCGTAGACTACCATCTCGGATGTATGACTTCGGACATTTCAAATGAACGTCCAATAGACATCTAGCTCTATGCGCTACGCTGGTGTGGCAAACATGTAGGCTACTGGCAAGAGGGTACCGTAACGGTAAACACCAGCGTCTGTCTAGCGTTGCTAGCTACGAGTGTCATGCTAGGTACTTGCTGGAAGGAACAAGCTAGCAAGCTGTGGGCCCCAACCGTACTCATGCTGTGGGAGCATGGGGATAATTGGACTCAAGCATCTAAGTGTGCGGAGTGTGGCTATGCAAATCGTTGCGGGTGTAATTGACGTGTGATGGGCCGTCAGAGTGCCCCTACGCTGTGGCTAGTATAGGCTAGTGGGTTGTTGGGTACTGTTGCACCATCGCATGAAGGTACGTCTATCTGCATACATGCTTCGAAACTTTACAGACATTCCACGTCTCCCGGGAGTTCCGGGTGGGAGAAGCCAATATTTAGATTCACCGCGTGTACAAATGCACTAGTATATTGAATTGTATTTGTTATAAAAAACTGAATGAGATTAACCCCACCTTTCTGAGGTAGTTTGGGAAGAACCCTTGGACCAAGTGTTGATTTAGTGTTACTAGTGGTAGTGCTGAAAATAATACATAAATACATTGTATAATGTCTGGGTTTTTAGGGAGGTAAAACATATACTGTACATTTAAATTCACAAACTGTTTAAGTCGAACCATCATTTTAGGTGTCTGAATCCAATAGTACTCAATATATTTAGGCAATTCCGATAGACATTCCACGTCTCCCGGGAGTTTCGGGTGGGAAAAGCACCACCCGGAAATGGGTCTCTGCAGGTTGGGATGACTGACATCATCAGTGTTAATGTGACTGCGTTATGTTGGTTATTTAGCAGACGCTTTATTCTGAGTGCCAATATTTAGATTCACCACGAGTACATAGGTTATCAGTTACGAGTAACCAAACGATTGCAACGGTCCCTCTTGTCGTCTGTTCTGAGGGACTGGATTTAACTCTGGCATTCACATCTCATGTAGACAGCTATTTCTCAGGCTCCCTGCAGGTCAACGACCGGTGGTCCGCGCATTCTGCTGCATGCCTCTCAGTGGCACCTAATTGGCGTCGGTGGGCGGCAGCTGTAGCCTACTCTCGGTGGTATCGGCCGCCGCAGCGGCCCGCACACATCGACACGCTGTCGGTGGTTCCATGTTGGATCCTGGTAATGAACACCAGTTGGCATCGTGCACCTGCTGGACGATTTGTCAGGATGTTCCGTTATTTCCACCCGCGCTGCCTCTAGGTGTTCGGACGTGTCCGATTGTGTGCACATTTCTCTGTCCTTGAGTTGACCGTAGTCCGTCACCTTGGTTCTCGGCATTTCCTGATAGCGTTTCATGCGGGCGTCGTTACCCTCGGAGCGTGTCCTCTGCGTCGTGGTGGCCGCTCGGGCACCGCTTCTATGCATGCATCGTGCCCCAGAGTTCGTGTCCCGTCTGTTGGACTTCTCAACGCTGCTAGTTTCGTGATGGTGTACACGACTGGTGCGGTCGGATATACGTTCTGGGTGGGCTGTGCGGCTGGCGCGGCGTCAGTTCTTCTATCAGGATTCCGTGGAGTCGTCCTCCGCCTCGATTTTCGTACAGACGCGGCTGCCTCTTTAGGTTGGGGGTTATCGAACTCTCCGGACAAGGCCCTGTGGCCACGGGGTTACTTCTTGGCTCTTGAGACATATCTCACGGCTTTACACGAATTGCATTCCATCGTGATGCTTGTTATTGCGTAGGAAAAGTTTACTGTTATAATATCGAAGCAAGGTCCACATCATACGGAGGTCTGTGCATATCAATCTAGTCAGACTGCTCACTTGGATCAGAGTGTGGGAATCTCATTGCGCACCGCATTCTTTCAGGCTATAGAGACGGTGTGGCGCACTGTCTTATTCATTTCAGGAGTTCCGATAGGCAAGCATGCCGCCATTTCTCGGACGGTGCTAGACCTTATTTTATTTATATTTTTTATTTCACCTTTATTTAGCCAGGTAGGCTAGTTGAGAACAAGTTCTCATTTACAACTGCGACCTGGCCAAGATACAGCATAGCAATAAGACACATACAACAGAGTTTCACATAGAATAAACAAACATGATAAGCACAGTAATTACAAATAAAACAGTTTAACACTGAGGATAAAAGTGCAGGTAGAAATACTGGAGTGCAATGGAGCAAGATTAAATAAATAAATCAATACACTATTGGTGTGAGGTAGATAGATGGGCTGTTTATGTACAGGTGCAGTGATCTGTGAGCTTCTCTGACAGCTGGTGCTTTAAGCTGGAGAGGGAGATGAAAGTCTCCAACTTCAGAGACCTTTTTAATATGTTCCAGTCATTGGCAGCAGAGAACTGGAAAGAAAGTCGACCAAATGAGGAATTGGTTTTAGGGGTAACCAGTAACCTGCTGGAGTGCGTGCTACGGGTGGGTACTACCATGGTGACCAATGAACTAAGGTAAGACGGGGTTTCACCTAGCAGGGATTTGTAAATAACCTGTAGCCAGTGGGTTTGGCGTCGGGTGTGAAGCAATGGCCAGCCAATGAGAGCGTACAGGTCGCAGTGTAGTGTATGGGGCATTGGTGACAAAACGGATGGCACTGTGATAGACTACATCCAATTTATAGAGTAGATTGTTGGCGGCTAACTTGTATATGACATCACCAAAGTCGAGGATTGGTAAAATGGTCAATTTAACAAGGGTATGTTTGGCAGCATGAGTAAAGGATGCCTTGTTGCGATATAGAAAGCCGATTCTAGATTTAATTTTTGATTGCAGGTGCATAATGTGAGTCTGGAAGGAGAGTTTACAATCCAACCAGACACCTAGATATTTATAATTGTCCACATATTCTAAGTCAGAGCCGTCCAGTGTTGATGCTGGACGGACAGGCGGGTGCAGCCAGTGACCGATTGAAAAGCATGCATTTTGTTTTACTTGTGTTTAAGAGCAGTTGGAGGCCACAGAAGGAGAGTTGTATGGCGTTGAAGCTCGTCTGGAGGTTAGTTAGCACAGTGTCTAGAGAGGGGCCAGAGGTATAAAGGATGGTATCATCTGCATAGAGGTGAATCAAAGAATCACCAGCGGCAAGAGCAACATCATTGATGTAAACCGAGAAGAGAGTCGGCCCGAGAATTGAACCCTGTGGCACCCCCATAGAGACTGCCAGAGGTCCGGACAACAGGCCCTCCGATTTGACACACTGAACTCTATCAGAAAAGTAGTTGGTAAACCAGGCAATTGCCAGGCTGTTGAGTCTACCAATAAGAATGTTGTGATTGACAGAGTCGAAAGCTTTGGCCAGGTCGATGAATACGGCTGCACATTAGTGACTCTTATCGATGGCATTTATGATATTGTTTAAGACCTTGAGCGTGGCCGAAGTGCACCCATGACCAGCTCTAAACCACCTTAGGCCCGGGTGCGTGCGCGGTGCACATGTAGGCCATGTTTGTCTGCCGGCGAATACATGAGGACGTTTTTCAATCCACACTGGTGGATGAAGGATGCAACTCTGTGGTCTAAGCAGCAGCAATGAGCGCACAGCGCAGACGTGTTAAACACTGGTATCGGGGTATTCAATTAAGGTGTTTGGAGCCAAGAGAGCAGAATTCAGATCAAGATTACGTCTACTATCATCTACCCATCTTGCACATAGGCCACTGAGGGTTAGGTTGGTCGAAGGCCACTTATGTGAGCCCTCCTTGACATTGCTTGTCATAGGACTATGCTCTTCAAATTACTGGTGTCCGACTGAACAAGGGTACTCAGTGTTGCCCGGGGTGACGCCTTCCGAGTCCCGCCTTCCGAGTCCCTGTTGTCACCGATGCCGGCAAGGCCATGACAAAATCCTGGTTCGCTCGACGATTCGCTGTGGGCTGACCTGGATTGGTATACATCGCAAAGCTTCCGGATTGGGGCTGCCACCTGGGCATCTTCAAGTGCCTAGTCACGCTGGAATGATGGGGACTGGTCGTCCTCGGCTTACGAGCGCCATGTACGCCCCAATGCCCTGGACATAGTAGGAGTCCAGAGATTTATGAGCTTGACGTGAATGAGCTTGTGGCCATGTGGTCAAAGGACTAATTGCAGTGTGTCAATACACAAGCCTGCATTACAGATGGTGACTGGGTCGGCTTGTTAACCCATAACAGTAGAATATCTCTTTAGATCTCGGTTTAGGCGTGGTGATCCGCAGACGTGCTCTGATCTGGTAGCTATCAATCAGAATCCATAGTGCCTGATTCGAGATATCTCTAGAGATGCCCTGGACTCCAGGGAACGGCAGGTGCTCTGCCGACACATTTGTTTATTCATTCTCACATAGGGATATTGATGTTACTACATGCGCCTCGCGTACATCTTTGGGGTTGCCGACGGGCGCTAGAGGAATGGGTCTCTAGAGACAGCTGTAACTCTGCCCTGTATGGATGAGAGGTTACCGGATCACAAGCATTGTAGAATGTCTCCATAGATCTTGGCTCAGCACTGGTGATCCGCAGACGTGCTCTGATTCGGTAGCAATCGATCAGAATCCAGCGTCCGAGTCAAGATATCTGCGGAGACACCCTGGATACCGGCCAGGGAACAGCAGGTGCTCTGCTGACACTAGTCATTCTCACTAGATAAGCATATCTTCGTGTTCCGGCGTACATGCTGCCTTTGTGTCCATCCTGATGGGTTCGCTGACGGGCGCAAAGAGGGGCAGCTCTCTGGAGGGAGCTATCTGCCCGATGTCGGATGAGAAGTGTACCGGGGAGATGGTCGGTGTATTGGCTTGTCACAGGTTCACCTTCCATCCAGCACCGGGTCTGGACGGGATGTGCGCGTGGGAAACCGCACATCAGATGGTATGTAACGCGATGGATATGCACACATAGTCTTAGTCATCGTTAATGCTAGCATGACCCCTGCATCCAGAAAACGCTTGTTTTCGCCACTAGTACGTACGTAGTGGGATGTCAGGGGGTCCTCCTGTGGCTCAGGAGCAGCGGCGCTCCGCTCAACACATAGTCTGCATGGCGGAGTGGTGTGTTGGGGGATTATATCTCTATTGCTTCCCTTAGATCATCCACTCCGCCAAAGTAAATCTACATGTCCATGTCATGTAACAATAAATGCTCAAATCTAATACGTGATTGTCTTGACTGAACTACGCTTACCACAGGAGAAACAGCTTATCTATACAGTTAATGAACATGACACCAGTCAACACTGAGAATAGCTCAATGGGCTGGGATGGTGACCTGTAAAGTATAAGGTCGTAGGTTGGAATCCAGCCATTGTATTTTGGCCTGTCATCATTTTGATTATCTGTTTAGTTAAACAGGATGACATCATTCTGAAATATCATGCACAATTGCATGCAATTTCACTTTGAAATGCCAACCGTTTCTTAACCTTTGTCCCAAAGCTGACCAAAGCTAATACTCTGCCCTTTCTATTTATACTAGGGCTATCCCCACTCAGTCGACTAGTCAATTTTCTGGTCGATATGCTCTTGATCGACTAAGATTGTTTTAGTCGAGCAGCCGTATGGCAGTGTGAGATCTGATTCCCGCTTGTGTCATCATTGCTGAATTAACGAAATGTTCAACGGAAATTGTAGATTATATTATTTAAAACAAATAAACCAACTCTAAAAATATATAATTTAAAAGAAAAGGTGTTACTGTTTTCCCTTTCATTAATCTGCGCTTTGTTTTGGTTTGGTATTTTGCACACGCACAAGCACAATTGGCTGCAGAACTACAAATTCTGCCTTAGCCTACTTTGTCTGTGTTATTAGTCAAAATGGCAAAGACATCTGTGGTATGGCGGCATTTCATTAAAGTACATTTACATGCAAGAGATACTAAATACCATCGGCATTCGGTTACAACAGGGCTGGTGATATGAGTCTTATTATTAGTAGGCTATTAGCGACTGTATCTGCAATGTCCAGCAGCCATTGAGTCAGATCGCGAAAATGTTTGTACGTTTTATTTTTTTTGTGTTTCAAAGTTTGATTAGTCGATTTTCAAACGTCTTAGATGAGTCTTGGTCGACCAAAGAAAATCTTAGTCGGGGGCAGCCCTATATGTGAGAGAACAAAGGTTGTGCCGAAGAGTAGCATGTACCTGCAGAGGCGGAGAACTTCAGTTTCAGGACCGCAGTTTCAGGACTGCAGTTCTAGGACCCTCGTTTTATCTGACATAACCATGGACCGGAACAAGATAATCAATATTTTCATGCAGTAGTGAATGTAACCTAGGTTACGGTTCGACACTAAATTATAACAAGAAGAGGAAGTGATGTAGGCTAGCTTGTTTCATAACAAGATGGATGAGAATCAGAGTGTAAGTAGCTAATTTGAATTACGTATGGTTATGTATGAACAATTCTCTTGAATTGGACAATAAAGTTAACATTAGCTAGCTAACTTCAACTTTGCTGTCAAAATCATTTCACGACACCAGAGTGGTTTTATAGCTACATAACCACACGTGATTCACATTAGCTACTTTACCTGTGAGCTACCCTGATTGCCAAACATACAACTAACAACCAAGTTCAAGACAGAAAGTACTTTTTGAGGGGAACACTGCTTTGGTCACACTCTTTTTGGTCTTTTGGTGGTTGCCAAAATCTAGAAATCCTTCAAAATGTTGCTCTCAAGAGTTGTCATTGGGTTGGGGGGAATGATGACCAAAACAACCAAAACAACATTTGACATTATTTAAACGGTCTCATTCGGTTCTGAACTAACTTTTTTGAAAGTTTCCTGTATGACTTCATGGAGACGTTCCATGTTCGTTATTTTGTGGTCACACCGCAAACATTACAAATATGACATTTGGGGCTATTAAATAACGTCCCCATATAATTCCCTGATGGTCACATGGTGACGTTCTGTGTATGACATTGGGGGAACGTTGTTTTGGTTATTTTATGGTCATATCCAACTTTCGCTACATTCACGTGCGTCTACAATTTAAATCAAAACGAGGCTATTACGAGATGGACGGAATATCTTGGTTGCTTTTTTATGGTAAGATGTGAAAGCTTAGAGTAAATAGGTATATACTAATAACATGTGTCATCGGAACACATACTAAAATCAAAATAAGCATCGGCAAATGATTTCTTCTGATCTCTGTGCTCTATTTCAAACGTCGCAGATACGTCGGCTCATCATAGGCTTTAACCGTCGCTTGAAATGACTGTTTGCAGAAGTATAAATGCAGCAGCCTAAGCAACACTTTTTTTTCGTCGGCGACTATTTCAAAAGTGTCGGCGAAATAAGTATAAATTAGGCTTTATTCTTCGGCAAACACATAGCTATGGTTACATTGTTTACCAATCACACTTGCGCGACACTATGTGACAACATCAGCGCCAGTAGAAATGTCTTCTTGTAGGCGACACTTTCATAGCCTGGTTCTAACCAGACCCTCGTACATTTCATTTGTACAGAGGGTCTGGGATCACTCCATTGACAAGCTTTAACTTCCTTGAAGGCAGGTCTCCGTTGAAATTTAAAACTATTGGATCTGCCCAGAACCACTCTGATCTGCCATAACCAATCGCAAGCGTTCACCTTAGCCAACTCCTTCACCACTACTGTAATGGAGCTAGCTGCCATAGCTGAAAAATCAAACTTTTCCCGAACCCCGTGGGGAGGAGGGCCACAACATCATGGCCACCAACAAAACTCAGCAAGGAATGTTCTTACTACGGCTTTAACTTATGGATATTCGGTAGCGTTGCCACAACCGCAGAATCGCTTCGCTCGCATTTTTCTCCGCCGCCATTACTGAACTACTCAAACTAGTGCATGACATTAACGTCATCGTTCTAAGCCACTCCCTCTGTTCGCTGATTGGACCTACAAAAAATGTGTTTCTGAAAACCGACTTCAAATTAAAACTCCCAGACCTAGTACAGAAGCAAAATCCAAAATGAGCGGAAGTACGTGGGCAGAGCCAGGCTAACACTTTCAAGCCACGGTTAAAAGTGTCGACCGTGACGCCATTTCTGTCGGCGACCTTTTCAAAAGTGTCTGTGACCTAAGTATAAATTGGGCTTTAGAGTGGAGGGAAGCTTCGGATGTCGTTGAAAAAATATTTCTAGTTTGCCAGCATTGCCACAATTTTCGCTCTTCATGCTTCGTTTTTGGATCAATAGATATCTAATTTTGTGCTGGTCACACTGAGACACACTCAGTCTTGTTTAATACGCCTCTGTACGATTAAAGAGACGTTAACAAAAAATGTATACCTGGCGCAGGGTTGCCGAGGTTGTCGGTGTCCCCGGCGTGTTAAATTCAGTCTCGTCACTTTAGCTAGCTACAGTACGTAACCTAGCTCTAACTTTCTTCTGTGCTAGCTGCATACTGTACTAGTCTAGCTACAGTAGTCTAGTTTACCCGGCACACGATTGACATTTAACGTTGAAATGCTGGTTGCCAGTCACTCACTTGCCATACAGTAAATGTGTAGTGGCCATAACCTAGCGAATGTTACTGGAAAAATGTTTGAAGTGCTGTACAGTACTGTAGCCTATAGCCTAGTTGACAAGATCATGCAACATCTATTCAACGTATCTGATTCCTTGCATCATGCCGTGTTAAAGCTGTATTTTGATCGAGACAGGAGCACCTATATATCAATAATGATCGCTATTGTAAATACATGAACCCAAGTCTGCACACTTGTCTATGACACCGTTTTACACAAACTACAACAGTGACCTTACAGAACTACAACTCTGTATTAACTTTTTTAACACGCCCCCGAGCGTGGTGCACTGTGGGAAGGCCAGCTGTGCAGAGCGTTAAAAAACGCTGCAGTATGAACGCACCATTACCCTTCCCTGGACGAACTGGATTGCCTTCCCAATCTCGGACCCTGCCTTTCCTGACTACGTTGCCACAACCGCAGAATCGCTTCGCTCGCATTTTTCTCCGCCGCCATTACTGAACTACTCAAACTAGTGCACGACATTAACGTCATCGTTCTAAGCCACTCCCTCTGTTCGCTGATTGGACCTACAAAAAATGTGTTTCTGAAAACCGACTTCAAATTAAAACTCCCAGACCTAGTACAGAAGCAAAATCCAAAATGAGCGGAAGTACGTGGGCAGAGCCAGGCTAACACTTTCAAGCCACGGTTAAAAGTGTCGACCGTGACGCCATTTCTGTCGGCGACCTTTTCAAAAGTGTCTGTGACCTAAGTATAAATTGGGCTTTAGAGTGGAGGGAAGCTTCGGATGTCGTTGAAAAAATATTTCTAGTTTGCCAGCACTGCCACAATTTTCGCTCTTCATGCTTCGTTTTTGGATCAATAGATATCTAATTTTGTGCTGGTCACACTGAGACACACTCAGTCTTGTTTAATACGCCTCTGTACGATTAAAGAGACGTTAACAAAAAATGTATACCTGGCGCAGGGTTGCCGAGGTTGTCGGTGTCCCCGGCGTGTTAAATTCAGTCTCGTCACTTTAGCTAGCTACAGTACGTAACCTAGCTCTAACTTTCTTCTGTGCTAGCTGCATACTGTACTAGTCTAGCTACAGTAGTCTAGTTTACCCGGCACACGATTGACATTTAACGTTGAAATGCTGGTTGCCAGTCACTCACTTGCCATACAGTAAATGTGTAGTGGCCATAACCTAGCGAATGTTACTGGAAAAATGTTTGAAGTGCTGTACAGTACTGTAGCCTATAGCCTAGTTGACAAGATCATGCAACATCTAGTCAACGTATCTGATTCCTTGCATCATGCCGTGTTAAAGCTGTATTTTGATCGAGACAGGAGCACCTATATATCAATAATGATCGCTATTGTAAATACATGAACCCAAGTCTGCACACTTGTCTATGACACCGTTTTACACAAACTACAACAGTGACCTTACAGAACTACAACTCTGTATTAACTTTTTTAACACGCCCCCGAGCGTGGTGCACTGTGGGAAGGCCAGCTGTGCAGAGCGTTAAAAAACGCTGCAGTATGAACGCACCATTACCCTTCCCTGGACGAACTGGATTGCCTTCCCAATCTCGGACCCTGCCTTTCCTGACTACGTTGCCACAACCGCAGAATCGCTTCGCTCGCATTTTTCTCCGCCGCCATTACTGAACTACTCAAACTAGTGCACGACATTAACGTCATCGTTCTAAGCCACTCCCTCTGTTCGCTGATTGGACCTACAAAAAATGTGTTTCTGAAAACCGACTTCAAATTAAAACTCCCAGACCTAGTACAGAAGCAAAATCCAAAATGAGCGGAAGTACGTGGGCAGAGCCAGGCTAACACTTTCAAGCCACGGTTAAAAGTGTCGACCGTGACGCCATTTCTGTCGGCGACCTTTTCAAAAGTGTCTGTGACCTAAGTATAAATTGGGCTTTAGAGTGGAGGGAAGCTTCGGATGTCGTTGAAAAAATATTTCTAGTTTGCCAGCATTGCCACAATTTTCGCTCTTCATGCTTCGTTTTTGGATCAATAGATATCTAATTTTGTGCTGGTCACACTGAGACACACTCAGTCTTGTTTAATACGCCTCTGTACGATTAAAGAGACGTTAACAAAAAATGTATACCTGGCGCAGGGTTGCCGAGGTTGTCGGTGTCCCCGGCGTGTTAAATTCAGTCTCGTCACTTTAGCTAGCTACAGTACGTAACCTAGCTCTAACTTTCTTCTGTGCTAGCTGCATACTGTACTAGTCTAGCTACAGTAGTCTAGTTTACCCGGCACACGATTGACATTTAACGTTGAAATGCTGGTTGCCAGTCACTCACTTGCCATACAGTAAATGTGTAGTGGCCATAACCTAGCGAATGTTACTGGAAAAATGTTTGAAGTGCTGTACAGTACTGTAGCCTATAGCCTAGTTGACAAGATCATGCAACATCTAGTCAACGTATCTGATTCCTTGCATCATGCCGTGTTAAAGCTGTATTTTGATCGAGACAGGAGCACCTATATATCAATAATGATCGCTATTGTAAATACATGAACCCAAGTCTGCACACTTGTCTATGACACCGTTTTACACAAACTACAACAGTGACCTTACAGAACTACAACTCTGTATTAACTTTTTTAACACGCCCCCGAGCGTGGTGCACTGTGGGAAGGCCAGCTGTGCAGAGCGTTAAAAAACGCTGCAGTATGAACGCACCATTACCCTTCCCTGGACGAACTGGATTGCCTTCCCAATCTCGGACCCTGCCTTTCCTGACTACGTTTTTCGGATCTTCCCTTTTTGAGTTTCCTTCTACGGCTTGTTTTCTGTTTGGTTCCAGAGCTTTGCTTGAGAGATTTCAGTTGTCCTTAAAGCAGGGGCGGTCTTTCCTACAGTTGGTATAGGCGGTCGTCTAGGGCGCCACTCAGAGGGGGGCGCCAAAAAATGCCCCCAGAAAAAAGAAAAAGTGTTTTTTTGCGCCCCTTTCAATATCTCCAACCAGTATTTTTACATTAAAAAAATAAATCTAACATTAGGGTAAAATGAGCCAGGTATACATACCCCTTAAAAAAGGAAGGGGTACGTACCTCCTTGGTGTTATCAGAACATGCTAGCACAGTGAGGCGTTTGGTTAGAGTTTGTGTGTTCAAGAACTTTGAAGAACGAAATAATGAAGAGGCAAAAGCTATCCGGGGCGAAATTTAAGAAGAAAAGAAAGGAAGATTATGAGAAATGTGCAAAGGCGAAAGGTAAATCCTTAAATTCTGGTCTTATCCTATGATGAATTCCAGATAAGAAAACGTTCATGAATGCGTGAATTGCCCCGGGCACTTTAGTGGAGTTAAGAAGAAAAGATGTACCTTATCATTGAACGTGTTCCTACTCCCTGTCACATAACCTAGTTCTTTAAGGATTTTACAGAGGCGGGTAGATGATAGGCCTATGTCCATTTATTCTACGTTATACAAAAAAAACACGATTAAAATAGGGGCGCACATACAGAGCCAATAGCCAGTGCAACAACACTACAAATATCTTACTCGTTGCATAGCACACCCAATAATTGCCGTGTTTGTCTTCCTTAATGTCCTTAATGCCTAATGGGTGTGCTATGCAATGACTAAGATATTTGTAGTGTTGTTGCATTAGGCAATTAAGGAAGACAAACACGGCAATTTGTCAACAAGTGAGGAATGGTAAAAATCCAAGTGTTGTAGCCTATTGTCAACTTTTGCGAATGGATTGTATGTAATCTTGCTAGATAGTTAGCTAACGCTAGCTAGCCAGTGACTTCTGACGTTCCTTGTTATTGCCATTCAGTCGAAACATCAGTTCAAGTTCAGCTGTACCACAATTTGCGTCATTTTCGATGTGTCATGAAATTTTGGTGAATTCCGTTTTGTCTCATTTTGTTCAGGTAGATTGATTGCTTAAAATGAGTGAATATGTGCCACAAGTGACCCAGACCTTCTAAGGTTGTTGTTTGCCAGGCATCAACAGAACAGAAGACTAAAAATACATTATTTGCAGGCGATGAGGTGAATGTGACCGTGCACCGTGTGTGCACCGTTGAACAGGGGGGCGTGGTCAAAGCGTAGTTCAGCACAGACTTGACATTTTCTCAGGGATTTTGTTCTTTATTTAATGTTTATTCATCGTTGTGATCGTTGTTGTGTTTATTTATAAGAAATGCAGTCTTGCAGGGCAAAATAGCATTTGAAAGTTGCAATTCCGTTTTCGTGCAAAATCATTTAAAACTTTTATACTTTTAGGTTAAAAGGTTAGGGGCGCCATGAGTGAAGCTCGCCTAGAGCGCCAAATGTGCTGGGACCGCCCCTGCCTTAAAGGGGCGATTGATTGCAAAACCGATTTTACCTTGTCATAGTTGAATAACGACAGTTCGGTGGGTAAAATAAACATACAGTGAATATCCAATATCTAACCCAGTCCATTGACACGTCTTTCCTATGCAAATCTCAAAAAGAAAAAATTGCCTGTAAAACGCTAGCTTTTCAACAAAGCCACCCGTGTGACGTAGGACAGGGGACCGCCCTTTTTGGCTCTGGTCTGTATCTTTGTCACGCCCCAAAATGTACATCCAAACCAGCCCGAGGTAGCGTCTATCTCCGATACTAGTTTAGTTGCGCTCTGCTCTGTGTAGGCTACTTATAAGGAATTACAAAGAAGAACGTTTTGAATTATAACAAGGATATTGAAAATGGACCACGGTCGTAAATGCTGTGTTCCAGGCTGTACAGGGAAGGCTAACACTCACAGTCTTCCCAAGGTGCCAAACATTCAACAGGCATGGCTGCTGTTGTCTATGAGAAGATCCCGGCAAAGTTCGACACTCAATCATTCATTTGCTCTGAACATTTCAACCAAGACAGTTTTGACAACCTTGGACAATTTCAAGCAGGATTTGCTAGGAAGCTGAACCTGGAAAGAGGTGCTGTTCCGACCGTATGCTCATTGCAACCGCAAGCTATAAGGACAGTATGATGTTGTACTAACAGTTATTAGCAATGCTAACGTTTCCTGTGTATAGCATACCAGGTAGAATGCTAAATACGTTTCTACACACATCAAATGACTCTAGCTAGACTAGCTGTAGCCGGCATTAGAAGGGAAGCTTCCGAAAAAATAGCCAGAAAACGAACAGCAGTCTGGCTTATTGCTAACGCCTGTTACAGGATACGTTAGCATTGCTTGTAACTGTTACTAGTAACACCTAGACTGTAGGCATGTAAACTAGTTTAGCTTACTAACGCAAGAGCATAGGTAGATTGTGTGATAATTAAGCCTAGTTTATTGGCAATGGGGCTAACGTTGATTAATGTTCCTGACTGTATTTAATTCAAATAAATATCCTGTGTAATGTAAATCTACAATTCACGATGCATGTTTGTCCAGATATTTGTCATGTTATTTTTCAGCAAGATATCTAGAGCTAGCTAGCTAACTGAAGCCGAGTAGAATCACGTTTTGGTTGCTAAGCTGTAGCCTAACGTTCTACCCGTTCGGGAGTCAGATGGCTGAGCGGTGAGGGAGTCGGGCTACTAATCAGAAGGTTGCCGGATCGATGCCCCGCCAAATTACTTTGTGTCCTTGGGCAAGGCACTTCACCCTACTTGCCTTGAGGGTAATGTCCCTGTACTTACTGTAAGTCGCTCTGGATAAGAGCGTCTGCTAAATGACTAAATGTAAATGTACCCATCTAAGTCAATCCAGTTTGCTTCAACAACAGAAGTGTAAACAAGTAATATTATCATTTCAAATGATATGTAGTCAATCTGTTGAAAACAGTGTTGTGTAGACACAATAGATTTATTTGCGCAATGTTATTTCAAGTCTCCAACTTCGGTGTTTCAGCGAGTGCTGCTGTTGGCTGTGTTGCGCTTTTGCTCCCCAGCTTCACTTGTTGAAAACCAACCAATCAGCGCGCAGCTTATCTAAATATTAATGAGCATACCATAAAAGGAGAAAAGCTAGTGTTTTTTCCCGGGAACATTTCAGAGGATCTATCAGCATAGAACAGCACCCGGGCCATTTTCAACCCAACCACATACCCTATTAAGACCTTAAGGAACAGTGTGAAATACACAAAAAACCCAGTCAATCGCCCCTTTAATAAACTTTCTGTTCCGCACTCCGCTTTTGGGTCCTCCTTGCAGCCAGCCGTGACATTGATTGATGACATTTTTGGAATTGGTAAGGAGGAATGTTAAGGATAGTGTAAACTGGGTGTTGAGAGGAAGAATGATACATGGTTAAGCATCGGACCAAGTTATTTGTAGTTTAATTAGTAATGATGCAATCACAAGATACACAATGAAAACAATACACCAAGATGTCCGTAGTCTAGTACAATGAATCAGTCGATGATGCAACAGCAGTCATCCCACCAAAACAGAGTATAAGATTAGAACGAACGAAGGCCTTCGTTGAGAAAGTGGTCGTGACAGAATATCCGAGAAAGTTCTGCCCCTCCCAAGTTCTGTCTCCCCGCCCTTGGGAGACAGATCTTGTACTCCCCAGAGAGGGAGGTCTGGTGAGTGGCCATTGGTCAGGAGACCTTGGGGTGGCTATTGTTAACCAATTAAATGTCCAGGGCGTTCATGCTGGCGCAAGGTGGGCAGTCCACGGACCTGGTGATGTTAGGAGAGGGAGGGGGCAGAGAAGACCCACAGGTCTGGTGTTGTTCAGGGAGGGGGGTGGACAAGACCCACAGGTCTGATGCAATCCAAGGGGGGGGGGGGGGTTTGAGTTCTCCAGAGTTGAGAGCAGGTCATCTCGAGGTCCTGATGATATACGGGGTGGGGTCTTCAAGGGGAAGGGGAGAGGGTAAGACCACTCCTAGGTCAGATGATGTAAAGGGGCAGATGGGCTCCAAGGAGAAGGGGAGCATCCAGTGAGAAGGGGGGGGGGGGCAGGGTCTCCAGGGGAAGGGGGCATATTATCCATAGTAAGAACTGTCCGGTCTGACTCGTCCTGAAGCAGAGAAGAGTTATGTTCCCAGCATCACCTTATCTCCCAAGTTGACACTTTTACTCCCATGAGCTGACTAGCTCATTGTGCTCACACCAGTCCCTGAGCGTCACGAACTCGCCTCCCAAGTCAGTTTGCCTGACATCTGCATTCTTGTCCACACACCAAAGTTACATTTCAATGTTTCTTATCTGTTACTTTATTAAATCAATTGATCACATTCAATATTTGTATCTTAGTTATTAGCATTACAAAACATGTGTGTTTACATATTCATATTAGATATTGATTGGTATAGCAGCATTGATCAGCAGTATAATGCTATCATTTCCTCACAATCCCTCCTTTGACACCACTATGTGGTGTCAACATTAAAACTGGATATTTTAAAGTTTCATGGATCCCTCCTTTCACACCCTCTAAAGGGTGTGACAACACAAATTTAAAATATCCCAGTCTGGCAGTAAAGGCAAATCAGTTGTTAACTAGGTTAAACATGCGTAAATGGTCATCAAAACAGTCAAAATTTAATATTTTAAAGTTTTCATGGATCCCTCCTTTCACACCCTTTAAAGGGTGTGACTACACAAATTAAAAATATTATGAACCTGTGTGAGCAAACAATGGAGGTTAGTTCAGATGAGCAATAAGAAACAGTCAGTCAGATTACAGGAAGATATATATAACTTTTTTTTTTTTTTTTTTTTTTTTTTTTTCACTAGAACTCACCCTCCTTTCACACCCTCTAAAGGGTGTGACGCCTTACGATCAGTCAATCTGTTAAACAGAACATTAAAAGAGTCAATACATGTAGAAAGAAACTGTTAATTCGGACAGGATATTTTAAAGTTTTCTTGGAATCCCTCCTTTCACACCCTTTAAAGGGTGTGACAACTAACACAAAATTTAAAATATCCCGTTAAGGAACACAATGCTTAGAACGATAATAATGAGACTATGCAGCGTTATGGCCAAGTGGTGTGGACACACTGGACACAGTGGGAAAACCCTAATGATGTTATAGGGGAAAACCCACCGTCACTCCGCAGAGTGGACATTCGACATCCATGTACCCACGGCAGACCTGAACATACTCACAGGTCCCCTTCACCACATACATACAACTTTAGCCAAGCTTTTAGAATTGTAATATAGAAAAAATAAAATAAATTATCAAAAGAAATGTAATTCAAAATGTAACTGTCAAACCAATCTCCTGGTTTAACTCCTCCACTCTTTGGGTTACAGCTTCACCTGGAACAGAATTTAGCCTTGAATAAAAATCCATATGCTATAAACACTGTTTTGTCATCTCCACCCCTCCTGTTTGAGACATGATTCATCCCATGGCTCAAATCAGCACATAACGAAACAGATTCCTTAGTTCCATAAGTTCCTCCTGCAAATTTACATAACCTACCAGAATTTACAATCTGTTTCTTTGTTTCCTTATTTAAACAAAATCAACTGTTAATCTTGTTTCTTTCACTTCAAAAAAGGTTTTCTTTCTTTTAAAAGTTAAGTTTAAGACCTATATTGTTTCAGATTCTCAGTTTTTAAATCCAAATCACACCTCTTTTCATCAAAGATATGATAAAATCAATTTTCATTATGCCAAACCAGAATCTGTATGCTTCTTAAATGAAATATAGACCAATTAATGTTCTTAATGTAGCTAACCAAACATTTTTCCCAACTATATTTTCTACAAAGGTCAGATAGGTAGAACTTCATAACTCGTTTTGCTGCAGTTCAAAACGAGCCAATCAGCTCAAACCATCATAACCACAATTTATCAGACTTGATGAGTCTTCCCAAATGATTTCAGAACTCTGCTACCAATAATAACCCTCTTCACGCACTAATACCATTTATTAATACAACATTATCACAGCCTAACTATTTATCCCAAACAGTATGCCAGGCTCTGATAAAACTCTCAAATAAAACTTAAAACCAAATGACGATGAAACTCCAAATAAAAGTACATTGTAAATACTTTCTTAATTTTTAACCACAATGTTCCCCTTTCATTTCATAACCTTCCATGATCCTCTCTCACATTTCCTCAAACCAAAATAAAATAACTTTGCTTTTTTGAATTTGCTTAGCACTATCTATATCATAACTTTGTTTCATGGAATCCATGTTTAGATAGGATAAAACTGTTCCCAGACCTACGTCATTCAGTATTACGCTCTGTAATCATGTTAGCCAAACAATGCCCTTAAGACAAAAAGAAAATATAACTCAAAATGCTCCCTTTTTCTGTTTCAAACCCACAATTTAACAATGTAACCCATAAGACACAAACCCTTACTCTTTAACTTCTCAAAAGTCTTATCAAAACATGTAATATAGAATACTCCTTTGAATAAATCATTACGCCCTCTGCATGCATAATGCACGGATCTCAAATTGACATTTGCGGACCCGTAGATCGCTAATGAAAATATTTCATTTTCATATTTTGTTGTTAGTATATGGTTGAATGTAATACTCTTCTCACTTTTTCAATAACTCTTAGTTTTTACTCAATGAATCAACTCAAATAGACAATAGCCTATCTATCAGCGCGCGTCTCAAACTAGAAACAAACAAACTGCGCGCGCTGGCACATTTTTTTTCTTTCAACAACACAGCTGTTAAGCGATTATAATCGGTATGTATACTGTCCATTCACCTAATTTCGCTCTAATACAACTTCCAGTTGTATTAGAATCAATTTAAAAACCGGGGGTCTAATTTCTGCATTTCTACTGAATACCATTACATCACAGACTGTCCGATTATAAATACAAGCTCTGGTCGGAAAGGTTTCAAAAAACCACACTGTTTGGCTAGGAATTATAACAAATGTTGATCACGCATTTGTTAACCACCAAACTTGGAATTCATCTAACAGACACATCTCTCAGCATTAATACTCACATAATCATGCAGAGCTATACCCTCTGGGATCCCCTTTGTAAGATCTCAAGTAACGGGACTATTTTAGCCCCCACCTTTCTCCATCTCTCCCCTTGATTTCCTTAACTTCTTGGTCAAAGAAAAAACCACACCACACGCCTCTCTATTCGGAGAGATGAGGGGAGGCGTGTGAAGGGAGAGGAGAGGAGAAAGGAGAGGAGAGGAGTGGAGAGGGGAGGAGAGGAGAGGGGAGGAGAGGAGAGGGGAAGGGAAGGGAAGGGAGGGGAGGTGAGGAGAGGGGAAGGGAAGGGAGGTGTGTGAAGGGAGAGAGTGTGTGAGAGGGGAGTGGTAGGGAGGTGAGGTGTGTGAAGGGAGAGACGAGAGGGTGTGTGAGAGGGGAGGGGTTGGAGGGGAGGGGTTGGGAGTTGAGGGGAGGTGTGTGAAGGGAGAGAGTGTGTGAGGGGGGGAAGGGAGGGGAGAGAGGAGAGGAGGGGGGAGGAGAGGAGAGGGGAGGTGGGGAGAGCGAGAGAGAGAGAGAGAGCGAGAGAAAGGGAGAGAGAGAGAGCTTGTCTAAAATGCGCCATGCTCGAACCTCGGCATGGCCCCATCCCGACAATGCAATAGAGAGAAAGGGAGAGAGAGCAAGAAAGGGAGAGATACACATTATTAACCCAACAATGCTAAGAGATAGCGAGAGAGAGAGAGAGAGAGAGAGTTTGTCTAAAATGCGCCATGCTCGAACCTCGGCATGGCCCCATCCCGACAATGCAATAGAGAAAGGGAGAGAGAGCAAGAAAGAGAGAGAGTCTGCTTGTGAAATGTGCCCTGCTCGAACCTCGGCATAGCCCATTCCAGCAATGCAGTAGATAGGGAGAAAGAGAGAGAAAGCAAGAAAAAGAGGTTTGCTACTCCTTAAATCTCCACAAACATATTATTTACGTCTATCTCAAACAGCCAGGTGCTCCCGTCACAGTGCCGCATTCTGCCGGACCCCACCTCGTTTTCCAATAGACACACTTAGAAACAGCCAGGTGTTCCCGTCACAGTGTGACCACTGCCAGGCAACGCCCCGTACCACGTAGAAACTGCCGAGCGCTCCTGTCACAGTGCCACATTCTGCCAGACCTCACCTCGTTTCACAATAGACACAATTAGAAACAGCCAGGTGTTCCCGTCAGTGTGACCACTGCCAGGCAACGCCCCGTACCACGTAGAAACTGCCGAGCGCTCCTGTCACAGTGCCACATTCTGCCAGACCTCACCTCGTTTCACAATTACAAATGTATCATTGAGTTTGCATCAACGTTAATCTCTCTATGGACAATTTGATTCAAAGTGTGCAGCCCAGAGTCACAGTACAGTGCAGTTTAAAGACACTCACTCCTAAAAGCTAAAGTCCTAAGCTATGCAGATTTCGTTTAAACAGGCTCTGCTTACCTTATTTTTGTGGATATCCAAGTGAGTGTCAGTGAACCACAGCTGTCCCGCTCCTGCCGGCTGGGGTCCCCTTCTCAGGGACCTCTCGTCCAGATCTCTCACCCAGGCACGTCGGAAGGTCACCAATTGTTAAGGATAGTGTAAACTGGGTGTTGAGAGGAAGAATGATACACGGTTAAGCATCGGACCATGTTACTTGTAGTTTAATTAGTAATGATGCAATCACAAGATACACAATGAAAACAACACACCAAGATGTCCGTAGTCTAGTACAATGAATCAGTCGATGATGCAAAAGCAGTCGTCCCACCAAAACAGAGTATAAGATTAGAACGAACGAAGGCCTTCGTTGAGAAAGTGGTCGTGACAGAATATCAGAGAAAGTTCTGCCCCTCCCAAGTTCTGTCTCCCCGCCCTTGGGAGACAGATCTTGTACTCCCCAGAGAGGGAGGTCTGGTGAGTGGCCATTGGTCAGGAGACCTTGGGGTGGCTATTGTTAACCAATTAAATGTCCAGGGCGTTCATGCTGGCGCAAGGTGGGCAGTCCACGGACCTGGTGATGTTAGGAGAGGGAGGGGGCAGAGAAGACCCACAGGTCTGGTGTTGTTCAGGGAGGGGGGTGGACAAGACCCACAGGTCTGATGCAATCCAAGGGGGGGGGGGGGGTTTGAGTTCTCCAGAGTTGAGAGCAGGTCATCTCGAGGTCCTGATGATATACGGGGTGGGGTCTTCAAGGGGAAGGGGAGAGGGTAAGACCACTCCTAGGTCAGATGATGTAAAGGGGCAGATGGGCTCCAAGGAGAAGGGGAGCATCCAGTGAGAAGGGGGGGGGGGGCAGGGTCTCCAGGGGAAGGGGGCATATTATCCATAGTAAGAACTGTCCGGTCTGACTCGTCCTGAAGCAGAGAAGAGTTATGTTCCCAGCATCACCTTATCTCCCAAGTTGACACTTTTACTCCCATGAGCTGACTAGCTCATTGTGCTCACACCAGTCCCTGAGCGTCACGAACTCGCCTCCCAAGTCAGTTTGCCTGACATCTGCATTCTTGTCCACACACCAAAGTTACATTTCAATGTTTCTTATCTGTTACTTTATTAAATCAATTGATCACATTCAATATTTGTATCTTAGTTATTAGCATTACAAAACATGTGTGTTTACATATTCATATTAGATATTGATTGGTATAGCAGCATTGATCAGCAGTATAATGCTATCATTTCCTCACAGGAAACATGGGTTGGGGCATGCAGGCCGTCTAATAGAAGGCCGACAATCCGCTCTGTGGACCGAGAATTTACATCCACAACTGTCTAAATCTTCCTTTCTTCTTTGTTATGGCTCTCAGCCAGTTGTGTTGCCAGCCATTGATTTTGCTGCTGCTGTATTCTATCCAAAAAGTGTTGATTCTGGGTGGTAGACATGGAACTTACCTACTGTCTCCTAGCCCCCACACCTGCCACAACATAAATCTTATATGAAGTAAACATACGTTACGAATATTGACTATTGGGCTGTTACTTAAATTGAACGTTTCTATGGTGTTGTAGTTACACCGCATTACACAGTTACACAGTACGACAAATCCAATGCCTATAGCAAGCACCCTTTTATTACCATTTTGTTACAGGTGCTACATTTTGAGCTTTTTGAAACTCCCACTACACTACAGAAGCTTCTGGTTTATTTTAGACATTACTGTATGGAAACTTAGCCTATAGGCCTACCTGTAGATTATTGCTGGGATACAGAAGCAGGATCCCTGGAGGTAGGCCTGGATGGTATTTGGCTGGTATCCAGCTCTTGACCTCCCACTTCAAGGTCATTATCCTCTACACAAACATACACACTAGGTTGGGGCAGATCCATAGAGAAATACTGTATAGCTCTAAAATGCTTTTTGTAAGGATCCTTTAGCAACTAGCTAGTACACGTTAGTCTAACTTATTTTTTCATGAATAAAGGCCACTACAGAGCATCTTTGATTAGCTGGCAAGATAAGCTGACATATGGTCTAGACCAGGGGTTTTCAAAGTGTAAGACAGTGAGCCTCCCTTGAGAGAACATCAAGTCACCGGGGCCTCCCCATTTCAACGGGGTCATAGAAAGATTTTTTGGGGGGTATTTCACACTGTTCCTTAAGGTCTCCGAATAGGGTATGTAACATTGGTTGGGCTGAAAATGTCCCGGGTGCTGTTCTATGCGCCCTAATGCACCCTGTAAAATATCCCTGGAATAAAACGAAAGGGTTTCTTCTTTCCATGGTATGCTCATGAATATATAGATGAGCTGCGCGCTGATTGGTTGGTTTACAACGAGTGAAGCTGCAAAGCAAAACGCAACATGGCCAACATTACTCACTGAAACATCGAAGGTTGAAATGAAAACGTACAAATAAATCTATTGTGTCTGCACAACACTGTTTTCAACAGATTGACTAGACATGATAGAAATGATAAGGTTAGTTGTTTCCACTTCTGTTGTTGAACAAACGGGATCAACATAAGCAGTGCCGCCGCTCCCGCTACACGTATTGCGCGTAGGGCACCAAGTGCTGAGGGGGCACCAAAAATTGCCTAATGAAAAATCATCATAGTCATAATAATTATACTGCAGATATAATTTTAGTATTGAAATAGTATGCTCTTTATAGGCATGCAAATCACAAAACAGCCAGAACAAGAGATATATTTAATTGCTCAAGAAAGTAACGATGGTTTGGTGGTAACCTTACCACCCAGTTCATGTCCTCCATGTGTTTCACCAACGGAGAGTTGATTTAGGCGAGAAACAGGAGGACTTCCTCACGCAAGTCACACAGGCGGTTAAGGACCTTGCCCCGGGACAACCAGCAGACTTCAGAGTGCAAGGAGCAAAGGCGATGAGAGGGGCGCACCCGAACCTAAGACCTAGTCAAGGTTTTGATGTGAAGTGAAATCGGAACTTCACATTAATGCGAGCACGCATGGCGCGCAAGCGAACATTGTTGCATTAATTTCAGTGCAAAACAGTTTTTTTTTGCTTTATGTAGCCTAGCCTAATATGAACATTTAGTTAGATTCATATTCTTATATTTTCCGGAAATTACAAACCAAATGTTTACCTGAAAGATTCAGGGCTTTTGAACAAACATATTTTTCCCACCCTTGCAGGAACCTAGCTTTATGAAGTGAGAGAACTTTCTTTTTTTTACCTGGCTTTTTCAGTTCCTCCTGGCATCTTTTCCCCTTCTATTCTTCTCTTATAAGCTTAATCCAGCTAACTCCCTCCACAACAATAAATCATGGTTTATTGTCTCCATGGCAAACACTTGGTAGGCTACAGGCACTTGTGTTTGAGAAAGAGAGCATGCGCGACAACTGAAAACGGCACTTTTTAATGCACGGTGTGATAATGTGCTTATTAAGATTAAAACCTAGTGTAGCTCATTAGCTTACTTATCAGTCACACAGTAACTTAACAAATTTAACACATATCCTTTCATTCGGTGTGTGAAAAAAACAAAGAGAAAGCAGGCAATTTTATAAGCGGGCAGAGCGGCCCACTGTGAATTCTCCCGATAGCCTGAAAACTTTTAATAAATGAGCAATATTTTGGGGGGTGCTATCGGGGTGCTTTGGTCTTGAAGCACCTGGCTGAAGCACCTGCTAGGCCCTCCCTAGCGCTGCCCGTTTCGCGATGCTGTGGGGCTTACCCGCAATTTGCAATAGGCCTACGTAATGCAACGAGATATGATGCCTCAGTTCGGGTTAGCCTCTTTGCAGACCACACATTGTGGCTTTTGAACATCGGATGGCCCTATCCAAGAAAATCCCAACTTTATATATACCTAGTCATATTTCACTGAGTAGGATGGGGGCGTTGCAACTGTCACCTGTTCGTTCAGCACATGGTCAAAAGCAATGTGTACTCCTGTTGCAACTGTAATTGCCATTGGATGGCTAGCCTACAAATCGCTCAACTCGTTGTAAAAACAACAAGTTGCATGATCACTTCCACTAGTGTTATTGTGGCTCTTTGTTTTGTAGTATGCCTGCTTTAAACTCTTCCACCGGCATCAGATTTGCTCAATCGAGCGAATAAAGCCTGCATCTTTCATTTTTTGTCCCACCAGTTTGTACAACTCAACATCCATCCGTCTATGAATTTGAGTATATTAAACTCTTAACTGAACTAGCATATATTTAGTCTCTTCTTCAGACCAAAAGTGATGTGATTTAACTCTGTTAACAGCCATGGTTGAACTAGCCTAAACTGTTGATGTTGACTGTTACAAAATAACCGTTGAAACATTATAGCTAGCAACTTTGTTGCACGAGACGGCTATCTTGGCGAAAAAAGTTGCAACCACATTTTGTGGGCATTTGTTATGCCGCCAAAAAATTTGGTTGTTTATTTAGATAGGCTAAATTTAATTACATCATACACGCTGTGACTTTGAAACAAGTGGCATACATGTGCAATTTACAAAAAATTCTAGAAAGAAGAGTAAGGTGTTTACATGCATCAAAGAATCGAATGATTGGGCAAAAATCCAGGTGTCTTTATCGGGTTATGAATATGGAGATTAAGACCTTAACCCGACTTCGGAAATCAAATAAAGGCTTTTACATGATCAGTTGTAAATGGTTGTTAAACCTAAAGGTTGTAAAACCTTTTGACACCGGCGTTGTCTATGTAGTCCAAATATTGAGGGATCCTTAGGGGTGAGAAAATAAATAATAATAAATATAGCTGCAAGCAGCAATGGCGGATTCCTCCAAAACATTGAGAATAAGGTGACCAGATTTCTGAGACAAAATCCGGGGCCATTTTCAGTTCAGACACGTAAACACCTCCAAAACATGTAATGTTTTTATCTTTGTAAATGAAAACGGGGACACTGACACTGACTGGGTCCTTATTCATAAAGTAGTTTATCTTACCCTTGTTCTCGTAAATTGCAAAGGGAGTGTCAAACAAAGAGTTTTCTACTTAAAACCAACGACCTCTAAGTAGCAACCCAGGCTAGTGAAACTGAAATGTCATAGTACTGGTTAGTTAGCTATTATCTCTAATGTTAGTTAGTTAGTTAGCAAGTATAGCTGTGGCCGACACCTGACAGATACATTGTTCACACACACATTGTTGCAAATTGTACATACTTATTATCTATATAATAATTATAGGTTAAATAATATATGACATAGATGATAAGCAATGATACTCACAAGAAACACCGTTCGTCAACCGCCTATCGCAATCTTGTCTTGTACTCGATTAGTCAGGGCTAACTGGCTGAATGAATGAATAAAAATACGCAATCTCTCGCGCTGCATATTCAATAGCCAATCAAAATACTACAAAGGGCATTCTAAAACACCTTTGAACTCTGAGCTCAATTGCCGCCCTGGCTGCCGGCTTGCTTGCTTGAACCTGTAGCGTGTACGCAACTAAACGCTTGGTCATTGTTTTCTTTCTCTCTTTTTTAAATTTGTGTTCTGGGTATGTTGTTGGTAACAGTGAAAACCGGGGACAGCTGCAGCCGGGGACAGGCCACCAAAACAGAACCCTGAGTTAACTGAAAGCTAACTGTTGTTCTTTCAAACAAATGAGATTCCGAACAATTGTAAAAGTAATCTTGCCATACACTATGATACAAGTACCCTTTGAAACATTTAATTGAACGACAAATATGGCATTGTTCCCCGTCTCCATCTAGTGTTTAATGGAATATGCGTTTGTAGTTTTTTTAGTAATTTGTGTTTTACACCAATATCATCTCCAATTTAATATCAGATTGATCAGAAATGTCAAATGTACATTTATTATAGATCAATAAAATGTATATATAAAATGCATTACAAAAGTAAACTTTGGCATGTCTTGGAATAACATTAAAAACTTGAATATAATTATTTTTACAGTGCATTATGCAAACGTATGAAAAAAAGTTAACCTTTGTAGTGCTGATTATATCTAACTTTTATTAATCTATAATAATCACTCATCTTGTTGAATCTCAGAAGCTTGGCGAGATCCTTTTGAATGCCTATCCGTGTCACTGGACTTGTGGTGTCAATGGACTCAACAAGTGATCATTCGTTGTTGGTATTTATACTCTGAATAAAGGGGGGTGTCTTCATGCAGGTAAGACCAATTATTGGTCAGTTCCTTGGTTGGGGTGTTGTTCACAGTTAAGTGTAACATAGAATGCAACTTCAGGATTGTGGCCTTAAAAGGTTTATACCTTGCATATATTTCATAATCTATCTACACAACATTGATAAATGGTTTTAAAACCATGAATTACATAAGATTACAATGAATTGGATACCAAGGTTAACTGACTTATCATAACATGAAAGGAAGTTACATTAAAACGGCAAATAAATCAACAAAGACAAGAAAGAAGAAGCATACGTTTTCACAGATCCATTCGTATCATCCCTGTAGTGTTCATGAAGAGTGTAGTCCTTGAGAAATGTTTTGTACATCCATGAAGTTTAGTTTTGTTACTTAACGTGGTCGGCAATACCGTGTCATACTGAGTAAGATCAGATTTATTATCATGTTGAAGGTTTGACTCTGTACTACACAGCAAATCTCAACTAGGTGAGATGATTCACCAGTGAAATTGTGTTCTGGATAGCGCTAGAACCAGCAGGTCATTGCGCATGCCAACACGCATATACAGCTGCTTCCACACATTTGGAAAAGGTTCAAAGAGCCAGTGTGTAACAGAATCGTAGACTTCCGTTTGATTGACACATGGAAATACAAACCCTTCAGTTATATACTGAAAATGCCCCTCTGCGTACATGGAAGCAGGCAAAAGGGACTTTTGGCCACACTTTTGTTTAGGAGTTGGAGGTCCAGAATGGGCCTCATGTCTCTCGTTTTCTTTGCTACCAGGAAGTATGGGTAATACAGACCCATGTGCCGCTGTTCCTCTGGAACTGGGACCACCGCTCACCTGTCCAACAGGTTTGCTATGTCCTGTCAGTGAGTCTATGGGACAGGACCGTACAGTCAAACTTGCATGAACTGTAAAGCATACCTTTCCCACAGCGTCTTGTCTAGCCACCCTGAGAGTGTGCATCCCCCTCGCCATTCTGCATAATACAGAGAGAGCAGGCGAACGCAGAGCTGCATAGGCGCTGACAGAAACCTGCTGTATATCCAGGAGACCCCAATCGCCGCCGGGCACTGGTTCAGTGGTGCAGCCCAAATCGGGGTCAACCCAAAAGGGCTGGGATTATATTGGGCTGGAGAGTGATGTGTGAGGAGTGCTAGATGGTTCAGGCAGGGCATGACACCAAGACCCTTCTCTCAGAACCAACACCTTTAAGTTGCTGCGTCAGCATCCATATGTCTGTCCCCCCTTCCGCCTGTTGGAGCCTCTCCAAGTTCTTGATCCACACTGCTAGCATGCCTCTCGCTTCATCACCACAGACGCTTTCAGCCCAGGAAGAACTATGTGAGCCTATGCTGGCACTTAACAGTTTAGGTGCAGTAGCCACAAAAAAAGAGTAATCTGCCCCTGCCACTACCAAGACAGCACCTGCACTTAGCTCTGAATAAGCTGGAAGGGTGGGGAATATCTGCTCTTTAAAGAATATGAGGCATCCTCTAAAGCTGAGCTGTCTCCACTGGAGACCTCAGTTGGTGAAACCTGGATTGAGTTAAGGACTTGATAACCGCTGTTGTGATACTGCTTAGTGCGATTGCGGTTGTTAGGCTTAGTGAAGCAAGATAACGAGCATTTATCCCGGAACTTGCTTTGTAGAACAGGGCACTGGTTCCCATTGAACTTATTTATCCCAGAAAAGGTCACCGTTCCTCACAGTAGTGCTATTGTAGCCATGGTGCTTCTCCCCATTTAATGACACAGCTGCCAGAGGCTAAAGGCAAAACTGGAACATATGAGTAAATTAAATGTTGCTGCGTGAGCAGATAAACTTACAATGTTTATGTTACAATGTTAACAGCATTTTACTCTTAATGCTCCGTTTGTCATGGAAAACATCTGAGATGGGTTTCAACTGTAGAAAACACTTCATACTTCTTGTAAAAGCACCCCAAATGGATTATATTCTTGGACAAAAGTCATTACAAAATCACCTTCCTCATGAAAGGTATCTCAGACAGTGAGACAGAGTGAGATGAGTCAGGAATAAATATTGTGTTTTCCCCACTAGCATCTGTCAGCAATCATTTGCCTTTATGCTTCAAGATGAGTAAATATTTAATTGAATTGAATTCAAGCAAAACCTGAGGCAAGTAAACTGCAAATGCAAGTTTACCCTATCTTAATTTATCAGTGGTGAAAAACTCTCAAAGTAGGATAACTTCGATTTTATTAGCCTCTGACCCCCAACAACCAACCACCATTAAACGACTGATCTATATTTGTTTTTGCTATCACTATCAGAAAGGCAGGTTGAGAGGGAGATCATGTGATAAAGCAGATACACAGAGGAATCAAAAACAGACTTAACCCGATGTGTTAAAAGGCATGGGGAAGGTATTTAGGAAGAGCCGATGGAGTAGCAAGATTTTTTTTGTACCTTCAGCCCCAACTCATGCATAATCATCACACTGCATCCTTAATTGAGGATAATCCCTGGTGTTTCCACATTCCATTTCTAAACATTGCATGTGGATGGATGACAAATTGTGGGCCAGTGAAGATGCTGTGATGTGTCACACCAATTGCTTTGATTAAACACACTAGCAAATCCCGTAATGGAGTTGGAATGACTCAATCAATTTTGCAATACCTGAATGCAGCTGATGAGCTCTTAATGAACTTGGCTAGTCATTATGCAGCCCAATCTCCACAAGACATTCAGGTGTAGTATGAGGTAAGACTGGGAAACGGATAATGATGTTTTTAAATCACATACCTTTTTTTGCAGCTTCATGTAATATATATGGCCATCCACACCATGTTCCCTCTCCTTAAATGTCATAGTCAAGGAAAGTGCCTGCTCTCTCATAGCCTGAGACTGAGGCTGTTGTGGGGACCTGCTCTGTAGGTCAGGTCTCATATACTACCACTACCTGATGTTTATGTAGGGGGTTAAATATTGGCCAAAAAAACAAAGCGAATTCCTCTATGGTTTAAAGGAAGATGGGAAACTGAACAGTGTATTAGCATGAACCAAATAATGCCAATACCTATAGAATTCCAGGTATTTGACTATGGGTTAACGCAGAGCAAAAATTGTCAAAGTACGGTTAAATTAAATACGCATTTGATAACTTTGTAAATGAATGAAATCAATTACAAGGCAAACACGTTAAAATATGAAAGCTTTAAATCTTACCTACTCTACCATGATCATTGTAAATCAGAGAGAAAGCAAGAGGTGAGCAAGGAGTAGGACAGTAGGACAAGGGAGAACTTTATACACAAGAACAACCAATCAGACCTCATCTTGAATGGGGTGTGAGAGTCATCAAGTTGAGACCGTCCAGAAACGCCAAACTTTAGCATATGAGAGGTGGGGGCAGGTTTGACACCCAGCCTTACATTTATTTGACTGCATCAGAGGCAGTGGCCATTACTGCAGAATGTGTGTGGGTGGGCCTGTGCTCTGACTGTTGTCTTTCCGTCTAATGGAGGAACTATTAACCTTCTGTGTTCATGCATTATATATGTCTGCATAAGCAGATGGTGATAGAGTGATAAGAAGTCCTAGTCAATGCTTGATAAGTAGACTATAATACAGTAAATAAATAAATAATTAAGCTAAGTGAAATTTTCGGCGCGCATTAAACCTGTATCATAGTACCACCAAGAAATAAAAACGACTTTCACCCCTGGGTTCCTTAGCCTGGTCCTAACCAGACCCTCGTACATTTCATTTGTACAGAGGGTCTGGGATCGCTCCATTGACAAACGTTAACTTCCTTGAAGGCGGGTCCTCTGTTGAAGTTTAAAACTATTGGATCTGCCCAGAGCCACTCTGATTTGCCATAGCCAATCGCAAGCGTTCGCCTTAGTCAACTCCTTCACCACTACCAGAGCCTGTTTAAGGAGAGCCTGCCCACTCCCTATTAAGCCCCATTGTACCGAATTTTGTTGCAGTTCCACCAGAGTTCCACTGGGAGTGATCGCGGTCGAGTGCAAAATGAATGGGAGTCTATGGAGCTAAACGGCGAAATTTTTCTCTTTCGCCTGATTGTCGTTTATAAATCACAGATTTTATTACAGTTTTTGCATGTTCAACATGGATTACAGGTCAAAAGTTGAATGAACGAGTACTTGTGTCCTTTTGATTTCTTACAGGGAAAGTCGTTGTGGCCCATAACACACTAGCATTCTGCTAACGAATGTTGATTGGTTAGTGAAGAACTGACTACGACCAGAGATCCCGCTTAATGGTATCCGAAGCAGAACCAGAATGTCAGAGCATTAGCAATATTAGCAACAACATTAGCAAGCCAAAACTCTTTCTAGCATGTGTATTGACAGGTAGAGCCTAACCTGTCAGCTGTGTTGTCGATGCCTCGAGAGTAAAGTGGAAGTAACCAGAGCTTGCCGTCAAGCAGTAGCTCTGGTCGTACGATGTGTATGACATCAATGCCATTTTCAAAGGCTTTTTAGAACAGAAAGGCGACTTAAAAAAAAATCTAACACCCAGTGGTGTGTATTTTTTTGCCTCCCCTTTCGATTTCAGAATTCAAATTACTAGACAAAAAATCATATCCTGAGAAAAGTGGATTTTGAGGGGTATAGCTCCATAGACCTCCATTCATTCTGCACTCGACCGTTAGCGCCCTCATATGGAACTTGAATGGAACTACAACCAGTTCAGAACCCGGAAGTTTCCCGAGAGTGGGAGTTCTCTCTTTATTATACATTCTCTGCCACTACTGTAACGGAGCTAGCTGCCGTAGCTGGAAAATCTAACTTTTCCCGAACCCCGTCGAAAGGAGGGCCACAACCAAGCCCCCACCCCTCGCCCCTCGGCTTGAAGCAACGCCCCCGGTGGATGTAGGTGGTATTGCATTACGGTTAGGTTTCCGACTCTTCCGGTCGTTTTTATTCTATTAACCAGTCAAAATTTACAAAACTATCTCCCCAATAATTTTTGTTCGATTCTCGAACCTGGCTCATACTACTAGCTTTTTCATAGAATAATTTTTCCTGAATTTTGCTAAATTTGAGACCAATGCGAAATGGGTAAACTAGTACCCCATTTATTTGCTTACGTCAATAAAAGTTGCCTGCAAATGTGCTGGCGTATACTAACAGGGCACGAGCACCAAAGTTCACATTAGCCGAAAGCCGATTTACATTGAGCTGAATGAGCCATAGACTTAAATTGAATGAGCATAGGGAGAAATGGCTTGAGTTGCCTGCCTTGTTGTGGCAAGTTTAGCACATCGTTGTCACACATACATTAAATGTTGTTAATATAGTTTATTCCCGTTATTTTAAAACGGATTGGATTTTTCGTAAAAACGTTCGTGACGGCAAAGATATTATGTTAAGCGCGAGCATAGATTGTTGACCTGTCTATCTGGAGCAAAGACGAAGATTAATACTGTAACTGTTAACCACAATAGGAAATTATATATATTTAAATAATATTAGTCTTGCCTTCAGAAGCTTTTGTTAAACACACCCATTATTCTTTTTTTGATCGTGCCAGACTGCTGTTGTGGGACAATGAAGGTCCTCAGTGACTATGTTTCACCCCCACTTAGCCTACATCTGATGGTAACGTCTTGTAGCCTATATGGTTCTATGAATATGCCCCTTTCAAAGGCAAATGTTCAATAAAGTATATTTTAGACAAACTTCTCGAGCTTTTATTTATTACATTTTTAACATGTCTTGTTAGATCACGTTATATCCACTAATAGACGTTTGGTTTTCTAGGTTGAACATATAAAACACAGGCCACATTTCTACACCGATGATAAATTGAAGGCAGTGTGAATTTCGTGGCATTTCGTTTGAATATAAAGTTGACAGTAATGGTAAGTCTGCATTATGGAAAATTTCGGTTACCTAAATAACTATTAAGCTTTCTTTGTCTGGCGAGAACAACGACGGAGCTGTTCATGTTAACAGTTTATTTCATCCGATACAATGCATTGGAAATCATACTCATATCACGAAGAAAAAAAGCAAAATATCTGATGAGTTCCATCTAGAATAGCCCTATATTTAGCCCTATAGTCTATTTCTAAAAAACAAGTAGAAGGAATAGGCCTACTATACAGTGACAGAATACATTTCCGTTAAGTTTGCATCATGTCTTTGATTCTTATTGGACTTTCTGCCCATAGATTCTGCCTTAGCTCAAACGCTCGGAACCATATAAATCTATGCTCGCGACTGGTTGTCGCAAAGTATGACGTGTACAGCTGGTTGCAAGCGTGCCCGAGGTCTCGGAGCTAGGGGAAAAAATAGCCACTGTTTAAAGCTAGACCGGAAGACACGGAAGTGGAAATATGGCCGCGCCCTGTCTCGCGCTCTCGCTTGCCTCACTGCGCCACTAAGCACTTTTCATAGAAATGAATGGGGACGCCATCTTGGAAGACAAAAGTAGCTTACTCTAGTTATAATAACTCTATGGCCACAACATCATGACCACCAACAAAACTCAGCAAGGAATGTTCTTGCTCCGGCTTTAACCTATGGATAATCGGCAGCATTGCCACAACCGCAGAATAGCTTTGCTCGCATCTTTCTCCGCCGCCATTACTGAACTACTCAAACTAGTGTACGACATTAACGTCATTGTTCTCAGCCACTCCCTCTGTTCGCTGATTGGACCAAAAAAAAATTGTTTCTGAAAACCGACTTCAAAGTCAAACTCCCAGACCTAGTAAAGAACCAAAATACAAATTGAGCGGAAGTATGTAGGAGGGCAGAGCCAGGCTATGGGTTCCTACCTATAATGGGAGTTCCTAGAGGCGGAACTAATTAGTTGCGACCTTTTTCGCACGCAAAAAGGCACAACACAACAAGAGTAGCTCCGTAAAGCGGCATGGCAAGAGCTCTCAAGACCGGTGGATAAATAAAGATTATAATATATATATATATAGAATATATAGATTGAGTATTGAAATGAGCCCATCTTAAGTGAAGGCAGCCTACAAGGTACGTTTCTTTGAATGTGTTTTGTAATGTATTTAAGACAGGCTCCTTGTAGGGATCCAGCTGGCCTCCTTCACCCTTGAAGTGGTATGGATCTCAGAGGATGGCTAGCCACACACACACACACTCTTAAGTGCATAGCTTGTGTTTGCTAGCGTGTAGCTTCTTATTTGCTAGCTTATAGCTTCTTTTTTCTGTCCTTTGTTTTTCTCTGTATCCGCCCAGTTCTCACGGGTTGATACTATCGTGAAGTAAAAATAAAACCCCGTAATAAACCAAGACTCGTGCTTAACTACTGGAAGGAGCTACAACCAGTACTCACTACTACTCCACGATTGGAGCCAGAAACTCTGCGGACTGGGCGCATTTGGGTTGGGGACATTATTGTAATACGGGGCTGGGCGCGTAGTGCTCAGGATTTATAGAGGACAGCACTAGGCTGGCGGGTTGTTTGTTTTGTATCTACTTAATAAAGACATATATTTCTTATGAGCCAATGTGCATTGTCCGATTCACCTCTCCCCCCATCCTTTACAAAAGTACGGTCTGCAACACTACACACTATCACATGTAATTATTTATGTTGATTATGTAGATATGTTGTTTGTCATAATCTATAAAAAATCCAGTACTGCATGTAAGGGATTACCAAGGAGGCACAAGGACAAATCAAGCAGGGTGCAAAATAGATTGGGGTTTATTACATATTGTAATCATTATAACACATAATAAAGCTGATAAGATAATACTACAGAGTTAACAAACTCTTAAGCCTCATTGACACAGAGGTCGCCATATCAGGATATCTGTTCCGTCACTCTCCAATCTAGAGCTCTCACAAACACATATATACAGGGCTGGCCTGGCCCACTCATTACTTAGAGGGGTTTTAATGCCGCCTCATTGTAACAAAATTATAATCAACTTTCCTAGGCAGTTACAAAAATAAATGAAGAAAACAATGACAGAGGAGTCTCCCACACGTCAAACAATGGTAGGTGCTTCCCAATTACTGTGGAACCGTATTTAAGGTGGACTGGACTGGTAATCTGGCATACCGGGCAAATTTCCGGTGGGCCGACGCACTTAGCACCGATATGATATTTAATATATACTTAAATCTTCATACATATTTTTTTTAATAAACTTAAAATTGGCCATGACTGGCCCATAAATCAGGGACAGTGGCCCATTGGTTCATTTCCACACTGACTGGCTGGCCCAATCACATCTCTTAACTCCTTTGGTGTACTGGTGGGTGGTGTCCGACCGAATGTGGTGGGCCGGTCTAAGCAAAAATGCGTCACACTTCCTTTATGGAGACATGGCGACCATGCTGCAGTCATACAGAAGGTAGCTATGGTATTACAACAAAGTCGTTAATGCACATTAAAATCATCAGTCAGGAGAACAAGCTGGGGGAGTTTGTTCCAGCTGGCTGGGTATTGGGCTCAGATTGGGCTCAGACAGGGGAGTGAGTGAGCGCTAAACCATCACAAACACGGGTCAGGGAAAAATCACAGGCTTGGGTTACACACACAAGTCTGCTTGCCGGAAAGAACAGCCGCCACTTCAAATGCAATTCCACCATTTTGCTCTCTCCATACCTGTTTGCGCTAATTGTAGATGTCCCGTCTTTCTTTCGTCTGGACTATAGGCCCACATCCAGTCAGAACCCCATGTGTTTGTTCCCGGGTACCTCTTGCATTTGTAGCTGGTTCTCTCACCACCCTCACAAGCCGTAAAGACATGATGGCTCAACACCAGCAGGAACTGGGCAGTGGTTGACAGAGCTCAACACCAAAGACCTCACCTATAGGACTGCCTCAGCATAGCAAGCAGAGGAACTGGTCACACACTCCCTATACAAATGCATGCATATGTGCACACACACACACATGCAAAAACACATTAATACTCCAACATACGCAGCCCTACACACATAAGCAAGCACAAACCTCAGATGGGCACATGTTGGAGGACAAGCTCGAGAGGATCAAAGTCTCAAAGAGAATATTAGAATCCTATAGGATGTGTGGGCTGCACCTTCAACCATCGCACCGTGGGAACTCTTGTGAGGTGATGGCCATCGTATCAAACTTTCACAGCAATCTATCTGAGAATACTTGGCATTGCAAATAACATTCATTACCAGAGAAGCAGACAGACACAGATTCAACTAAGTAACTCTTATACGTAAAAGACAACAATATCTATGTCCATTGGCAGAGAACAATGCAGGTTGTTTGGGGGAGGGTATATTTTTTAAACAATTGCTTCTTGAATGTTTACACAATCAAGAGATGTTGGGACAGGGGCGTGCACAGGAATTTTGAAAGGCAGTTGCTCTGGCCTGAAAAAAAAAAAAAAAAGGAAAAAGAATGGCCTGGCTACTAATAACAATAATTCATGTAATGCATTACTTCCATCATTTATTCTTCTTGTTAAAACAAAATGTTATAAACTAACCATCAACAGACATGTAGCTTAGTTTTCCTACCAAACAATTAGCATGTGAATGTGATAACGGGCTGGTTGTCTGGTAGGCAAGCTAGCCGGCTGATTATTTAGGGCTAAACATGGCAAACTAAGCCTGGATTTATGATGATTTTAATTAATTTCATAAAACTTGATGATTATTCATTTGTTATACATTTCTACAACTTAAAACTCACGTTTTCTGACAACATCAAAGCAGTTTTTTATCGACACAGAATAAAACAACCGTGACCGTCTCTTCAGTGCAAGAAAATGCAAGCTCAGGTGGCGGTCGCGTGCAGTACCGCAGAGTAAACAGAGTAGGGGGCATACCCCCCTCCCTCTTTTGACTTCCACTCTCGTTGCCCATAGGCTTATCGATTGGAAGTGAATAAGGCTACTTTAAGAAATGTTTTGGGTGGCGATTTTTAAAATCTGAGTCTACATGAAATTCTGCAGCTGTTTAAATTCACTACTATTTATTTATTTTCCTCTGAGGGGCACTTTGACCCGAGGGGGCAAACGGGCAGTTGCCCGGGCAACCTTAGCCATAGCCTGTGCACGTCAGGGGCCCAGCCAGAAAAATATTTGCGGGTAGGACTAGAAAAATATGGATAGGCATCTTTTCAGTTTTTTTCATTTATTTACTTTGCGATGTGCACCCGGTGCATAATTTTTCGCAGATATTTTCGTTCTTGGGTAGGCCTTTGGGTGGCTACGCCCCTGGTGCACGTCCCTGTGTTGGGATGTTGATGTGTTTAAGACAATCTGTGAGATGGAGGACAGACAATCATTATTGTGTGTTTAGTAGTCCATGAGAGACTATATTTGTGAACCTTGATTAGATTTCTTTGTCACATCTCAGGCCACGCCATGTCTCTGATACTGGGAAAGTTTTCCACTGGCAGAGAAGAAAAATGTAAATCAATCTCTTATTATACTGTGTAATCAATTACCTTGATGGCACTGTCTGAACCACAGCCTACAAACCTACATTTAAACAGAGTTCTCCCCCAGCCTAAGCACGGCATTCATAGCCACAACATAGTTGGCCGTACCTGTTTTAATACCGAACCAACAACAGAACTGAGAGAAAATGGCAGCAAAATCCAATCTCAGCCACAGCCCATAAACATCCAAACCCAACTGGAAACTCCTCTTTCCTCTGCCAGCACATAAGCAGATGATAATGCACAGGATGGCCTTCAGCCTACAAATTGTATCCGGATAATCCACTTATAAAGAAGTCCCCTCAACCAATACACTTAATGATTTAATAGGTTTAAGGTTAGATTTTTCTGCTTTCCAGACTGAAAATGTAAAGCCAGGTTTGTAATAATATGCCTAAGCAGGTGCCAGGGTACAGTGGGGTCTGTGTGCTCCAGTTCTGACGCATACAAGACGCAAACCCTGTGAGGTAGCCTTATGGACTGGTCTTCCTCCAAACTATTTTGAGCCATTTCCAACAGGCCTGAACCACATCTAAATATAGGCTTGTCTGTTACTATGGACTTGGCAGGCCTACTGAACAGTCGCAGTACTGTGCAACTATACCGCAGGAATTTCTGATGCTGTAATATGAAAACCGGGGGCCCCTCTGAAACTCCTGGCCGATCTGTCACAGGGATGCAGGAGAATCTGAATGGAAAATAAAACTTTTCACCAATTTAGTGGAGCCGAGGATTTCAGTTCACACATAGAAAGGGAGAAAGTTGTGGTGGAGGGGTTGGAGGTGGGTGTAGCTAATTATCGCCCAAGAATTGCCCTAAGAATTTATGCACAAATCAAACAAAACAAACAAATAATATCTTTGCTGGTAGTTGTCTTCCACTCCAACTGTGAAGCTCTATTCAGATTAAAAACCACTTGATCATTTTATGATCCTTTATGTTTTTCTGCATTGGCATGGTCTATCGACAGCTGACTGGACTTAATTGTTTTTTATTTGTTTGTTTCTTTACAGTACAGCGAATTCTACATGTTTTACCTTCTACACTTGGCACACTACAATTTTTAGTAAGTACTAGAGCTCTAAATTTTAAAAAGTTCATTTATTCACACCAGTGTCAAGGTTTTTCAGAGGTTTTTCCTTTTTATTGAGCAGTTTGAGGAGTTGTGACTGGGTAACTGGCTGTTGGGGGCTGGTATATTTCTCTCCTCTGAACTATTGACCAGAAGTTATCTGTCTCTTGCTGTGTAAACTGTGAAGATGACTCACTCTCAGGCATCTCAGCTTTTCACTCTCATAACATTCATCAACTCCACTGTCACAGGACATGATCCTATGAAGAGAAAGGTGCTAACCATTGAAAAAATCTGACTTGGAGAAGGGTCAAAAGAAAAGGCTATATAAAAAAATGTATGTAACAGTCATGCAGGGAGTGTCGACACACACATGCTAAAGAAATTGTCTGTTTCTCCCTATGTTGCTGTCCTTCCTTCAAGGGCAGCCAGGATCATGGTCAGTCACATCAACAGTGACTGGAGCCAATTCCATATGCTCATCCATGTTCTGGCCAGGGACATGGGCTGGAGAGCGATCAGTTCTGTATGTTTTGTTTTTTTATATTGGGGTTTTCTAACCCTAACCTTTTTTGTACAAGAAGAACATGCAAACTCCACACAGGAAGGCCCAGGAGATACAATAAAAAGGTAAAAAAAAAAAACAGGAACAATCTGGCAGCTAGGACGCCAGATTAAACCCATTAAATTACAGTAAAAAAAAAAAAACTGTATTAACATTAATTAACAGTAAAATAATTGTAATTTTCCTGTACCAAATTTACAAGATTTATCTGTAATATTACATTACAGGCTGTTCTTTGCCGGTAAATATGACTTTTATTAATTGAACTTCACTTAAAAAAAACAGCATTTCTAATTTTTTATGTGTAATATTATCCTGAATAAACCAGATTTGCGGGAGAAAAAATTATTTGTAATTGTACAAACATATGTACGTTGTGTATGTTCACATTATAAACCCATGTTATGACACAGGTTTTTTTTACTTCAATGTAAAAATACAGCATTTTACATTTACATTTAGCAGACGCTCTTATCCAGAGCGACTTACAGTGTGTACAGGGACAATCCCCCCGAGGCAAGTAGGGTGAAGTGCCTTGCCCAAGGACACAACGTCATTTGGCACGGCGGGGAATCGATCCGGCAACCTTCTGATTATTAGCCCGACTCCCTCACCGCTCAGCCATCTGACTCCCCTCATTTTCATTAAATAAACATTTTAAATAAAGCCAAAACAAGATATCACGATTTAACATGTTCATTCAAAACAAGACGTGTGCACAACATACAGCATCCAATTACTTTGATCAGTATACAAATATTTACAAGTGTAGCGACTGTATGAAGCCTCAAAAGACAGGTTAGATCGCCATCTAACTGGACAACAGTCACACTCAGGGTGAACACTTAATTTATCCAAACTACAGACCATCACATTACACACAAAACAGAATGATCATACTGCCAGTAAGTATCTCCTTAACAGCTTCAACTTCTAGCAGGTGAAATACACATCAGCATGTGGAGCCTGGGAGGGGATCATCATACAGCAATGTGCCACAAAGCAGGTCCTGGACAGCCAACACATGATGGAAAGCCCTGACACATCATTGAAAAGAGGAGAACCAAAATGGTATTATGTAATTAAACAGATACACATTAATCTTGAAGAACATGTGTAGGCTATGTATTCTCAGCTACGCCATTGAAGATTTCTTAAACATACAGCTTCTTATATAAGACAGTTTTTCATTTTTTCCCTGAGAAGTTTGAGGAGTTCTCACTGACTGTGTTGGGTTCTGATCGGTCTCAGTCCTCTGAACTATTGACACAGGATTTGTTTGTCTCCTGCTGTGTAAACTCACTTTCAGGCATCTTAGCTCTTCACTCAAAACACTCATCACCTCATTGTCAATGGCCTAAACAGACAAATTAGTTCACTACTGATAAATGCTCTGTAAACAGTTGTAAATGCTCTGTAAACAGTTGTAAGTAATTAATAAGTCATTGCTTTGGGATAGCTTTATTTTCTGCCATTCTGGTGTAACCAGTGTAATCACATTTCTTATCAGTAGAGCTTCTTCACAATCATGCCCATACCGGGTTCAAACTCGAGTCATCTGACTCACGCAACGACCACTTGTCATAAACATTGCTTTGCTATGCCACCAAAAGCCTACCTCTTCGATGGCACAGGTGGGTGGTATTTATACTGAGGAATAATTGTTTATTTTATTTTTAGAAGCAGTGGAAGAAATAGAGACAATCCTTTGGATAATGTAATATATTGTACACTGTCCTGCATTTAATTCCTTAACTTAGAAATCCGTCAGGGTTCAGCTGTGAAGCATTAATAGGTAGTGTTTGCTTTAATGTCCATGATTAGCCTTACATTTACCAGTGTGGCAGCTGAAAGCAATCAATGTAATATTGATTTTGTCCAAAACGAGGGAGAGAACACGGATGCCTTTAACGTAGTAGCAGAGCTATACACATTTTAAAAGAGTTTCTCTCTGTACAACAAGTCTTCTCAATACTTCTAACAGTTTCCTTCTCTCATCCAGTACACAGCTGTACCCTGCAATTGTGTGAAGGCGACATTTTCTAACGCCCATGAAAGGAATGAACTGGAAGAAGAGATTTTAGCAGAATTTAGCTGTAGTTGGGACTTCTCTGTTCTTCCACACTTGCATTGCTTTAGTGTTTTTGTTTTACTATATTGCTCAGCCCCTCTCTAATTTAAATGAACACTGTCTGTTGCCATACAAGCTCTCTTTAAACTGTGCTAGGCTAGGACAATTACCCTTGGTACTGCACAAGAAGAAGATGGAATGCTGGTTCAAGTTCAAGTCTTTTATTGTCAGATGCACAGAACAACACAGACTCGACTGGGCACTGACATTCTTAAGACAAGACAATGCAAAGTAACCTGGCACCACATGACATATAAGTACACAGAACATAGATTACATTTATAATAAGCTAAAATATAGTAAACTTCCTAATGTACAAATAATATACAATATTCAATACAGTATACTAAACCTCTAATACACAAAATAATTGATTTGAACTGATTCAACTTAGCAACTATCCATTGTTAATGCTGGGGACACACCACAGGATAATCGGGCCGATTTCGGCCCTTCCGACAATCCTAGGTAACATGTCCCGATTATCTTGATGGTTCCGCAGATTTGACAATTTTTCCCTTGGTGTGAGATGTGTTAAGACTGACCACACACTATAGGAGCAAAACGGCTGAATCTAGGATTTTTGTCCTCATGTTTGTGGTCTCTCACATTTTGAAAATCTTATAAGATTTTAAAAATCGTATAGTGTGTCCCCAGCATTAGTTGGCTGTGTTGCAGGCCTCAGATATGAAAAGTTGTTCTCGAGCACCCACAAATGGCATGAACTCCTATCTGGAAAAGGAAAAACGTAAACAGCAACCTGTCAGCATCTTGAACCCTTCAGCAAATGAATGTAATGCAGAACCCTGGAAATCAACAAAACCAATCAACATCACCAACCAATCATTACTACCCAACGACCCACTACCACTGGATGTGAGGAGGAAGGAGACTGAGAGATGGTGTAAGGCAGCCTCAACCCAGTGGTATAAGTCCAATGAGCAGCAACAAACCGACATGTCAAGGAGACCAGTACCGTCAAACAACCCACCATTACCGGATATGCAGAGAAAGGAAATGTATCGACAGTGCAAGGCTGCTTCAAGACAGTGGTAAGTTGGTGAACAACAGCCACTTGACCTATCAAAGGAATTGCCATCCTTTAACGATCCACCACCATTGGATATGCGTAAAAAGAAAGCAGAACAGTGGCACAAAGCCATCCCAAGGCAGGGGTGTAACCCAAATGAAAATTGGCAAGAAAATACGGGAACATCCCAACAATCATATCGTCAACCCGTATATATTCGTCAATATTCATCTAGTGACCTCTTTTCCATTATGCAGAGGCAAAATGATATAACTGCTGCTCTGGTGCAACAACAGCACACATGATCCCTACCACCCCGAAAAATTCCCATATTTGAAGGGGATCCTCTCCAGTATAAGGGATTCATCAGGGCCTTTGAGCAAGGAGTCAAAGGGAAAGCAGGAAAGGCAGACTGTCTATATTACTTGGAACAGTTTACAAGAGGACGACCGCAAGAATTAGTACGCAGCTGCCAGCACATGAATCCAGAACGAGGCTTTTCTGTGGCAAAAAAGCTCTTGCAGGAACATACAAAATTGCAGTTGCCTATATGGAGAAAGCTCTAGCATGGAAAATGATCAAATTCGAGGTTACCAAATCCCTTCAAACATACAGCTTATTCTTGTGGGGCTGCTGTAATGTAATGGAAGAGTTCCCATACGTCTAGGAACTGGATATGCCGGTGAATATGAGAACTATCCTCGCTAAGTTACCCTTTATATTGAGGGAGCAATGGAGGACCCAGGCACATGTAATAATGGAGACTTCTAACCAGAGAGCCCCCTTCTATGATTTGGTCGTATTCATCGAAAGACGAGTGAAAATTCTTTCCGACCCCCTGTTTGGTGATCTACAGGATCAATCATCTAATGCTGTAGTAGGAAAGAACTTCACCAAGTTTGAATCACAGCCTAGAGATAGAGTAAAGGGAAATGTCATTGCCACCACAGTAACATCTATGGATTTGCATGAGGGAGTTCCGGAAGCAACTTCAGACTCAGACACACCTGACGACATAGAATATCTCTGCTGTGCTCAAAGTCTTGATTTAGAGTAAAGCAGTCAGTTCCAAAGAAAAAGGCACAAGGAAAGGATTGGCTTCTTGAAAAACAGAGGAGTTTGTTTCGCGGGCTTACACCCTGGGCACATGAGCCATAATTGTGAGCAGCGCTTGACTTGTAAGGTCTGTGGTCTAACTCACCCTACTGTGCTTCATATCGAGGGACGCACTACAACTCAACATCAAGCAAGGGTACAATCCAACAATCCATCAATGTATGTAAAGACACTGCGTGGCCATACAGGGGCCGGTGAGGGACACACTGCAATACAGGAACATTCGAGGGAACAATCCAGGAATCAGTCGACTTCACTCAAACTCTATGGCCATACAGGGGCAGGTCAGGATCGATGCGCATTATCCATTATACCTGTGCAAGTGAAATCAGCTAAAGGGAATCGGATCATAAGTACATATGCCTTCTTGGACGCGGGTAGCTCTGCTACTTTTTGCTCAGAACACCTAATGCAGAAGTTGAACATTACAGGCAGAAGGACTAACTTTCTGCTGCGGACTATGGGCCAAGAAAAGGTTGTTCCAGCTTATTCCCTCACTGGGTTAGAGATTCCTGGTCTGAACAGTAATGATTTTCACATCCATCCAGAAGTTCTTACCCAGAAAAACATGCCTGTCACTGTACATGACATGGTAAGTGCAGAAGAGTTGGATAAATGGCCCCATCTGTCTAAGGTGCATATACGTAGCATAAAGGCAAATGTTTACCTGCTGATAGGTGCCAATGCTCCTTGGATATTGGAACCCTGGGAAGTCATAAACAGTTGTGGAAATGGCCCATATGCAATCAGGACACTGCTCGGATGGGCCATCAATGGTCCCTTGACTAAACACGATGAACTCTTGAAGCGACAACTTCCCTCTGCTACAGTGAACAGGATTTCAATTAGTAAATTGGAAAAAATGCTGACTGATCAGTACAACCATGATTTTAAAGAAAACCTCAGAGAAGAGAAGGAAATGTCAAGAGAAAACCACAGTTTCCTGGAAATAGCAGAACAATCAGCTGTTCTCCAGAACGGGAGCTATTGCCTGAAATTGCCTTTTAAGAAGAAAGAGGTATTTTTACCAAATAACTTTGCGGTAGCCAGGCAAAGGATTCAGGGCTTAAAGAAAAGGTTTCTGAACAAGAAAGGCTTCCACACAGAATATGCCGAATACATGAACAAGCTTCTCAGAAAGAACTATGCTGAACAAGTACCATGGCAACAATTGTCTGGTGAGAGTTTGAAGGTGTGGTACATCCCACATCATGGGGTCCACCATCCAAGAAAGGGTGGCCTGCGGGTAATGTTCAACTGTGGGGCCCCCTTCCAAGGAGTGTGTCTGAATGGTCAGCTCCTGCCGGGGTCCAATCTCACCAGTTCATTGTTAGGAGTGATTACTCGCTTCAGAGAGGAGCCAATGGTATTCATGGGGAGACATTCAAGCCATATTTCACCAGCTCAGAGTTGCTAAGGAAGATCAGGATTTCCTTTGTTTTCTCTGGTGGCCAAATGGAGATACCACTTAAGACCTCCTGGAGTATCGAATGACCGTACACCTCTTTGGTGCCGTTTCCTCTCCCAGTTGTGCGTCTTAAGGCCGATATATGCTTCTGCATTTTTCGAAAAACGGACTCATGGGAACGCCCTCGTCTCCGTGGAACGCCCTCTACAACCTCTCCGTCAGCCCTCGTAGAGCCTCGGACAGCTTGACGTGCACCTCCTTAATTTTGTAACTGTCCGTCGTACCTACGGAGAGCTACGGAGAGCTACGGAGAACCCCTTGGCTGTGATTGGTCAGTATTAAGTACCGCTTGCGTCAGGGGTAGGGGCGGGGTTGCCGTGATAGCAGGACGAACAGAATCCTTTGACCGCCATTGCGTGTAAAGTTTTTACAATTCATATTTCAGCTAAACGGTACATGTAAATCAGAATCTGAATTAAAATGTGATGAGAAATGGGCAGTGTAGTTGCTGAAAATGTGCGTATTTTATTGATGGAACGGCTAATTTGTAAATTTGCTCCGACTTTTCAGTAACCTAGGTAAATAAACCCTCAACGACGTCTAAACAAAAAACCGTTGCGCCACCAACTCTTCTAGCGGTGAATTGTTTTCAGCACCCACAGCCTACGGAGAACCATAAACGCAGTCTATCCGTCCGTATCCGTGCGTATCCGTGCGCCCGCCCATCCGTAAACGGAGACGCAGAAGCATATTTCGGCCTTTACGCCCTAACAAAAAACGGCAGATGACAACCAATCCCAGTGTTCAGCTGAAGCGCTACAAGCTGTTAAACACAACGTCTATGTGGATGATTGCTTAAAAAGTTCAGCTACAGCACAGAAGGCCATCCATATGATTGCAGAGCTCACTGCTTTATGTGCAAAAGGGGGTTTTCTCCCTGAAAAATTGATTAGCAACAGTTGCAGTGTTTTACAGGCCATTGCAGCTGATCAGAGGGCTCAAGACATAAAAGCGCTGGACCTAGACCGTGACCAGTTACCAGTGGGAAGAGCTTTAGGGTTGCAGTGGAGTGTAGAGACAGACTCCTTCAAATTTAAAATGGAGATGAAATCACAGCCCCTTACAAGACGTGGTATGTTGTCACTTTTTAGATTAGATTCAACTTTATTGTCATTGCACAGAGTACAGTACTGAGGCAACGAAATGCAGTTCAGCATCTAACCAGAAGTGGAAAAACAGCAAAAAGTGCAGAGCATGGCATGTGTAAAGTGCAATAAGTGAACAAATAGACACAAATAGACAAATAGTAAATAGTAAATACAAACAGCAATTGGGACAAGAATAGCAGCAATGAATAATAAGTGTAAATAAGTATGCAAATTGCAGGTGCAATGTAGTAGTGGTATAAGTGCAATGTTCAGTGCTGCAATAGTGCGTGATGACAGTCAAGCCAGGGTGGAATTACAGTCACTGATGGAGGTGGGGGTGGGGTGTTATCCCCGTGGAGTTTAGTAGAGTGACAGCCGTAGGAATGAAGCTGTTCCTGAACCTGCTGGTCCGGAAACGGAGGACCCTGTAGCGCCTCCCAGAGTTGTCCATTTCGATGCTGTGTTCCCCCAGCAGACATCTCTTGCTCTGGACAGCCTCAATGGTGGGGAGTGAGGAACCGGTGATGCATTGGGCAGTTTTCACCATCCTTTGCAGTGATTTGCGGTCCGCGACAGAGCAGCTGCCATACCACACTGAGATGCAGTTCGTAAGGATGCTCTCTATGGTACAGCGGTAGAAGTTCTCTAGAATCTGAGGAGACAGATGGGCCCTCTTCAGTCTCCTCAGAAAGAAGAGACGCTGGTGTGCTTTTTTTTTTACCAGGGATGAGGTGTTGAGGGTCCAAGAGAGGTCCTTGGAGATGTGGACACCCAGGAACTTGAAGCTGGCGACACGCTCAACCTCCATCCCGTTGATATGGATGGGGATGTGTGTGCCAGCTTTCTTCCTGTAGTCCACGATCAGTTCTTTGTTTTTTATGGTGTTGAGAGCCAAGTTGTTGTCGGCGCACCACACCGCCAGGTGCTGGACCTCCTCTCTGTAGGCCGACTCATCGTTGCCGCTGGTGAGGCCAATCACCGTTGTGTCGTCTGCAAACTTAACAATGGTGTTATAACCATGTACAGGTGTGCAGTCGAAGGTGAAAAGGGAGTAGAGGAGAGGACTTAGCACACAGCCCTGTGGCACGCCGGTGTTCAGGATGAGGGTTGAGGAGGTGTGGTTCTCTACCCTAACAGACTGGGGTCTGTTGGATAGGAAGTCTAGTAACCAATTACAGAGGGAAGTGTTGATACCCAGGTCACTGAGTTTCGTGATCAGTTTGGAGTGGATGACTGTGTTGAAGGCTGAACTGAAGTCTATGAACAGCATCCTCACATAGCTGTTGTTGTTGTCCAGGTGAGAAAGGGCAGAGTGTAATACCGTGGAGATGGCATCCTCCGTACTTCTATTGTTGCGGTAGGCGAATTGGAAGGGGTCCAGTGTGGGTGGTAAGCAGGTTTTTAAGTGAGCCAGTACCAACCTCTCGAAGCACTTCATGATGGTGGGAGTCAGTGCAACAGGGCGGAAGTCGTTTTGGCTCACTGCAGTGGAGTGTTTTGGCACCGGCACAATGGAGGTGGTTTTAAAGCATGTGGGGACAGCAGCTTGGGCCAGTGACAGGTTGAATATGTCAGTCAAGACCTCAGCTAGCTGCCCAGCACAGGCCCTGAGCACGCGTCCAGAGATGCTATCAGGGCCATTAGCCTTACGTGCATTAATCCTGCTCAGTGTGGCACACACGTCGATGGAGGAGAGTGTTAGGGGCTGGTTACCAGCTCAGTGTATGATCCCCTGGGGTTCCTGGCACCAGTCACTCTACAGGCTAAAATTATGCAGCAGGAACTCTGTAGGAGGAAATACGGTTGGGATGACAACCTACCCCATGTCATCCTACATCAGTGGAAAGAGTGGCTGAAAGACTTGGACCTGCTGGCAGTATTCAGTGTGACCAGGTGTATCAAGCCTGAAGGGTTTGGTATGATCGAACATGCTCAGCTACATCATTTTGCAGACTCCAGTGAAGGCGGATATGGAACTGCTACATATATTCGCATGTTAAACCAATGCGGTGACATTCAGGTTGCTTTTCTTCTTGGCAAGGCTCGAGTGACTCCACTGAAGGCTGTTACCATCCCCTGGTTGGAGTTGACCGCAGCGGTCCTTGATGTCAGAGTGGACTTGATGATGAGGGCAGAGCTTAAACTCCAGCTTGATGGTTCAATCTTTTGGACGGACAGCACTGCAGTGTTGAAGTATATCCACAATGAAGACAGGCGTTTTCAGACATTCGTGGCAAATCGGATCTCAATCATAAGAGAAGCATCTGAGCCATTTCAGTGGCGGCATGTTTGCACCAAAGACAATCCAGCAGATGAGGCATCAAGAGGGTTGAAAGTTGCTGATCTACTGAAGAACGACAGGTGGCTGGAAGGGCCTGCATTTCTTTGGAAAGGTGAGGAGAATTGGCCAACTTAGCATTGGACATGTTATTGGACGCCAATGATCCAGAGGTTGGACGGCAGGTGACCATAAATGCCATTAAGGTGGATAATAACCTCAGTCGTGCTAGACAGCTGATTGGCTACTTCTGTCATTGGAGGCACCTCAAAACAACTCCAAAAGCAACTCCAAAAGCCATAGTTACCTCAGGCAGTTGCATTCTTACAGTAGACGAGTTATCAGAAGCAGAAATGGCAATGATTCGCTACTGCCAACAACTGAGATTCAGTGAGGAGATTCCTCATGCAAAGCAAAAGTGAGTCGCCAGAGTTCCATATACAGGCTTGATCCAGTCCTGAATGATGGGCTCTTAAGAGTTGGAGGGAAATTGAGTAAGGGAGCAATGCCTGAGGAGGTTACACATCCACTCATCCTTTCAAAAGATCAGAATGTCTCTTCACTCATTCTCAAGCATGTTCATCAAAATCTGGGTCATAGTGGACACAGTCATACACTATCTGCTGTAAGGAAGAAGTTTTGGATTACCAATGCCAACTCGGCCGTACGGAAGGTCATCAGTGAGGGCGGGTTCTGTAGGCGCTATAGTGGAAGAGCTATAGAACAGAAGATGGCTGACCTTCCAAAGGTGAGAGTCCTCCCGGACCTACCACCCTTCACCAATACCAGAGTGGACTACTTCGGTCCCGTCGAAGTGAAGAGGGAAAGATCAACCTGTAAACGCTAAAGAGTCATATTTACTTGTATGGCAAGCAGAGCTGTCCACCTGGAGGTAGCTGTGTCTTTGGAAACAGATGCATGCATTAATGCCATTCGACGTTTCATCAGCAGGAGAGGCCAAGTGCTACAACTGAGGTCTGACAATGGCACCAACTTCATTGGGGCAGAACGAGAACTGAGGGAGGCTGTTGCTGCTTTAAACCACGACCAGATTGAAGGAGCCCTCTCTCAGGTCAGAATCCATTGGAGCTTCAATCCACCAGCAGGCTTGCATCATGGTGGTGTCTGTGAGCGGATGATCCGGCTAGTGAGAAGGGTCCTCAGCTCTGTGCTGCGCCAGCAAACACTAGATGACAATGGGCTGCATACAGTGCTTTGTGAAGTGGAGGCCATTCTCAATGATCGCCCAATTACCCAGCTCTCCAATGATCTGAACGACTTGGAGACGCTCACTCCTAATCATCTTCTACTTCTAAAGGGAAAATCAGCCCTGCCCCCTGGAGTTTTCAGGCCTCATATACAATTTTCAATACATGAAAACACGATGGAGACAGATTCAGTACATACCACACCCATGTTAGCAGTGCATATCCACTGGCCATGTCCGATACAGCGTCTTTAAAAGACGCGCGGATATGCACACTCACCCCGGTTGTTGTATGATCAGTGCTGCTGCCGCCCTCCACCATCCCCTTCTCCCCCATGCTGTCTGTATGTTCTATCCACCAGGGGGATTATACCTGTATTTCCCACCTGCAGGGAGTGCTTCCCTTAGATCATCCACTCCGCCAAAGTTAAATCTACATGTCCATGTCATGTAACAATAAATGCTCAAATCTAATACGTGATTGTCTTGACTAAAATGTATTTATGTAAAAGCAGATTATTATTATGTTCTCTTTTTCATTTTGCCCCCCCCCCTCCCCCCCGAAATGACTTATCTACTTTGTGGGGATTTGTGTGTATAAATACAAATAAATAAACCATTCAGCCCATCTTTTTTTTGTTATCTTAAGCTACAATAACACAAATCAGTAGAAATAATAAGTGGCATTTTACTTGAGGAACCACAGTACATTATAATAAACCACTTTTACAGTGTGTAAATTTCCAACATAAAACATTGTCGGCAGTTACTCAGGGATGATCAAATGTTTGCAGGAACCATTCAACCACTGGAGTATTGATGAATGACTGAGAGACTGCTATCCGGGGTGGGTGCCAGGGACATGCAGAGGGCTGGGAGAGAGGTGGGGATGATTCAACCACATGCCTCAACTCAGTCTGATCAGATTAGATTTTTGATGAAATAGGAGGTGACAAGAAGGAAGAAGGGAGAGAGAGAGAAAAGAGAGACAGGGCTAATAATTGAGTGAACTGGAATGCTAACCTGCATCAGCCCAAGGATCAGCACCACTCCCATCACACAGTGGAGGCATTGTGCATCTCTCATACCCCACACAAAGAGCTCCTTCAGCAGCCTGGATGGTACTTAAATGCTGCTCACACCACCACGACAGCTTTCCTTTCTTATTTTCTTACCCAGTCAATCTCTCTTTTCCCAAGGAACTAAACATGTAATTTGTTGTTTTCTGGTTGTGTGTGTGTGTTTGTGGGGTGGGTGGAGGGGTGTTATGTTTTGTAATCTTTGGTAAAGGAAGCAACCCCATAAAAAAAAAAACATACAGTACCCAATGTATTTTTCTAAGTGATGATGACAATAAGTATTTTGCAGTTTCTTCCCTTTTCTTTTATAATCATTGCTTTTCGGTTAAAAAAACCCAAAAGGAAACTGGAAAAAACTCCACAGTGTAAAACCCAAATTGGTCTTCTGAATGAAGCTTCGATTCAGGGATCCCATTTTACTGGAAGAAATGGCAAGCAGGATAGAATTACCAGGTATCTATGGGTCCAGACCCAGACCTGGCAAGCAATGAATTCACTATGTATGAACAAGAGCACTGAGAACCCAGTACCTTCTCTGTGTGATCCTTTTAGTCTGGTGCAAACTGATAATGTCTTTTCCAACACACTTGGAATGTGTTTTCCATCTCAACATCGTTGAAAGTCTGCTTTGTGTCACACAATGGTAAGTTTGTTCCTAAAACGGTGCTGATTCCCATACCAACAATCTCAGCCCATAGATACAGGGATCTGGCCCGCAGATAGCTGGCCTGACTGTACAGATTAGAAATTAGACTTAGAAATGTAGAAGGTTCCAATACTTTTAAGAAGGGAGATGTGGGATGGACAAAGGAAGAAATGTGACAGGTTAGCAACCTTCACTGTCAACAATCGTAGCACAGAAGATAAATTTAGCTGTTTGTGGAAATGTAACTCAAATGCCAAACCTGATTCTATCAAAACCTATGAGCTTATAGCCCACCTACTTTTCTCTGAACATTGCTACCGACCTGCCATCTCAAATAGCCTAATGTCAAATCAATGTTAAATACTATTTTGTCTTTGTTTTGCTTTTATTTATTTTTATGGAAACACAAAAGCTGGATATACAACACTGTGTGTGCCCTTTAAGACAGAGTCTAATTTCAGGGAAGTGAGGTTGTCAGCCAGACCCTGTGGTTTCCCTATTGTCCCCTCCAATTCTCCATCTGACGTGGAGCGCTAAGGGAAGAGTTCTAGGTTTCCGTCACAGTAGAAACCAGGGGCATACTAATGTCAGGCCAGGCCAGCTGCTCTCCATGTTTGGATGGATGAAGCTATCCCTTGCGGAAGGAAAATATATTGCAGTATATTGGAAAATATGATGTGATATATTAGGCAATATATGTCCATATATGGGATGTAATATTTATATTGTACGGAAATACATGGGATAATATATTGATGATAAATATATTACTAATATATTATAAACTATAATATATATTAATGTCATATATTGCAATATATTGCAGAATACAGCAATGATTGCCGTTTTCCATATATTGCAACATATTCAACATTAATATATAATATATGTGTTTATATATCCCAAAATATATGCAATTTTATATCTATAAAAACCACCATAATGTATTCCGATATATATGGGAATTTTTTTTGGTAATATATGTAAAGATATAGTGTCACATGTATGTTTAATACATGGTAGAATATATTTGAATTATATGTAAAAAAATATAGCAGCAATGTCGAATTCCTCCTTCAAAATGTCAAAATATTGTAAAATTGACATAATAGATAGTTACACCGGGATTACCCAGAAAACCAAAAACTGTTTTGTAAAAAAAAACAAAAAAAATGCCTATGTCTGGAGTTGAACCTGGAACCCTTCATTTACCAGCACAACTTCTCATCCAATTGAGCCATTCCAAGATCTAGACTTTGCAGCGTTCAGTTACTGAATAATAAAATAAGACGTTTCTCCTATGGCAATCATAGTCACATTTGGTCCAAGCTCAAACAGCTCAAATTCAGTAATATTTTCACATGTTAAGGTGAAACTTTGCAGGGTACTTCAGGCGGAAGTCACCTTAAAGCTTATTCCTGACGGGGGAATCCTAATTATATGGAAAGATGTACATGAAATAAATGTACAGATATGTGTTCAATATATTGTGGAATATATTTAAAATATAGGTAAAATTATATGGAAAAATATTTGAAATATACAATGACAATGATCGCTTCCAGCAAACTTCTTTTGAATTAGCCATTTCCCCCTAAATAAATGTCAATCTTACGGTATTTACGTTTTTGGGGGCACATTTTCAGTTAGCAGGTGGTACTGTTTGAATCGGGATTCCATTCGCAATAATGCCGTTGACAACCTTCTTAGAATACCTTCTAGATGGCTGCGCGGTTAGGGAATCAGGCTATTAATCAGAAGGTTGCCGGTTCGATTCCCGGAACCGCAAAAATGAAGCTGTGTCCTTGGGCAAGGCAATTCACCCTACTTGCCTCGGGGTATGTCCCTGTACTTACTATAACTTACCTGTAAGTCACTCTGGATAAGATCGTTTGCTAAAGGACTAAATGTAAATATCACCATATATGTCTGTACATTGTATGGGCATGTTCTCATTTATATACACATGCATTGTACAATATATCTTTCCATATAATTGTACATATATTTCAAATAAATTCTACCATATGTGAAGCATACATGTGACACTATATCTTTACATATATTACCCATACATTTTCCCATATAAAGCGGGATATAAATTGCATATATTTTGGGATATATAACCACATGTATTATATATTAATGTTCCATATATTGCAATATATGGAAAACGGCAATCATTGATGTATTCTGCAATATATTGCAATATGTTATATGAATATATATTAGTTTATAATATATTTTTAATATATTTATCATCAATATATTATCCCATGTATTTCCATACATTATATATTGGTCAATGTAATGGAAAATAATATATTACAATATATTAAAATGTATTTCAAATCATATATTGGTAAATATATTTTATTTCCGTATGGGATGTAATGTTACAGAACCTTCCCATCCTCCATTATCCATCCATCCATTATCTATCCATCCCTGCAGTCTGTCACAGAGATCGGTTAGTTGCCAAGCTCCAGGTACTGTGCATAGCAATGGATGAGTATATTCAAGGGACTGAATTGAAATTCTTCTCTTCTGGAACATGCCTGGGGTCATATGTTGTGGGAGAGGAGGCCCATGGAGCTACCCCCTCCCTCAAGCAACCTGAAACCACAGGGGTTTCATAACATGCAGGAGTCACATGTTTACTGAAGGCTACTTTGAGAGGCCCTATGAGAGTTAAAGGTACCCACCATTGTGGGCGAGTCTATCAAGTGACATCATCCCCCCTGACCACAAATGTTTATATTTTACTTTGGTCAGCTAGACTAGGTTCTACTAGGCAGATATTTCATGACCCTTCATTTTCGTAGGCCAGAAAGATCCAATATAAACATGTACACAGTCATAAATTTTTAGTTGAGTGGCATGTGAAAATGTCAAGGGTGTTGTTAGCCTTATGTGCTAAAAGAACACGAGACAGACCACTCAAATCAAGGTCAAAGCTAAACATAATCTATCATCTGGTCCAGTGAAAGCCCATACTAAGAAATCTGGAGTCTGGACATGGTCTAATGTACTGTTTATGTGACAATGCAAGTTTCTATGTTGCTATGACTACAAATAGTAGGATATGACCCTTAGATGACCTGTGCAGAGGTAATTCTTCCCCTTAGTTCTTTAAGGCAGAGCAGGATATTGTTTTGGCATTTTCAACAACTTCCTATAGTACCACAAAGTCTAGCGATGCAGTGTCATGCCCCTGAGGCCTGTGCGAGTGGCCAGGCAAGCAGTGAAGCCTGTTTCCGATTTCCCCAGTGGTCTGCCACTGCACCGCTAACCCACCACGGAGAGTGAATATTGCAGCATCAGCAAGACAGTCAAGTCCACTCAATCCCCTTGGCTCAGAGAGACTTCACTACTTAGAAACAAGGGCAAAAACAACATCAAGTCCAAAGAGGAGAATGAAGTGCAGCTAATGCTGTCAGAGACTTCTGACTGCCAACATAACAGCATGTAACCTAAGAGAAGCTTCTCAGTAGTTAATGTGATTTTAGTGCTGAAGAAATAATACAAAATATTGATAGGATATCAAGGCAGTCTACTTTGAGACAGAGAGGTTTCTTTGCCAGTCCCTCTACATGTTCAAACAGAAGTTCCACAGACCCGAGTTATCCGCATGCACACACCATTTTACTAGTTTTTGACTTTTACTAAGTGCCCTAGTAATCATAGCTCTTCCCTATTCCCACTCTGGGTAATTTGAAGGGAACATTTTCATTTGAGGAATAAGCCATAAGGTGAACCCTTTTATCGTTTCATCCCGCTTAACAGTCTGGCATCTACACAATCTTTAGCTCATAAAAAAGGAAGAGTTGTGCTAAGCTACCAAAAAAAAGTCAGTCGCTGAAAGTCCAGTCGATTGTCGATGCGTCTATGTTTTATGCAGAACTAGTTTTTTCAGAGCGTAATAGGATTTTGGTGGCACGGCTCGACACGAGTTTGTTCCATACCAATAAGGTAGCTGATTTTTGTCAACAGAGTGGCACGATGGATGGATATGGTTGGCACGTCACCTGGATGATCAGAAATTCGGCCCCTGACAGTGTTTTGCATGTGGTACACTTCGGCTGCAAAAGTGCCTGTGGGACCAGCCTGTGGGTGCTTGTTTTTTGCAGGACTGTGTTGCACAGACTTATGTCGTTGTTGTAATTGTGCCAACACAAAAGAAACTGAGGAACTGGAAAATAATTGTCTTGACACTGACAGTGAGGACTGAGTGTCCTTAATCTGTTATTCCTTATTCAGTTTTGTACAGTTTTATATATCATATTTCATGAAGATAGTTTTTATGGTTGATCAGTGTTGTTTTCATTTGTGGAAGAATTAATGAATGAACGAACAAACAAATGGTCATTGGTATGAGTACAATTATTAATGACATAAGTCTGTGCAACACAGTCCTGCAAAAAATAAACATCTGCCTGTCTCACAGGCACTTTTGCAGCTGCAGTGTATCACATGTCAGGGGCGGGGTTTCTGATCATCCAGGTGACGTGCCAACCATATCCATCCATCGTGCCACTCCAGCGTTCTATGCGAGCAGGCGGCTTGGATTTGTGGTTATTGAAGGGGTTTTTGGTCACTGTAAAGGGTAAATGGTGCCCCATAAAGATACATGTAAAAATGTTCGCAGCCCTACACATTGGCGAGAGCTTCACGTTCCGTTTGCGAGTATTTTTGTTCGATGGAAGACAAGGCTCTGCTTGCATAGCTTATCACTCTGGCTGGTTCATGTGGGCCACTTCTCTGTGCCAACACGGCCTCAAGACCCACAGGACTTGCATCACCCACCAGTTCAGAGTTTGTATGGGTCAAAGTAGGTCATGACAGCATCACTTGTCAGACTTTGTTTCATTTTGTCAAGGGACGTCTGGTGTTCCTCTGTCCAAGTCCCATGACCATTGTTTTGTAAGTTCCCTCAAAGGTTGAGTCATAGTGGCAAAATCTTTAATGAGGCGGGCGCTGTAATTTGCCATGCCGAGAAGACTGCGGACCTTGCTGGCATTAGTTGGGGCAGCAGCATCATGCAGCGCTTGAACCTTCTTGGGATCAGGAGAGAAACCGCCATCTGAGAATGTTTAACCGAAGAAGTCCAGAGTGGTTTGTGCGTAGGAGCATTTGGCCTTGTTAAGAGTCAGATTCTTCTCCTTAACCCTTGTGTTATCTTCGGGTCTCTGACCCACCGTCATATTGCGACAACTTTACCACATACAAAAACAAAGTGAAGCATTTTCTTTTAATCGTCGGGCTGTCTCACGCTAGCCTGGCTCTGCCCTCCTACGTACTTCCGCTCAATTTGTATTTTGCTTCTTTACTAGGTCTGGGAGTTTGACTTTGAAGTCGGTTTTCAGAAACACATTTTTTGAAAGTCCAATCAGCGAACAGAGGGAGTGGCTTAGAACGATGACGTTAATGTCGTGCACTAGTTTGAGTAGTTCAGTAATGGCGGCGGAGAAAGATGCGAGCGAAGATATTCTGCGGTTGTGGCAACGCTGCCGAATATCCATAGGTTAAAGCCGGAGCAAGAACATTCCTTGCTGAGTTTTGTTGGTGGCCATGCAGTGGCGTTTGGGAAGCCCCCGCAGCCCCCGCGAGGCAGGGGGGCCCCCACGCCCTGAGGGGCCCCGATCTGCATATCCAAAAACAGACTAGGGCTATGTAAAAAAATATATATATATAAATAATACTGAGGCGCTCATTGAGGGCCCCAAGTTTCAACTGCCAGGTAAAGGAATTCCGTAATGTAGGCAACGTAACCGATTTTCATCCACTTCCATGGGCTAAATAGTCTCAAAATCCCTGAATCTGGCAACAATGGCTTTTGCGTATCTTACGTGCCTTTTGCGCCATTACGCCAATTGAACGCGCACATTTCAAAAATGCTAATCATTACATTCTGCTAGATGACGGTAGAGACATGAGTAAAAGAAAATATGCAAGCGGTGTTCAAAAGCGCAGCAATAAACTGTTGTCTGAACAAGCTCGAGCAAAACACCCGAAGATTACACACTTATTTAGACCAGCCAGAGAGAAATATTATCAACATCTCCACTGACGAAACACGACGGCAGCCGCAGGTGGCTAGCAGTAGCACGTCTTCACCAGCAACCAACAATTAACATACTTGCTCAGTCTACTTATTGGCAAGAATAAATGTTTTCCTTTCCTCCATTGATTGTGTGTTATTTCGGCGATGCTATCCTTGGTGCTAAACTATCAGAAGGCTAGTGCTGTCTTTGGTTTTGAACAATGACAAATGTGTGGCGCCCTCCTGCGGAAACCCTTCACATTGTGAACATTTGGGTCTTTCTGGGTATTCTACATATTTGGAAACTACCAACTCTCCTGAATACAAATATGTTTAAATCACTCAGATATCTTTATTAAAACTGAAGTTACATAATTTTAAAGTTGACCCGTGTCAAAAAGTGATAAGGGAGAAAATTGCATTCAAAGATTCCACTCTGTTTCATTCTAATTCTGTGGCGAATGGAAAGGAAATCCTTTTGTTCGTAATCTCATTGTGAATGTAAATGTCAGTTTAAGTATAGGCTACATTAACTTTAACTACATTAACTATAGAAAACAGCAAAAATCTCAATTTTGACAGAAAACGATTTTCGATATTTTATGGCTTATAGCCAACAATGAGCGGCCGCGACATCCGACGTGTTTCCGCAGGACGACACAAAAAGGGTGCTGTTGTGCTTTTGTTATTTTTAAACTTTTTTTTATTTCTCTCTCACATTGGTGAATATAGGCTATAGTTAAAGGTAGTATAAGATAGGATGGAGATCCCTTTTTGGTGGATTTAGGGGAGGGGCCTTGAGCTCCGACTTTGCGTGGGGGCCTCTGCCAAGTCCCGCCCGCCATTGTGGCCATGATGTTGTGGCCCTTCTCCCCACGGGGTTCGGGAAAAGTTTGATTTTCCAGCTACAGCAGCTAGCTCCGTTACAGTAGTGGTGAAGAAGTTGGCTAAGGAGAACGCTTGCGATTGGTTATGGCAAATCAGAGTGGCTCTGGGCAGATCCAAAAGTTTTTAACTTCAACAGAGGACCCACCAGAGGACCACCAAGGAAGTTACGTTTGTCAATGGAGCGATCCCAGACCCTCTGTACAAATGAAATGTACGAGGGTCTGGTTAGGACCAGGCTAGTCTCATCGTGAAGGTTAAAATAAAATGCATTTTATTTGTTTTTGTATTGGGTAAAGTCGTCGTAACACAACGATGTTTCTTTGTGAACATCATGTGACCCGATGGCAGCACAAGGGTTAAGTCGCTGAAATGTGGATTTTATTTGTTTATTGGTTTTCATTTTTTTAGCAGACAACCATACTTCAAACAAGCACATACATCAAAAACAACACATAGATACAACAACATCGGCTCAGCTACACACATACAACACAATACAAATTATGAATAAAGAAAGAAAACAGATACACAGCAAAGTACTCTCTCTTACGATTTTTCAAAAACAATCCCTGTAACATAATGTCAGAAACGTTGGGTTCCAGATAGTTCAGATAAGGTTCCCAAACTTTATAAAATTGTTTAGATTTGGAATGTATCACACGTCAGGTACTCTAGAGGTACTAAATCAAACAAAACATTATGCCAGCCCTTAACAGTCGGCTGTTTATCGCTTATCCACTGTAATAATATATTCTTCCTAGCTGCATATGTAAGAATAGAAAAGAGCCTCTGGTTTTTTAACACTACATATCTAGAAGGGAGACCTAGAATAAGAGACTTTGGATCCATCTGTAAGTTTTGCCCAAGTATCTTTTCAATTTCTGTCAAGACATTAGCCCAGTATCTTTGCAGTTTATGGCATGACCAAAGGCAATGGGTTAGAGTACCAATCTCTGTTTTACATTTAAGACACATTGGCGACAAAGTTGGATTAAAATGATGTCTGCGGTTGGGGGATATATGCATTCTATGTAAATTGTTTAGCTGTATAGATTTGTCTCGATTACAGACTGAAATGGATTTAGCGTAGACCCAAATATCGTCCCACTTATTGTCATCGATTGTGACAGAAAGTTCACTCTCCCACTTTTCTTTAAGCTCTTGCAAAGCCACAGTTGCCAGAGTACGCATAGCTCCGTAGAGTAGACTAATAGACAATCTCCAAAGTGTTGCAAAAAGTACTTTCTCAAGATGAGATGCACCAGGGTTATCAATTAGGGTTGTACTGTGCAATATATAATGTCTTATCTGTAGATAACGAAAGAAGCTCTGTCTGGGGATATTATATTTCTCAACCACTTGGTGAAATGACATTAATGTATTATCAGAAATTAGGTCTTTCAACACATAAATGCCACAATCCTGCCACTGTCTGAAGCCAGCATCAATAAGTCCTGGTTGGAAATCGGGGTTGTTCAACATAGGAGTGAAAACTGATGTTACTTTTGACCTCCCCTCAAGTCTACGTGTCAGTTTTAACAGTTTTAAAACTCTTAACAAACAACATGTTCTTCAGTGGGTATTTAGATAGGGAGGTTTCCACATCCAGCCAGACAGAGGCTGGCTCATTTACGATCCAATCATATATATATCGCAAATGAGCACAAAGCTGGTACTTTCTCAAATTTGGTCAATCTAACCCACCTTCAGAGCTTGGCAGTTGTAAGCTTTGGTCTTTAGCTTTAGCTTTGGTCTACGTTTGCTCCATATAAATGCACTAAGCCAACCGTTTAGTTTTTTCAAGACTCCATTTGAAAATAAAACTGGGATCATTTGGATAGGGTAAAGCAATCTAGGCAATATGTTCATCTTAATAAGAGCTATCCGACCCAGCCAGGAGACTGGCAAAGAGTTCCAACGCTCCAAATCTAGCCTCACCTTCTCAAACAATGGAACAAAGTTAGCCTTATACATTTGCTCAAATGTAGGGTTTATGAATATACCTAAATAGATAAACAGGGCTCTCAAGTTTTGAAGACAGGCAAGAGTGACATCCCCCCCCCCCCCACCGTCAGGGGGTCAACATTTATTAATTAATTGCTTTTTACCTGACATCTTTGTAAGGCAGCAACGATTAATGCATCCATGGCCAGGATATAACAATAAAAAATGACATTATTTTAAAAGTTAAAGGAATCGGGACTGTTTACATTCCGCTCTGGGTTCGATCCTGCCACCTCTGACATCCCAAGCGCCGCCACTACCAACTACGCCAACGAAAAGCTAGATAACCGTTGATGTGGGTGGCCTGTTACTTACCTGACGAGTGAGTTTCACCGATACACACCGGCTACATCTATGAACTACTTGTTCTGAGCAGGTGTTGTCATTGAACAGGCTGTAAAACTGTTGGTTAAGAGACTCGAGAAAAACTGATGCTAATTATCTGGAAAACATTTTTTAACAGCAGTTAAGTTGTCTTTGTTTGTGTCAAACAAGTTGTGAATTTGTTGTAACATTAAAACAGGAGATCATAAATGTGCTCAAAATGCTCGAGCTCCAGCGGTTTGCTTTGTAGTTGAACAAAACCTTCGTAAGACGTAGCAGAATCCCAAAAAATGACAGGAAATGCTTTTTTCCCATTGTTGCATTAAATCTTACCCAGATACAATGGTGCTATTTTCCGATTGGCTATTGTATAGACCCTTTCTTTTTTTTGATTGGCTGATAAGTGGCAGGTTCGACTAAGAACTCCAGGGGAGACGCGCTTGACTGCCGGTTCCATAGTGAGAGTGGGGCGGCCAGAGGAATTTTGGTTGGGTGCTGCGGCATATTAAATATATTATAAATATTTTTTTTCGGCGTGAGAAATACAATGTGTGGCGGGAGGGCGTGACTAAACACCGAAATGAGTGACTGTCACTCTCAATGCGTGACACTTGAGAGCCCTGGATAAAGCCCCCTGGGGACCACTTAAAAGGGAAAAAGGCAGTGTTGTAGGTATTGAGCTCAGGCATCCCAGCGGCATGGCCTCTGATTTTGTCAAATTAATTTTATATCCAGAAAATTTGCTTAACAAACCAACAACATCAAGTAGCACAGGTATTGATGTTTCCGGACTTGAAATATAAATTAAGACATTGTTGGCATAAAGGCTTATCTCATGATGTACATTGTCTATTTGTAAGCACTGGATGGAGGGTATTGTCCTTATGGCCTCTGCCAATGGTTCGATAACCATGGCAAACAAAAGGGGGGACAATGGGCAGCCCTGCCTTGTTCCTCTATGCACAGGGAAACCGTCAGACCTCAGTCCATTAGCAAGGATGGCTGCTTGAGGATTATTGTAGAACCTTGACACATCTAATAAAATCATCCCCTAAACCAAATTTCTCCAAGCAGTAAAATAAATATGACCATTCAACTCGGTCAAAGGCCTTCTCTGCATCCAGAGAAAGCACTAAACCATCAACTTGTCTACGATGGAAGACCTGAATGATATTAAGAAGATGCCTAACATTGTTATAAGAGTTTCTCCCCTTTATGAAACCAGTTTGATCCTCTTTTATAATTTTAGGTAGGAGACCTTCAAGGCGTATAGCCAAAAATGTTGCCAAGATCTTCCTGTCTACATTTAGAAGGGATATGGGCCTATAAGAGGCACAGGACTCAGGACATTTCCCCTTTTTCAGTATGAGTGAGATATTTGCTTCTTTCAAGGTCGGGGGTAACTCTTTATTTGAGAAAGCATCATTAAACATGTTGACTAAAGGGTCTACTAATACGTCTGAAAACTCTTTGTAAAATGTACTGCTGTACCCATCCGGTCCACCAGCTTTCCCATTCTGAAGAGTTCCTATGGCATTAAACACCTCTTCTCTGGAAATGGGTGAATTAAGAGCAAGTTTATGTTCTGATGGTATAGTGGGCAAGTTTAGCTGGTCAAAGAACTCATCCATCAGAACAGACGCATCCCCTGGCTGCTCAGTACTATAGAGATCATGATAAAATATCTTAAAGGTGTCATTTATAAGCTTATTATCATATATACAGCTGCCTTGAGCATCACAAAGGGCTGCAATGGTTTGTGACTGCTCTTTTTTTTGTGAGATATGCTTGGTATTTTCCAGGTTTATCCCCATGTTCATAAAACTTTTGTCTTTAAATCTGACTTTAACTTCCTCATCTTGTGTTAAAAGGTTGTCCAAGGTTGTTCTAATTGCAGATATTTCTGTCAAAATAGTGGTAGATGGGCACTCAACATAAGCATTTTCTTTAGTTTTAAAGTCAGCCATTAACAGATTCTGCCTTTCTCTTTTTTGCCTTTTTTTACTTGCTGAAAAGGAAATAATCAACCCCCGTAGCATATGCTTTAGCAGTTTCCCATGGTAAGGCCGGGTTGTCTGTGGATTGGGTGTTAATGGAGATAAAGTACTGAAATTCAGTGGTAAAATGAGTAACAAATGTATGATCTTTCAAGATTGATGTGTTGAGTCTCCAGAACTTCACTTCCCTATTTACACCCTTGATGTAGAGGTCCAAAACTACCTTGGCATGATCAGAAATCAAAATACTACCAATAGAGCAAGACAAAACCCTGTGCATCGCGAGACCTGACAAGAAAAAGTAGTCAATCCTACTGTGAGAGCCATGAGCCCTTACGGAAGGAAAATATATTGCAGTATATTGGAAAATATGATGTGATATATTAGGCAATATATGTCCATATATGGGATTTAATAATTATATTGTACCGAAATACATGGGATAATATATTGATGATAAATATATTACTAATATATTATAAACTATAATGTATTTTCATGTAATATATTGCAATATATTGCAGAATACAGCAATGATTGCCGTTTTCCATATATTCAATACATATTCAACATGAATATATAATGTGTTTATATATCCCAAAATATATGCAATTTTAAATCTATAAATACCACCATAATGTATTCCGATTTATATGGGAAAATGTATTGGTAATATATGTAAAGATATAGTGTCACATGTATGTTTAATATATGGTAGAATATATTTGAATTATATGTAAAAAATATAGCTGTAAGCAGCAATGGTGAATTCCTCCTTGAAAATGGCAAAATATTGTAAAATTGACATAATAGTTACACCGGGATTACCCAGAAAACTAGAAACTGTTTAGTAAAAAAAAAAAAAACACACATTTCTGGAGTTGAACCTGGAACCCATCGGTTACCAGCACAACCTCTCATCCAATTGAGCCATTCCAAGATCTAGACTTTGCAGTGTTCAGTTACTGAAAAATAAAATAAGACGTTTCTCCTATGGCAATCATAGTCACATTTGGTCCAAGCTCAAACAGCTTTAATTCAGTCATATTTTCACATATTAAGGTGAAACTTTGCAGGGTACTTCAGGGGGAAATCACCTTAAAGCCTATTGCTGACGGGGGAATCCTAATTATATGGAAAGATATACATGAAATAAATGTACAGATGTGTTCAATATATTGTGGAATATATTTTAAATGTAGGTAAAATGTATGGAAAAATATTTGAAATATATGACAATGATCGCTTCCAGCAAACCTCTTTTGAATTAGCCACTTCTCCCTAAATAAATGTCAATCTTACGGTATTTACGTTTTTGGGGGCAAATTTTCAGTTAGCAGGTGGTACTGTTTGAATCGGGATTCCATTTGAAATACTGCTGTTGACAACCTTATTAGAATACCTTCTAGATGGCTGAGCGGTTAGGGAATCAGGCTATTAATCAGAAGGTTGCCGGTTCGATTCCCGGAACCGCAAAAATGAAGCTGTGTCCTTGGGCAAGGCAATTCACCCTACTTGCCTCGGGGTATGTCCCTGTACTTACTGTAACTTACTGTAAGTCACTAGATAAGATCGTCTGCTAAATGACTTAATGTAAATATCACCATATATGTCTGTACATTGTATGGGCATGTTCTCATATATGTACACATGCATTGTACAATATATCTTTCAATATAATTTTACATATATTTAAAATATATTCTACCATACATGAAGCATACATGTGACACTATATCTTTACATATATTACCCATACATTTTCCCATATAAAGCGGCATAGATTATGGTGGTTATTTATGAATACATAATTGCATATATTTTGGGATATATAACCACATATATTATATATTAATGTTCCATATATTGCAATATATGGAAAACTGCAATCATTGCTGTATTCTGCAATATATTGCAATATATTACATGAATATATATTATAGTTTATAATATATTAGTAATATATTTATCATCAATATATTATCCCATGTATTTCCATATATAATATATTGGTCAATGTAATGGAAAATAATATATTACAATATATTAAAATGTATTTCAAATTATATATTGGTAAATATATTTTCTTTCCGTAAGGGAGGTGCAGAAATGAAAGTATACGCTTTATCAGAAGTGTGAATTGTTCTCCAAACATCAACAAATCCTAAATCCTCACAAATAGAACAGAGTGCCTTAGGCCGAATCCCAATACTCCCCCTTACCCCTTCCCCTTAGTTTTGCGCGTTCCCGTGAGAGCTAGTGGTGTCCCAATACTCTTTTCGTAGGTGGGGGAAGGGCTAAGACTAAGGGGTAAACACCCCTTAAAACTAAGTAAGATCAGGAGCTTACTTGAAGCCTAGGGCTATGTGAAAACTGCGCGACCGGCAACAATGGCGACCAAATCATCCAGAGAGTCCGATAAATGTAATATTTTCGGCTTAATTAATTGATCAAATTAAATTAAAATTATGACAGTCTTGTTTTGTGTTGTATACAGTCATGAACATATATATTTGCAACCATTTTCCTAATTGAAACGTTTCTAAAAATCGCTAGTTTGGTACGCTAATGTTACAGTTCTGAATTGCACAACAGTCACGCATTTCTTTGACTAGCATGTCTACAGTTCTAAGTAAACTCCATTAGCAGCGTATTTCGTTTAATATCAGTGCATAACACTACTTGCTTTGGAGATATCGATACGTGCTAGATGACGTACCTGTAACCAAGTGGTGTCCCATTTCCTAGGGCTGTGTAGCCCTTACCCCTTACTTTCGAGGGCCAAGGGCTAGGGGTAAATTAAGGGGAAGGGGGAAGGGGTAAGGGGGAGTATTGGGATTCGACCTTAGCCTGTGGTGAAAGAGACATAGCTTTAGAAGGTATCAAGAAGTGGGTTTAGTATGCAGTTAAAATCTCCACCTACAATGGCAATACCTGACTGAATCTCAGAAAAGTCCAAGAATACGTTAGTTTTAAAGTCAGAAGGGTGAGCAGGAGGGTAGTACACGTTCAGTATAGATATAACTGTACCATGCAAGATGCCCTTTACTATAACATATCGGCCACTTTTATCTTTAATACAGTCCAGCAATGAAAACTGCAAGTTCCTTCTCACCAATATAGCCACTCCTCTACTTCTGGAGGTGAATGAGGAAAAAAACACGTGAGTAAAACCTTCCTTCTGCAATTTGAGATGCTCTTCATCATCCAAGTGCGTTTCTAGCAGGAGAGCAATATCAATATGCCCTTTCCTCAAAAACTTTCTTCTTTTAACAGGACTATGAACCCCTTTTATGTTCCATGTACATAGACGTAACTTATTACTCGCCATATAGGCCAACTTTAGTCTTTATGTAGAGAGAGTATGCTGAGAACATGAATCCTAACACATATAATACGACATGTGCAGTCACTGAGCCAATAGAAGAAAAACAAAAAAAGTAATGTGAACAAGAACTACTATACAAAAAAAAAAAAAAACGAAACTTAAATTTTCAAGGGGGTTGTCCCGCTACCTAACCTGCAGGGAGTTCCAAACATCGCCCACGGCAAGACTAAAGAGCTTGCCACCCAATCTTCATTCCTCACCACCATCGTCAAAAAAACTAAACAACAACACGTCAGCCTACTGACAGTGGCTATACTTGGCAGGTAGAATATAAAGTCTACGTACAAATAAACTCAAACAGGAGGTAACGTACCGCATTAATCTTCAAAAATCAGTGTCCGAGTCCAGTCATCAGTCTGGCATACCTTTGTGTCCTTCTTCTAATGACTGTGCGAGTAATGCAGCATCTTTCGGAGAGTCGAATCTCTTCTGTTTACCATCGACCATCACCCTTTAAGTAGCCGGATAGAGCAATGCATAGATCGTTCATTTTCCTGAGTCGGGTCTTCGTGTCATCAAATGCCTTACGCCGCCGAACCACCTCCGCCAAGTAGTCATTGTCATCGTACCGCATCCTTTACCCCCTGTTTGTCTTGAAAGTTGTGAAACTTCAGTATAAATGGTCTTGGACGCTGGTTCTGACTGGGTTTCGGTGCCAATGATCTGTGAGCCCTGTCAAGCTTTAAACAACCATCTTTCACAGTCATTTGGAGGTGTTCTGGTATCCACGTTTCAAAAAAATCCACTGGATTTGTCCCTTCGGAGCCTTCTGGTATGCCAACCACACGAACATTGCATCTACGACCTCGGTTGTCAAGATCATCGATGTGCTCGAACATGTCGCGCACTTGTTTTTCAAGGGATGCTATCCTAGCTTCTGAGGCTATATTTGTGTCCTCGACATCTGAAATTCGTTTTTCAGCCTCTCCTACGCGTGCTGCAATTGCTTGCAACTGTGCTGTCTGCTCTTTAATGGCCTCCAAGACTGTGGAAACTTTTGTGTCTATCACCATAGTGAGTTTGTCAGTGATGTTGTCCAAAGCTTGAATAATATTTGGCTCCATCCCTGGGCTAGCAACCGCTAGTTCACCGCTAACACCAGTTCCCTCAGGAGTATTCTTCACCACTTTCTTCGACGCTTTTTTCATGCTTTCTGAATTTTGACGAAAATAATGATCTAGACTCATGTTAGAGTACCCCCCCTACAAAATTCCATACTTTTACTATCCAGACATGGTAGATTAATATATAAACTCTGATAAATGCCACTGGAGCTGGCTTACAATGCTGTTCACTCTACGGCGCCATCTTGTTCCCCCCAGGAAATCGAAATGTGGACCTTAAAGTATGATCATGGCTAGCCTTCGTTCTGCCAAACACCAGAATGTCATCACTCAGGTTAATGACTCCTGGGATACCATCCAGGGCTTGCTGAATGGTATTTGGAAATACCTCTTCTGCCGAGGAAACTCTCTTAAATTTAGTTTTGAGAAAAATCTGGCTCCATTGAGCGCTTGTATTATATCATCTACTGTTGGTGTGAGATGTCTGTCTCGCTCAATGGCTTGGTTTGGTATCCTCATATCGACACAGGAACAATTGGAGAGACCCATGGAGTGGGCCCTTCCACCTTCTCCATGATGTCAAGTTCCTCTAAATGTTGTAGTTCAGCTTCAATTCGCTTCCTTACATGAAACGGTACTCTTCTGTGAGGTTGCATGACTGGAGGAACGTCTTTCTTTATGTGCAGCTTGACTTGAATGTCCTTTAATTTTCCTATCCCATGAAAGAGGTCAGCATATTCAGTAAGGAGATCACCCGTTGCATTCATCTCCGTTTGGTTTGAGGTAGTCATAGGGTGCACCGGCCGCTCTGGAGATGTGCGAAGCGTGTTAGCCACTTTGATTAACCACAATTGACTGGCAGTGTCATAACCAACTAAGCTGCCGTTGCTGCCTTGAAGTACTTGGAAAGTGGCGTTTGCGAGTCTTAATTTGGATTCCACCAGGGAGGTGAATTTTCCCAGGGTAGGCAGTGGGGTGCTTGAACCATAAGGGAAGATGTAGGGCTGTCCCCGACTAAGATTTTCTTTGGTCGACCAAAACTCGACTAAAACGTCTGAAAATCGACTACGTAGAAGCTGAGTGGGGAACGTTGCAACAGAGAAAGATTTTGTCTTGGCCGGAGAAGATAATGTCATTTGATTTGGATGTGATTCTTATAATAGGCATATTCCTTTTTCAAACCAGCGCGTTAGCATGAGTGAAGTAGGGCCAGACCAAGAATCAAGCATCACTTGTATATTACAGTCACTGACCTTTATCTTTGCATGTGGGAGATTAGTTTTTTGTCGGTTAACTGTGTACACATTCCTCAGAAGACTGTGTCTGCTGTACCAGCTGCCTGAGGTGTAGTGCTGCTGCTTCCACTGGTGTGTACATTATGCACTTCATGTCTGTCTTTGATGCCGTTTTGTGGCCGTTTAGAGCGACAACATCTGGCAAAATGTCCTTGTCTTCCACAAGCATTGCATGTTTTCCCCCGTGCCGGACACACCATTCCCTCACAGTGGGGGAAAGTACCGGAGTAGTTGTGGCATCTTTTATTCCCGCCTCTCTTTCCATTTCAACAGCCATAACATCCTCCCGTGAATTTCCTTGTGCTGACCCTTGTCGCGTTCGTTCCATACCTGATGCTTAAGTCTCAGCAAGCGTCATAGTTCTGCCGAGTGACAGGAGCTTCGTCAACGTTATCTCTGGTTTCTGTAGAGCCTGACGCCGCAATTTGTTGCACATGCACGTTTGGATGATCATCGTTTTGATCTCTCTTTCGACATCTGGAAAATCACAAGTTGCTGACAAGTGCCACAAGTAGTCTTACGTGGTAGGAATCGAGTGTTTCCCCTGCAAGTTGTTGAGCTTGCCTGAATTTGTAAGTCTCATAGGCTATGTTGATTTTAGGGGAAAAGGATTCACTTAGCTTGTCTCTTGCGCATTTATAGTCTTTAGCTTCTCCGGTGTCCGGAAGTGTGTCAAAATGTCCTGTACACCATGTCCAGCTTAATGCAAAAGCATCGCACGTTTCCTCGCATAATCTTTTATATCTAGAGCAACTATGAAGTTTTCCAAGCGCTGTAACCACTTCTTCCAGTGGAGGGATGAGGTTTGATCCTCGTTGACATAAAAATCAGGGAACGACGGCAGTGCAGTTGCCATGTTTGAAGTGATAGTTAAGAGTTAATCCTCGTCGCCAGTGTATTGTATCAATAAATCTCGGGCACAGTAAAATTGCTTTTATTTCCTTTGGTAAATGTATGTCCCAGTTACAATAATTTGCGTCTCATGCTAACACCACCATATTTATTTCTGTTGTCCCGCTGCTTCTGCAGTCTCAACACCACGAACCAAGCTTAAGCGCCCAAGAGGTGGAAGAGGTAGTTTCATTATTGGATTTGGATAAAAGCGTCTGCTAAATGAATAATAGTGTCACATTTACAGGTTTAGCAGGGTTTGCTTGTTTAAGATAGAAATACTTCATCTATTTTTAAGTATTTATTTAGATGTGGCACCACCTTAATATTGTTTTTTATTGGTCAATGATTACATCCTTACAGACCTCACACCAATACCATGTCGGGGAGGAAAGAGCATTTGCCATAGTTATGTTTGATCAGGGTTGATCAATAAGGTTTAGGGCGGTTCGCATCCGAGGCCCATTTGAAGAATCTGGTCAAAGCGAACTGGTCCCTGGCTGGTTCATAAGATTGTTCAAATATTGTTCTGGATATCTTGGTACAGTTACAATATAAAGTTGAATGTTTGTTTTGTCATGTTAGCTTTGTGTAGATACCAAGGATTACTTGGTTATCTTTCAGGAAGAAGGAGTAGTTACTAGAATCAAGATGTCAGTAAACACAACATTTAAACAAAGTAACAGACATTACACAAATATCCCTCTCATAATTCTCCACCTTATACTCTGGTAGAAGTACACGCAGGTGCACTTCGGCATCACGATGGTCACAGGGTGGCAATGGCAGAATGGCCAGTTTGGTTCTCATTTTACGACCAAACATCAGTTTGAAAGGCGACACGCCAGTCATGGCATGTGGAGTTGCATGGTAAGTCTGTAGGGAAGCGGTCATTGTCTCCTTCCATGGAGTAGCCTGTACAATGGCAGCTTGCACACAGCTTTTCAGGACACGATTGAATCTTTCCACAGCTCCATTAGACGCTGGATGGTACACAGACACTTTGATCTGCGTGATGTTACGCTCTGTCAGGAACGTGGAAAACGCAGTCAAAACCAGTTGTGGGCCATTGTCAGTCACCACGTATTCAGGGTTGCCATAGCGACTAAAGATAGTAGCGAGGAATCCTATTATGACCTCACTGGTAACGGATGATATAAATGCCACTTCCGGCCATTTGGAATAGTAATCAGTAAGAGCAATGGCATACCTACAGTTCCATGAAGCGGTCTCGAAAGGTCCTACTATGTCAAGGCCTATCTTTGTCCACGGGGCAGCAGGCAAGGGAACAGGCTGTAGTGGTGCGGCAAAGGTCTTTGCAGTACGGTCCTCGTTTTGGCAGAGTGTGCAGGCTGAGATGTAGGACTGGGCCAGGGAGTCTATTGCCGGGAACCAGTGCAGCTCGCGCAGACGCTGTTTAGTTCGCACGATACCCTGGTGGTTCTCATGTGCCAGAACAATTAATGTCTTCCTTAAAGCAACCGGCACCACTAAGCGAGATCCACGGAGCACTAAGTTCTCATATACACTCAGTTCATTTCGCATTTTGAAGTATGGTTGCAGCTCAATACTCACAGATTTTGGAGAAGCAGGCCATCCTTTTTGGATCTGTGTGCGCAATGCAGAGAGCTCGGTGCATACTGGAGAAGCAGACTTGAACTCAACAGGTGTAATAGCAGCTTGTGCTGTAGTGAGCAGTGCAACCAACTCGGGCTCAGTCACTGGTTCATGTGAAGTAGCAGTAGACAGTGGCAATCGGGACAGACAGTCTGCAGTTTGATTCTGTATGCCAGCACGGTAGATGACGTCGTAGTTAAAACACAACAAGCGTGCTGACCATCTGGCGATGCGCATTCCAGCTCTGTCAGCACCTTTTGTGCTCAGAAGTGTAGTAAGGGCCTGGTGGTCGGTGCGGAGAGTAAACCTGTGTCCCCACAAGTACGTCCTCCATTTCTCGACTGCCCAAACACAGGCTAAAGCCTCTTTCTCAACAGTTGCATATTTTCTTTCAGTCTGTGTCAGTGTTCTTGAAGCAAAGGCAATTGTACGTTCAATGTTGTTTGGGTGGATCTGCGTGAAGACGGCGCCTATGCCGTAATCAGAGGCATCTGAGGAAACAACGCATGTTAAGGCAGGGTCATATAGGGCTAGTGCCGGACTGTCAAGCAGCAGCTGTTTGAACTCCCCGTAACACTTGTCAGCCTCAACAGTCTAATTGTACTCTGAGTCGCTGCGAAGGCACGTGCGCAGCGGCTCGACCACAGTGGCGTAATTGGGTAAGAATTTGTTGTACCATGACAGCATCCCCAGCAGTGACCGTAAGGTGGCAGCATCCTTTGGTGGAGGCGCTTGTGTGATGGCTTTGACGTGGTCTGTATCTGGTTCAATTCCCTGTGCGGTCACTATGTGTCCCAGGAAGCGCAGGCTGGGCTGTCTGTATTGGCACTTTTTCTCATTGATACGCAGACCTGCCTTTTTTAGACGCTGCAACACCTCCTGAAGTGCAGCATCATGCAGCGATTGTGTACTTCCAAAACAAATGATGTCATCAAGATAATTCTGGACATTAGGCACTCCCTGCAAGACCACAGACATCATCCTCTGAAATGCCGCGGGCGCGGACGCTAACCCGTAAGGTACACGGCAGAATCTGAAAAGACCCTCGTGAGTAATAAATGCAGTCAAATCCCTACTATCTGGATGAAGTGGAAGTTGGTGGTAAGCACTTTCAAGATCAATAGTTGAAAAGATTATTGATCCGGCAAGGGTGGCAAGTAGTTCATCCATATGTGGTAGAGGATGACTGTCCACCACTATGGCTTTATTTGGTTCTCGTAGATCTACGCACATTCTTATGCCACCTGTCTTCTTTTGTGTCACAACGATGGGTGACAGCCAGGGTGAGGCATCGATTCGTTCAATCACCCCAGCAGAGAGCAGTTTGTTCAGTTCGTCCGACACAACTGATCTGACAGCGAAGGGCAGACGGCGTAGCTTCTGTCGAACAGGTGATGCAGACTCAGAGATCTTAACTTTGTGCATAAATCCTTTAGCACAACCCATAGCAGGGGAATCTTGGCTGGCTGTGTCCAGTTGCATTACAGGTCTGGAGGTAGGTGAAGCAGAAAGCAATGTACCTCTTTCAATACGCAGTGAAAGAGCGGTTATCAAGTCCATACCCATTAATGGGGTTCCATGGTCTGTAACATAAAAGTTCACTTTACAAGAATCATTGCCTCTCACCACTGTAGCAGGCATGCACCCCAGCACTTTGATTGGAGTTTGGGAGTAGGTCACAAGGCGAGCTGTCGGTGGTTGTAAGGTCACTCCCTCGAAGAATTCCTCCACTATTCCTTGGGGCAGAACCGACACAGATGCTCCAGTATCCACTGTCAATGTAACCGACTTCTGCCTGGTCCCGGCGCATATACAGTGCCCTCCAAAAGTATTGGTACAGTGAGGCGAATTCCTTTATTTTCGCTGTAGACTGAAAACATTTGGGCTTGACATCAAATAATGAACGTGAGACCAGAGATCAACGTTTCAGCTTTTATTTCCAGGTATTTACATCAGGATCTGATGCACAACTAAGAAAATATCACATTTTGTTTGAATCCACCCATTTGTCATGTGAGCAAAAGTATTGGAACAGATATACTTAAAACATATTTAAGTGAATAAGACTTAATATTTAGTTGCAAATCCTTTGCTTTCAATAACTGCAGCAAGTCTGTGACCCATTGACGTCACCAAACTTTTGCATTCTTCCTTTTTGATGCTTTCCCAGGCTTTCACTGCAGCCTCTTTCAGTTGTTGTTTGTTTTGTGGGGTTCCTCCCTTCAGTCTCCTCTTAAGCAGGTAAAATGCATGCTCTATAGGGTTTAAGTCTGGAGATTGACTTGGCCAGTCTAATACCTTCCATTTCTTGCCCCTGATGAACTCCTTTGTTGTTTTGGCAGTGTGTTTTGGGTCGTTATCTTGCTGCATGATGAAGGCTCTGCCAATCAGTTTGGTTGCATCTTTCCTTAAATTGGCAGACAAAATGTTTCTGTAGACTTCCGAGTTCATTTTGCTGCTGCCATCATGTGTTACATCCTCAATGAAGATTAATGAGCCGGTCCTAGAAGAAGCCATGCAAGCCCAAGCCATTTCATTACCTCCACCGTGTTTCACAGATGAGCTTGTGTGTTTGGGATCATGAGCAGTTCCTTTCTTTTTCCAAACTTTAGCCTTTCCATCACTTTGGTAAAAGTTAATCTTTGTCTCATCAGTACATAAAACTTTGTCCCAGAATTTTTGAGGTTCATCTCTGTACTTTTTGGCAAATTCCAGCCTGGCCTTCCTATTCTTCTTGCTAATGAGTGGTTTGCATCTTCTGGTGTAGCCCTTGTACTTTTGTTCATGAAGTCTTCTGCGAACAGTAGATAGTGATACCTTCACTCCTGCCATCTGGAGGTTGTTGCTGATCTCACTAACAGTTGTTTTAGGGTCTTTCTTTACAGCTCTCACAATGTTTCTGTCATCAACTGCTGATGTTTTCCTTGGTCTACCTGTTCGACGTCTGTTACTTAGTACACCAGTAGTTTTCTTCTTCTTCAGGACATTCCAAATGGTTGTACTGGCTATGGCCAATGTTTCTGCAATGGCTCTGATTGATTTTCCATCTTCTCTAAGACTCACAATTGCTTGTTTTTCACCCAAAGACAGCGCTCCGGTTTTCATGTTGTTTTCACCTCTGAATACAGTCTGCATAGACAAAACCTATCTTACCCAATCTGAACCTGAGTGTAGACATTCAGTGGTATTTATTGATTGAATAATGTATGTAATAGGACACACCTGGGCAACAAAACACACCTGTCAGTCATATGTTCCAATACTTTTGCTCACGTGACAAATGGGTGGGTTCGAACAAAAAGGTGATATTTTCTAATTTGTGCATCAGATCCTGATGTAAATACCTGGAAATAAAAGCTGAAACGTTGATCTCTGGTTTCACATTCATCGTTTGATGTCAAGCCCAAATGTTTTCAGTCTACAGCAAAAATAAAGGAATTGGCCTCACTGTTCCAATACTTTTGGAGGGCACTGTATCCACAGTGCAATTCAGTTTAGCCGGCGACTCTTCTCCTTGCAGCAAAAGGAGTGTGTATTCAGGTATGTCCACTTCGTGCACGCTGTGAGTCTGTGCAGCAGACCTACACACACGGCTAAAATGTCCCCTCTTATTGCAAGTTTTACACACGGCAGTGCTAGCTGGGCATTCCGGTGCGTTGGCCAGATGCTTCTCGGATCCACAGCGAAAGCAGGCACGGGAATGTGTAGCAGGAGTGAAACTGGCTGTGGACTGATCTGTCGACGACCCCACTCGTGTATCTTTCCATGGCTGTCGACGTTGCACTGTGCCGTGTACTTGGACTGCTTGCACAGACAACCCACTTTTAGTCATGCATTTCGCTTGCTCGCCAGCTGACTCCATCTGACTAGCAATGGTAACGGCATCCACTAATGTCAATTTCTGCTTTAGCAATAGTCTTTCCCTTATGCGTGCATGTGCAACGTGTTCCACTAGCTGGTCACGTATCATGTCATCAGCGTCAGCGAACTCACAGGTAGCGGCTAGCTGGCGCAAAGCAGTCACGTACTGAATTATAGATTCATCTGCTAGCTGAACACGCTTCCGAAATGTGTGTCGTTCCACCACAATGTTCACCTGTGGCGTGAAGTAGTCATGAAGAGAAGTCAGCGCAGTTGCCAACGTATCACCAGTGTTCGGTAGTGTGTAGAATATCCTTTGGCCCTCAGTGCCTAAACAGTGAAGTAGAAGAGCGCGTTGTCTTGCCCCAGTCCATCCATATCGATTACCAGGCAGTAGTTTTGAAAAATCTTCACCCAGGACTTGAACGGAATGGCAGGCTCCCCTGGCGCGGGCAGAAAAAAATCCAGGAAAGGCGTATTAGAAGCCATCTTCAAAAAAAAACCTGTCAAATCATAAGTCAAATAAGTTCCAACGTGAGTAAGTTCCTCGTCGCCAATTTGTTATATTGCAAGAGGAAAGCAACACGAGGCAGGCATTAACTTCACTCTTTATCTAAACTAGGAGCAGCTCTACAGCATTGTACATCGCTTTGTTAGCCTATTCTCGAACATTAAGTACTTCTCTCTCAGTACATGGTAATCCCACACATAACAGAACAATACAGCGACACGTTGTGGTGTGGTGGCATAATGAGGACACAACACCATGTGAGTCTGTTCTAGCTGTCTCTAATAGCCTTAAGACATGGAATACCCTCCAGTCCCGACTTACCGATATATTTCATATCGTATCACCTGCAATTGAAATATTAATTCTGCACATGGTAGCTCTTTTTTGTCGCTGGGCACATTCACTTTTCCTTCCTCAAGACACATCAGGTAAGCTATAATATACAAGCATGTTGAGCGCACATTAATTTGATACAATTTTCCTTTACTCTGGTATCAGACAGTACCTATGCCTCTTCTCATCTTAGACTGCTTCTTTTTCTCTATGTGGGGGAGTGCAGCTCTTGCTCTGCTGTCATTACACAAACACTCAAACAACAGCTGCTCCTTTAGACATAATACCTCCCCCCCATTTTGAAATGAAACTGGGACTGGGGAGGAAAGGCTATGTCTTGATATCCTTTGAGGACACGCTGTAGGGATGAGGTCCCGCCATGGTCTTCCTGAGTGTCATTTTCTCTTGTCAGCCTGAGCTAAAGAGCAGAGAGGAAACTGACCAGTCCAGGGGCACACAGCCCGGCCACTTGTGGTCTACCTCAGCCACCAAGACATAAATCAGAACTGTGACAAGTAAGGTGGTTGCTGTTTGGCTCAAACTTTCACGAAGTGCACATAGCAGCAATGATTTGTCCTACCAAGGACCTTCATTCGGCTGGACAATATACTGTTTCTCAAGCTGGGGTATGTGGAGGAGGATATAAGGGAGTCTGCTGGGTGTGTGCATCCCTTATCAAGAAATGTCATTTGCAATGCACACACATGAAATTAACTAATGAAAACATCAATTGAAAAAATGCTTTACCCATTCAGGAAGAGCAACACTCATAACTCTCAAGCTGGCAATATTAACAGCTGATTTTATGGATACAATGAAGTGGATGGATACTATGAAGAATTTCTGCAAGTTAAGTTTAATTAAATCTTTGGGAAGAGTGTTTTAATCATTTCTATGGAACACAAACCATTTGGTCTATCTCCTGAAAAAGTCTTATAAATGCAAGGAGGGAGTGGAAAAAAAAGAGAATGAAAAAGAAAATGAGAGGAGAAAGACAAATGAGGGAAAGGACCAGAAAGAGACAGAGAGAGAGCTGCAGAGACAGATAGAGAGACACTAACACAGACAGTCAGACAGAAAGAGACATAGAAATACATCAATTGTAGGTAGACTGCACATGTATAGTACTTTCTACCTCAATGGTCCTCATACTAATTTTAAATGTTTGCCTCTCATTCACCAATTCACACAAACACACTCAGAGACAGAGAAACATAAAGACAAAGAGAGACAGAAACAGGGAGTCATAGAGACAGAAAGAGACAAAGACATAGGGACAGAGAGAGACATAGACAAATGAAGCCATCTGGAATAGGCAAGACTCTCTCTGTTCCAGAGGAAGAGGGCATAGCTGGCAAAGGGAAGATGGCTACCTCTTTGATTCCAGCCTTGTGACAAAATGGGTAAATAAGCTGGCCCTGTTTGCTGGCACACTGTCCATGAGCAGGTGTAAGAGAAGAGGGAGAATGTAAAGGGAGGGAAGCAGGAAGATGGAGGAAAGGGTTGAGTGTGCCTCCTACCTACACTATGACCCCTTCGTTCTTCTCAAATCATCACTGACACTTGGCCTGTCACCACAGTACTAAATACGGAGCTAATTCGTGAGATATGGTACACGCTTTCCCATCATGGTCCTTTTGGGAAGTTTCTTCCCATTGGGTTCTCACATCAAAGCCAGCAGAAGACAAGGCCATGCGTCTCAGTATCACATCAGGGTTTCCCGCAGCACTTTTCAGTAAAGGTGGCCGCCTAAGCAACACATGCCTGCTGCCTTAGCAACGTTTTTATAGCGGTATCCGCCGTGTTACTCTGTCCTGTTTTCTCCCTTCCATTCCAAAACACCAGTCACCACTTCTCTGGAGAACACATTAGTCCCCCCCCCCCCACCCCCCCACCAGTCTGACGGCAAACCCCACCCTACCACCTTAACTAACACATTTCCTACGGGAAACCCTGCACATTATAAGTGTCACCTCGCACCAGTGGTCATTTCATTCATATTTTACATGCAAACAGAGGGCTTCCATTGACCAATACCCATGTGCACAGGCTGGACTTACCATCCAGTCCTCATAGTACAGCAGAGAAAAATATGCCACCTTTTTATTGTATGACTCGAAAAGTTCAGAGGTCTTCAACCCTGGTCCTCAGGGACCCCCTATCCTGCATGTTTTAGATTTTAGATGTTTCCCTGCTCCAACACAACTGATTCAAATGAATGGTCGTTAACCGACTTCTGCATTACTAGATAACGACCCATTCATTTGAATCAGGTCTGTGATCTTGTTTACGTAAATGTAATCACCAGAGGCCTGTTCCATAAAGCGAGTTTACCGAATAAGCCAGACTTATGTCAGTTAGTCTGACTCATTTCTAGTTCAATCGGTTCCATAAAGCTAGCTCAACGTAGTTTGAACTCGGTTACTATGGCAACTTAAGGTGCGAAACTAGTCTGGTTCGGGGTAGACTAACTGTCAGGCTTAGCGTGACTTGGTGCTTAACCAGACCTTCCTGTAACACTGACCCAACGGGAAAACTATTATTTACCACGGATATTCTAATTTTCTTTTTCTCATCAGTTCAATATGTTCAACATTGATAGAAAATCAACTTAAATAGCCTACATAGGCTACAACATTTAGCCTAATGCATTGAACAATAATGAACAATGATTTGATACACGCCACGTTAAACGTAACCTATGGCTAGCCTAGTTTGTGATTTTAAATGTTTAGGCATCAGGCATAGGCCTATCTCAATCTAAATTATCAGAGTATAATTATCATAGCTATATAGTTGTTAACAGTAGTCTACAATTGCAAAACTAACCTAAATCCATAAGCTACATATCCTCCATTTTCCCGACACAACAACCATGTAATAAAGTTAGGCTACTGGGTAATGTATTGATTAATAGTAGGCTATTCATTTAACAATGTCAAAAAAGTCAATTTACATGTGTTTAGAGGGTGTCTGTTTTTGAATCAACGAAGTAAAGGTCTAAAAAAGGACCTCGACCTACGTAGCCTATCGTTCAAGTCAATCATGGCGTGTCGTTTCATTTTGATGAAGCGGAGGATAAGGGAGCTGTCATAGTACAAAACTTAAAGGGAACGTTCTTTCTGGAAGAAGTCACGTGGCTGTGTGCATTGCTTTTGCCGTGGTGGATTGTATGATTCATGTTTTACCTCTCGGGCTGCTTAAGAATCAGGTGCACGCGCAATTAGCTTGACTACTTTAATCTGACTTGAATTAGTAGGACTGCGTGAGCTGAAATTGGCCTTTATGGAACTGCTTTAGCCTCGCTTGACTTGTTTAGCTAATTTAAGTCTGGTTTGGGACCATAAGTCCAACTTCTTTGAGTGGCCTTTATGGAACAGGCCCCAGAAGTAAAAAAAAAAAAAACACATGCCTGATTACACCTTCAGGTGGATCACAGACTTTCTGTCTGATAGGAAGCAGTGCGTTAAGCTGGGAACACAAGTCTCTGACTCCCAGTCCATCAGCACTGGATCCTCAGGGCTGCGTTCTTTCTCCTCTGCTCTTCTCCCTGTACACCTACAGCTGCACCTTCAGTCATCCGTCCGTCAAACTCCTGAAGTTTGCGGACGACACCTGCAGCGTATCATCCGCACTGCTGAGAAGGTGATTGGCTGCAATCTGCCTTCCCTCGAGGACCTGCACACCTCGAGGACCCTGAGGTGAGCGAGGAAGATTGTGGCCGACTCCTCCCACCCTGGACACTCCCTGTTTCAGTCACTCCCCTCCGGCAGAAGGCTGCGGTCCATCAGGACCAATACCTCATGCCACAAAAACAGTTTTTTCCCTTCCGCTGTTGGCCTCTTCAACAAGGCCAAGGGTCCACACTGACTGTAATGACTACTTAAAACACATTACATCACACAATTGTATCTTGCTCATTTAGTCATTTGTTACATTTAGTGTTTTTTTTTTTTTTTGCACATTTGTATTTTTTTTAATAATATTTGTATTTTTTGTATTTTTATATTGTAAGTGGTAACTTATATTGAATTTTATGACAACTTAGATTTGGCCTCTGAGGCCTTTTGTGTTCGACTGCAGCCTCTCTTCAGCCACGGTAGATTTTAGAAATTCAACTGCATAGAACAGGGTTTCTGCCGGTTTCAGTAAGTAAGTGAGCAAGACTTTATTTAAATAGCACATTTCATACAAGAATTGTAGCTAAAGGTGCTTTACATAAAATCAATAAAAACAATAATACAAGTGATAAAAGTAATAATTAAAATAGCAACAATAATATAACTAATAAAAGTAGTAAAACCCTTCTGAGATAAAATTACTTAAATGCTTAAAAAGGTAAAAAGGTAGGTTTTAAGCTGTCTTTTAAAAATGTCTAGCGTGTTTGCTTCCCTAATATTTATGGGTAATTTATTCCATAGTTTTGGGGCATAATTAGCAAAGGCCGAATCACCAATCTTCTTATGACTGCCTCTGGTGACCTCTAATATGCCTGCATTTGATGATCGCAGTGTTCTAGCTGGTGTGTAGTTTATAAGGGAGTTAGCAATGTAGCTAGGTCCTTGTCCATGTAGAGCTTTGTATATGAGGAAAAGGACCTTAAAGTCAATTCTGAAGGCAACAGGGAGCCAGTGTAAAGTAGCTAGGACAGGACTAATGTGTTCTCTCCTTTTATTTTTGTTTAATAATCTATCAAGTCAAATTTAAGACCTTTTTAAGACTTTTTAATACCATAAAGATCGAAATTTAAGACCTACACGACGCATTACCAAAATTCAAATCAAATACATTCTGAAAAAAAAACATTTTATTTAAATGAATTCAGTAATTGAAAAGGCATTAATTAAGTTAATCACATTAGTAACCTTCCACACCCAACAACATACCAAATCCCCAAAACCTTACCCCCAAAATGAAAATAGGTTCAAACAAACTTGCCCTCAAATAGCGAGAGAAAGTGTGTGAGTGAATGTGTGACTCCATGATAAGATCGATTTTCTGGATAAGGCAGGCCGGAAGGAGTCACAATAAAGGAAAGGAGTTTGACTTTGGTTTATTCGTCGAGCGCCCGGATCAAACAATGAGTTCAAAACAAACTGATAGCATGAGTGAAAACTTTGTCTCTCAGCCATGCTTAAATACATGAGTTGGACAGTACAGATATAGAATGCACAGAATTACTTCCTTAACGGGTCTTCAGTGGTCAGTGCACTGATACAATAGAACATTCAGCAGGTGAAGTGGTCGTTAATTACATTAGTCCTAGTTTGTACATGTTTTGCCTTACTGTCTCCTAACTGTCTGGGCTGTGTGCTATATTCTGCGCAGAGAGGGCCTCGCTGCAGGACCTCTTGACCTTGCAGACTCAGGCTGTACATGTACACAGAAAATCTGCCTTACACTCCAGCACCTTCACACTCAATTGAATGTTTTGGGGCAAAGTTTGCAGCGAGCCTCGTACCTTGAGCTGGGTACCGATTTTAACCAACATCGAAAATCGTTGTGATCTAGGCATGTCTCGTTTAAAGTACACTTTCCCATTTTCCACACGTAGCCGAACTTGAACAAACTCTGAGGAGACGCAGACGTATTTCGCAGGCAGGTATTGCTTTTATCACAGGATTTGAAGTTGTATCACCGCATAGGTACCAAACTCCAAGATCCCACAGAAAGAACTACAACACACCAAATAAATGTTCTGAGGGCAGCATTCTGCTGGTTTTGTAGCAACGACTCTAGAGCTCCGCTCTGTAGGCTACGACTCAATAATTTTTTGCTACTTTATAATACCTCTCTGTGGCCAGCGTACAAAACATGGAAATGTCTGATCTCTATCCTATGCAGACATGTATTTCACCCCCCACTATGTCAGACAGGCTCTGAAGGACGACTTCCACTGGCACTTTGGAACCTAAATTTGCCTGCTCTGGGGGCTATTATCCCTTCTGAAAGTTGCTCCTGAATTGCTGATAACAGCAAAGTCCTTGTGATGCAGCCAATCAAGAAGATATCAGTGGCACAGAGATTCCTGGAATAATATATGATAGTGCAGTGCTTGTGATGTTTGTGCCTGTAAGGCTGCCTGTGATTTGCAAGTTGTCCAAATGCAGACTTGGTGTTCAAAGTGCTGCACTACTTTTGAAACGCTAGCTCTCGAAACATTAACTGCGGCACTACATGTCCTTGGATCCTAAAACGTGGGTCTGGCCCCAGTAGGCTAATACTGGCCCCGGCTTGGCCTCCCCAGTTGAAATGGTCTAGAACCTCCCCTGAATCGTTGCCCACACTGTGCCGTAAAACCCACTATATAACCACACAGAGATTCCTTCCATTATTGACTAGATGCAAGTTTGTGTGTCTGCCTGGTTTTATAAAGGAATTTACGGCAACAAGTACAATTGAGCCGCAACAGGTATAGGATAAGAACACTATTCCTACCACTTTAGCCTCGGTTGATTTCTTGAGGCATGGATATAGCATGCCGCAAATGGAGATACAACAGTAACATTGTTCACATACATTTAGTGTCCTTGGTCGGTTGTCTGTGTCTTATCTGAATGTGATACAGAAAATACAGGACTATTTTAGAGCACCACATGGCACAAAAATACAAATGTTAATGCAAACATAGCAAACACCCCTTAGGCAGAAGTGTACATGCAACCTTGTCAGGTGAATTAGGCCAACAATTATGACAACTGGCTCCATGTGCAAACATTGTGTATGTAATAACTTATGTAATGAACTATATTTGTAGATGTTTGTGGGGGTAAGCCAATTTAACAGAGTACCAATATAATACAATTTGATCAACATGACATTATCAATTTCTTATGTAGGAAACAGCAGACAATTGTAGGCTACATCATTATTTGCATGAATATACCAGAGCACTGGTATTTTGTTTAAATAATGAGAAATATACGGTGGCCCTGAAGTGCAAACACATTGGCAAATAGCAAAACACAACGGCGAATAGGAAAACACAACGGCAAATAGTAAAACACAACGGCAAATGGTAAAACACAACGGCGAATAGTAAAACACAACGGCGAATAGGTAAACGCAACGGCAAATAGGAAAACGCAACGGCAAATAGGAAAAATCAACAACATTAACTTCTGACGGAAAAGGTAGGGCCTATCTAGCAGAAGACCGACCCTCCTGATTGGACAGACGGACTTTTAACAGGAAGGAGAACTCCTATTTTGAAAACATGAATCCCTCGAAGATACTTTCGCTATATTTAAGAATGATTTTGATGCGAGGCATAGGCTACATAAGACGTGATAGTTGATATGTTGTCAACTAATCACAACATCAGGATGAGTATAAGCACTTAAAGTCACGTTTGTCAAATTAGTTGTAGTTATCGGTGTTCGTTGGCATACAAAGTTATACTTCTCTTATTAGCGTAGTTAGTGATTAGAGCTAGCAACAATGAATTACAGATCAAGGGTTCCTATCGTCCAACTATCTCTCAACGCTCGGCAGAAATTTCAGCTCCACTCACTAAAAACAATGACCTTCTCACTGGACAATTGTATAATACAATGTTTTAATGAATGCAATTGGTTGCCTTGTATATTCTGTTCTATTTACCAAACTCCTTTCTTGTCTTTAATTGAGCATTTGCTGGTGTGATTGCTGTCTAGATTAGATTCAACTTGCATCAAGTAAGCTACTACAAATATAAATACTCAGGTTCAAGTCTTTTATTGTAAGATGCACATAACAAGACAGGGTCCGACTGGGCACGAAAATTCTTAGTACAAGAAGCAGAGCAACCTGGCATAACATATAAGTACACAGAACATAACACATGTTGTTAACGTGGTAAGTTGTAAGTGGGCAGATGAATAAAAAAACGTTTTTAACAAGCCCATTTATTTCAACAGTCGAAAGTTACATGTTCAGTACAACAATAGTCCTCAATCATTAGGCTAAGGTACGCAGCTAGCATAGCCATTTATAGCTCTGCTTCACAATATGGCTGCCTATTGTTATAGGTTAATCATGTAATACATGAATGTTAATAAAGTATGAGACATATACATGATGCTACACACCAGTAACCAATTGATATTATGTGTTAGTATACCGAAAATGTTAGTAAATCGAGATGGTGCTGCTGTCTGTCCCATCGAAAACCATTCAAACAAGTGCTGTTCGTGTTTTTCACCGATTCTTCCTGTTAAAAGACAGACAGGCCGTCTCTCCAATCAGGAGGGTCCGTCTTCTGCTAGATACGCCCTACCTTTTCCGTCGTTGTGTTTTCCTATTTGCCGTTGCGTTTTCCTATTTGCCCTTGCGTTTTCCTATTCGCCGTCGTGTTTTACTATTTGCCGTTGTGTTTTACCATTTGCCATTGTGTTTTGCTATTTGCCGTTGTGTTTTGCTATTTGCCGTTGTGTTTTGCTATTTGACGCTGTGTTTTGCACTTCAGGGCCACCGTAGAAATGGCTTATGATGTGCATAAGTGATTAGATGATGTGGAGGTTGAACAAGTACTTGATGAGATTTTCAATTTTACTGAGATTTTCAAATGTGATCTAAGAAATGTAGGTACCAAAGCCACTGAGAAGAACTACCAGCTGCATCATGGGCACAGTCACACCATCAACCAACTAAATGCTAAGAACTGCGTTAGCATCTTGAAAGGCAGTGTAGGTACGTTTTGCGAAAATAGCCATTTGGCTTGAGTAAAAAAATATCTAACCCAAAACATCCCACTCCCTCCATGCAAAAGCTACTCCCCAAAAAACGGATGAACGCACTGCCTGAATACTGCACACAGGTAGGTAGGTAGCAGTGGCGATTTCTTTAAGACTGCAAGGGAAGCTCAGCTTTCACTAACAGAAATTTTTTTTATGGTCAAACATTTACTATTGTGTTAGAACTAGGGGTGTCACGATACCAAAAATTCAGTAGTCGGTGCCAATACCATTAAAATAACACGATTCTCGATACCAATTTCGATACCATGGTAAAAAAAAGAGGATTGTCTAAGATTCCATGTAGGCTACTTGAACCATGAACTTCTTTAAAATATTTGAAAAATAGCCAAATGTCCTACAAAGACATACAAAACATGTGCAATAGAGCATAGCACAACATAATAAAGTGCAATTAAGCCATTCAACTAACAAGATGAACATGACATGAGTTAACCTTCTAAGCTATGGGCTAACGTTAAAACTACAGCTAACCTAAACTATGTACATAAGCCATTGTAACACACGTGCCCACCATCTCAAACATCATGTAACCTGTATTTTAGTAGGCTATGACAGATTAAACAAACAGAAAAAGAGCATTCTTTGGATGTATTCAGAATTTCGCCGCGACTTCAACGAACATTGATTTATTTTGTATGATGCCAGATGTTAGCATCGGTGCTGCGCCTCTTCTGGAACTGAATCAGAACTTGCCTTGAATTATTTAAACAAATCCAGATGACGATCTTTCAGGTGCTTAGCTAAATTGGAAGTATTCCCCCTTGGTCTGAAGACTGCGGTAGCATTTTTTGCATAATGGCTTCTGCGGATTAATTATAACGCCACGGTCATCTGCCTCAAACGCAAACTACTTTTTTTGCCTTTCTTGTCAACAAGTCGAAGCGGGGCGATCGCTAAAGCAGCAGTTGTTATCTTGTTTTTCTTAATGTAAACGTCGACTGGAACACTCCTGAAGGCGCAGCACCGATGCTAACATCTGGCATCGGCGCTCACAGTACTTACGGTGCTTCAAAAAAATGGGCATCGTCGGTGTTTTGTTATTTTAGCATCGGAAGGTACCGTAAGTATCGGTTCTCGTGACATCCCTAGTGAGAACACGTTCATATCGAAGACAAGTTCCTTCAGAATCAGCTACATGTATAACAGGGCTTCCAGGGCCGGCCCTAGTACATTTGCCGCTCTAGACAAGCTTCACTCGTGGCAAGAAGCTCACCCCCAAACAAAAATAATACAAACGATTTTGCACGAAAACGGAATTGCAACTTTCAAACGCTATTTTGTAATCCAAGACTGCATTTCTTTCATATAAACACGACGCAACAATGAACAAACAGTAAATAAAGAACAAAATCCCTGAGACAATGTCACGTCTGTGCTGAACCACGCTCCGGCCACGCTCCCCTGTACAACGGTGCACACACGGTGCACGGTCACGTTAGGTGCGTTCAACATGGACTGCGGCTGCATGAAACGACCGGCGAGAGTAGCCGCTTGCAGTCGGGGAGGAGTTAAAAACGGCTCTGTGAAGTCGGACATTCCAGCTTCTCGTGGTTTGCTGCGTTGACGTCAGTCATGGCCGATCAAGCGCTGTTTGCTTACTTTACTTTATTTACAATTAACCTTAGTCTTTCCGTTAGTGAAGAGGCAGACTAAAACCCTTTCTTCAACAAATGTTTTATTCAATTAAACAGTTTGGTCCGGATTTGAGCATTGGCAAAACTTCAGGTGTCAGAATAATTACAAAACGTGTCAAAGTTGTCGTGTGTGAGTCTGGCCAATCATGAAATAACTGTGTCATCATTACAACCAGTGCAGTTGCCCCTGAGAAAATGCGCTCGGCTACACAGTCGGCAGTTCTCGATTCAATCTCACGGTACTTTAATGGCTATGTCACAGTGACCTAGCCTCGGCGCTGTCTCAAGTCGGACAATAAGTCTAACCAGAATTCACTGTTTCAAGTCAGCCGCCTGAATCCGGCTGCGGCGCTGCATGAATTCAGTCCATGTTGACGCACCTATTCACTCCCTCATTGCCTGCAAATAATGTTTTTTTAGTAGTACTGTCAGTTTAAAGGCCGTTATATGGTACTCCGTACTTCACGATTACGGACACATGGGAAGGGCATACGCATAGATGGAACGCCCTGAAACGCCCTCTCTGTCGTCTCCGGGCCGTCGAAGAGCTCTCCCGTGCACCGTTGAAATTCCTGTAGATCCGTCATGCCGTGCTGTACAGCGACGGATACCCCTTGGCCGTGATTGGTCTGCTACGACATCATTTCCAAACAACATCATTTCCGACTTCGACAGAAAGGCGTTTTCTCTAAGGTCGTCTTTTTGAAAGACGTCTGTAAGGAGAACTACTTGGAGAGAAAGTTTATTGTGAGCTAGTTTATGCTCTACTCTAGAAAATTCAGAAACGTGAGTTTGTTGTCTGTGCACTGACTGCCACAGTTTAGTGACCTAGAGTAGTACATTGTAGTTTTGACTGTACATACAGTTTGTATGGATCTTTTTGTTTCCAATTATATCAGTCTTTTTGTTTATAATTTTTCACATTGGATTATACACTTGGTGGTGGAGAAATGAATTCACAAAACCAGAGCCTTGTCTATATCGCAGGGGTGTCAAACTCATTTTCGCCGAGGGCCATATCAGCATTATGGTTGCCGTCAAAGGGCCAGTTGTAACTACGATGTAACGTCAGTAACGATGTAAAAACATGGTGTTTTTGTTGTAGCTTTTGTGAACATAGGGCCTATTATGCTGCAATTGAAGTCCGCCTTTTAATTCTTGGACAATCTGCTGTTTTTCTTGGAGGATACATTTTCAATTTTTTCTCAGTGTGTTTTCTCAGTGTTTGGTGACAAAATGCAAGCGCGCATAGCGCAAGAGCAAAACTTTTTTTGCCCTTCATTTGAACGCAGAGTAGCTTTTTGAGCTTTATGTAAAATAAACATTGCCGTTTTTCAATTGGTAAAACCTTGTCTAATGAAGGTGATGTCTTCATCATTTCTGGCTCCAAATTGTCGACAAGGGAAGCAGAAAACATGCTAGCTTGGCTGAGTACTCTAACCAAGTTCGAGAGCGATACCAACTTGGGTTGAATGCCCGAGGACCTTGGCTGAAAATGCACATGGGGTACCTTCGCAGAACCGGCTGCATTGGAGTGCTGTCATGCTCGCCTTCACCCAGTTAAACTTTGCGTTTAACACTGATGTGCATACACTGCTTTCTAGAGGCGGGATGTCGTCACTTTGCCGTAACACAATCGAAATGCATGGTGAGAGATGTCGTTTACAACATACATATTACCCAGCAATCATCATTGCTAATCACAAAAATACCAAAGAAAATAAGAACGTATTCATTTCATGGAATCATTTTTTAATAGTTTCTATAGTGTATATAAGACAAGCATATCATTTTGTTATAGAGTGCTACTATTTTCCCCACAAAAAATACCTACCATGATAGAGATAAGTTTGCTCTTTCAGGTGGTTATATTGCATTAGACACAGTCTTTAATATAATATTATGTCACTGCACCTGCAGCACTCATCGTCTGACTAGTGACAGCTGGTAGGAGGCTCACACACGTGAGGAGAGGTCGGAGATAAACAACGACGATTTCTAACTTACAAAGACGCAACAAAGCAACGTTTTTTCGACAAAAAACCGCCTCTCCACCTACCATTCTGGCGGTGAATTGTTTTCAGCACCCCCAGCCTTCGGAGAACCATAAAGGCAACAGAAATGCATCCGTAACGGAGTCTGAGTACCATACTGGCACCTTAACGCGTTATTAACGGCGTAAAAATTTTTATCGCGCGATTAACATTATTTTTGGCCTAGCAAACGTTGTAGTTTTTTTCACATGCTGTTGCAACAACTACTGACGTTAGAAAAACTACAACGCCACACCGGATCTAGCAAGACCGGAAACAAAACAACAGGCACGCCGCACACACTTGTTTGGGCTTGCAAGCCGGCTAAAGAGTAGTAGGCTAATGTTATGTTTTGAGTGGATGGCGAGCGCGGTACGCCGACATAGATGCCAATAAGATTCTGAATGGAAATTTTACCTTAAAAAGTTGCCAAATGGTTCTATTGACAAGACCAAAGTGATGTGTGTTTTGTCGTTGTGAACTGAGCTATCATCGCAGCATGTCCAGTCTGAAATACCACTGGATGCCCAAGCACTCTCCGCCCCCTACCCCCATCCAATCCACTTCTCCATGTTGATAAGAGCATTAAAATGAGAAAAAATTATTGGACAAAAAGAAATCAAGGGACATTTAGAATAGATAAAAATGTGCGATTAATTGCGATTAATCACAAGTTAACCATGACATTAATGCAATTAAATATTTTAATCATTTGACAGCACTATGTTTTAGTCTTCTGTTCTGGTGATGGCTGGCAAACAACAATCTTAGAAGGTCCGGCACATATTATTCACTCATTTTAAGCAATCAGTCAACCTGAACAAAATTAGACGAAACGGAATAAAACAGAATTCACCTAAATGTGAAACGGAATATACTTTTCTTTTAAACAGAAAATCAAGTTGACAACACTTGGATTTTTACCAGTATTCCTCACTTGTTGACAAATTGCCGTGTTTGTCTTCCTTAATGGGTGTGCTATGCAACGAGTAAAATATTTGTAGTGTTGTTGCACTGGGTATTGGCTTTATATGTAAATTTATTATAATTTGTTTTAATCATGTATTTTTTGTATAATGTAGGATAAATGTGATCATTTTTTAAATACCCGCCTCTGTAAAATCCTTAAAGAACTATGTGACAGGGAGTAGGAAAACTTTCAATGATAAGGTACATCTTTTCTTCTTAACTTCACTAAAGTGCCCGGGGCAATTCACGCATTCATGAACGTTTTCTTATCTGGAATTCATTCTAGGCTAAGACCAGAATTTAAGGATTTACCTTTCGCCTTTGCATGTTTCTCTTCTTCTTCCTTTCTTTTCTTCTTAAATTCCGCCCCGGATGGCTTTTGCCTCATTATTAGTTTGTTCTTCAAAGTTGTTGAACACACACACACACATTAACCAAACGCCTCACTAGAGCCTGTTCAAGGAGAGTCTGGCCACTCCCTATTAAGCCCCATTGTACCGAATTTTGTTGCAGTTCCACCAGAGTTCCACTGATTGCGGTCGAGTGCAGATGAATGGGAGTCTATGGAGCTAAGCAGCTAAATGTGTCTCTTTCACCCGATTGTCGTTGAAAAATGTGTAGTTTTTATATGTTTAACATGGATTATAGGTCGAAACTTTAATGAACGAGCACTTATGCCCTTTCGATTTCTTACAGGGTGAGTCGTTGTTGCCCATAACACGCTAGCATTCTGCTAATGAATGCTGATTGGTTAGTGAAGGACTGACTACGACCCGAGATCCCGCTTGATGGCATCCGAAGCTGAATCAGAATGTCAGAGCTCTCGCTTGCCTCCACTTCCGTGTCTTCCTGTCTAACTTTAAACAGTGGCTCTTTTTTTCCCTAGCTCCGAGAGCTCATGTAAATCGTCTATCGGCCAATGTGAACTTTTGTGCTTGTGCCCTTTTAGTATCCGCGAGCACATTTGCAGGCAACTTTCATCGATTAAGCAAATAAATGGGTTGCTAGTTTACCCATTTCGGATTGGTTTCAAACTGAGCAAAAATCGGGAAAAATTATTCTATGAAAAAGCTAGTAGTATGAGCCAGGTTCGAGAATCAAACAAAAATTATTGGGGGAGATAGTTTTGTAAATGTTGAATGGAGTTAATAGAATAAAAACGACCGGAAGAGTCGGAAACCTAACCGTACATGCAATACCACCTACATCCACCGGGGCCGTTGCTTCAAGCCGAGGGGCGAGGGGTGGGGGCTTGATGTGTATTGACAAGGAGAGCCTAACCTGTCAGCTGTGTTGTCGATAGCTCGAGAGAGAAAAAAGAAGTTACCAGAGCTTGCTGTAAAACACTAACTGTGTTCGACTCAGACCCCTCTATGAAAATGCCCCTTTCAAAGGCAAATTTTCAATCAAGTATATTTTAGACACACTTCTCGAGCTTTTATGTATTACATTATTAACACGTCTTGTTAGATCACGTTATATCCATTAATAGACGTTTGGTTTTCTAAGTTGAACATATAAAACACAGGTCATATTTCGACACTGATGTGAAATTAAGGGCAGTGTGAATTTTGTGGTATTTCGTTTGAATATAAAGTTGACAGTAAGCTATGGTAAATCTGCATTATGGAAGATTTCGGTTACCAAAATAACTATTAAACTTTCTTTGCCTGGCGAGAACAACGACCGAGCTGTTCATGTTAACAGTTTATTTCATCCGATACAATGCGTTGGAAATCATTCTCATATCAAAAAGAAAAAAAGAAACATATGTGATGAGTTCCATCTGGAATAGCCATATATTTGGCCCTATAGCCTATTTCTAAAAAAACAAGTGAAAGGAATACTATACAGTGACCAAATACATTTCCGTTAAGTTTGCATCATGTGTCTGATTCTTATCGGACTTGTACCCATAGAGTTAATATAACTAGAGACAGCTATTTCTGTCTTCCAAGAACTTGGAACTAACTTCCTTTCTCAGAACAACCTGCTCGACCCCAACCAATCGGGCTTCAAGACCGGCCACTCCACAGAGACTGCCCTCCTTTCAGTCACCACTGCCCTCCAGTCTGCCAGAGCGGCTTCCAGGTCATCCGTCATCATTCTGCTGGACCTTTCTGCGGCGTTTGATACGGTTAACCACCAGATCCTGCTCTCCAGACTTTCTGAGATGGGCATCACTGGCACTGCACTCCAGTGGATCTCATCCTACCTGTTGGGAAGATCCTACCAGGTCTCCTGGGGAGGCAAACTGTCAGGCCCTCGCCAGCTCTCCACTGGTGTCCCACAGGGCTCCGTCCTTGGTCCCCTCCTCTTCTCTCTGTACACCACCTCACTTGGACCAATCATCACCTCCCATGGCTTCTCCTACCACTGCTACGCTGACGACACGCAGCTGTACCTGTCGTTCCCTTCGACCGATCCGGGGATCTCAGCTAGGATTGAGGCCTGCCTCGCAGACATCTCCGCCTGGATGACTGAGCACCACCTCCAGCTGAACCTTGCCAAAACGGAACTTCTCATCATCCCGGCCAAACCCTCCATCTCCCATGACCTCTCAATCACCCTGGGATCTGCGACGGTGACCCCCTCATCCTCACGGCCCACATTGCTGCGGTCTCCTGGTCGTGTAGATTCACCCTCTACAACATCCGGAAGATCAGGAGATACCTGTCTGAGCACTCCACCCAGCTGCTTGTCCAAGCACTTGTCCTCTCCAAGTTTGACTACTGCAACTCGCTGCTCGCCGGTCTCCCATCATGCGCAACCCGCCCTCTTCAGAGGATTCAGAACGCAGCGGCCCGCCTGGTCTACAATCTACCCAGACGCTCACACGTTACCCCGCTCCTCATCTCCCTCCACTGGCTACCCATAACGGCCCGCATCAGATTCAAGACCCTGGTACTGACCTTCCGAGCAGTGAACGGGACTGCGCCCGACTACATCAAGTCTCTCCTGCAGCCTTACACCCCCACCCGCCACCTACGGTCTTCTTCAGACAACCGCCTGGTGGTCCCACCTCTCAAGACCGCCCGGTCCCAGCACAAGCTCTTCTCCTGCCTGGCACCCCAGTGGTGGAATCAACTCCCCACCTCCATCAGAGACACGGACTGTCTCTCCACCTTCAAGAGAAGGCTCAAGACGCACTTGTTCCGGGAGTACAATGGTACTTAGGAATGGTTTTCTGAACCCAACGCTAGTTTCCTCAAGGATCACAATAACTCCTGCTTAAACTGTTGCTCTTGTTGGTTAGTGGTAGCTGATTTAAACTGTTGTATTCTATTTTAGTTAATCCTATTTTTATTGCTTTCCTACAGGTACACCTGCACTTAGAGATTAATGTTGTGTAATTTTAACTTGTTTAACTACATGCTCTTATGGTTTCTTCCCTTTAGCACTATTTTTTGGTTGTTCACAATATGTACTTCTTGTTTTTGACTACCCGCAATGCTGTGGGGCTATCTTGTTGTTATTATCAGTGACCTATGCACTGTAAAGCTCTCTCTTGGAAGTCGCTTTGGATAAAAGCGTCTGCTAAATGAATAAATGTAAATGTAAGATGGCGTCCCCATTCATTTATATGAAAAGTGCTCAGTGGCGCAGTGAGGAAAGCGAGAGCTCCTAACGGACTGCGCCATCTTTCCAGACCGACTCGTCCGGTCTTGCGCAGAAGCTTGTTCCTAGCTCCGAAACTCGTGCATGCTTGCAACTAGCTGTATACGTCATACTTTGCGACAACCAGTCGCGAGCTTGTGAGCTGGAGCTAAGGCATTGCAGAAAACGAATATGGTAAAAGTCCGATCAAGAAGCAGATAGCCTACATGTGAACTTTACGAAAATCAATACTATTAGTACTGTAGTATTATACGTGCAGGGCCTATACGTTTTTCTCTTTGCTTCGTGTTTATAGTTTAACTGCTTATGCGTTGTGTCGGATAAATAAACTGTAAACCTGAATATCTGGCTCCGTCGTTGTTCTAGCTTTGCAAAGCAAATTAAGCCTATACCTTTGTTACTATTATATTGATGATGAGTGTTGTTTACTATTACTAGCTTATTGTTAATGCCATCATTGTGGTGTTAACTGACTTAGAGTTCTAACAATATAACGACCATTACAATATTGACGTTATCAAACATGATTTATTCATCTTTGTCTTTGCCTCAGAATAACATGTCAACAATATATAATGACGCTGTAACATGCCACGATATTATAACTAATTATATTAGGCTATAATTACGTTTGTCATGCCATGAGCATAATAGCGTTCATTACACAATGGTTAAATCTGCCTTTAAATAACTGAAATTAACTCTACAAACAACCATCATGTATGTGCAACCATTTGTAAAACGTGCTACAATAAAGGCAGGCAGCTGTAGATTATCATATCCTTTCTCCTTGTTCTCATTCAGCTCAGGAAAATCTGCGATTTGCTGATGCTCCCTTTTGTGCTCGTTCATTGTTCGTATCCGCGAGCACGTTTCCAGGCAACTTTTCTTGACGTAAGCAAATAAATGGGCTGCTAGTTCACCCATTTCGGATTGGTTTCAATCTTAGCAAAAATCAGGAAAAATTATTCTATGAAAAAGCTAGTAGTATGAGCCAGGTTCGAGAATCGAACAAAAATTATTGGGGGAGATAGTTTTAGATATGTTGACTGGAGTTAATAGAATAAAAACGACCGGACGAGTCGGGTAGAAAATTGGGAATGCAATACCACCTACAACCACCTGTTGCCTCAAGCCGAGAGTCGAGGGGTGGGGGCTTGCTTGTACCCCATTCTGCCCATAGATTCTGCAACTGCAATGCCTTAGCTCACACGTTGGTAACCATATAAATCTATACTCCCGACTGGTTGTCGCAAAGTATGACTTATACAGCTAGTTGCAAGCGTGCACGAGGTCTCGGAGCTTGGGAAAAAAAGAGCCACTGTTTAAAGCTAGTCCGGTCTCGCGCTCTCGCTTGCCTCACTGCGCCACTGAGCACTTTTCATAGAAATGAATGGGGACGCCATCTTGGAAGACAAAAGTAGCTTAGGCCGAATCCCAATACTCCCCCTTACCCCTTAGTTTTGCGCGTTCCCGTGAGAGCTAGTGGTGTCCCAATACTCTTTTGGAGCTAGGGGAAGGGCTAAGGCCGAATCCCAATACTCCCCCTTACCCCTTCCCCTTAGTTTTGCGCGTTCCCGTGAGAGCTAGTGGTGTCCCAATACTCTTTTGTAGGTGGGGGAAGGGCTAAGACTAAGGGGTAAACACCCCTTAAAACTAAGTAAGATCGGGAGCTTAGGCCGAATCCCAATACTCCCCCTTACCCCTTCCCCTTAATTTACCCCTTCCCCTTGGCCCTCGAAAGTAAGGGGTAAGGGCTACATAGCCGTAGGAAATGGGACGCCACTTGGTTACAGGTACGTCATCTAGCACGTGTCGATATACGTGCAAGACTGTCATAATTTTTTTATCTTAGGGAACGCGCAAAACTAAGGGGAAGGGGTAAGGGGGAGTATTGGGATTCGGCCCAAGTGGCGTCCCATTTCCTAGGGCTATATAGCCCTTACCCCTTACTTTCGAGGGCCAAGGGCTAGGGGTAAATTAAGGGGAAGGGGTAAGGGGGAGTATTGGGATTCAGCCTTACTCTAGATATATTAACTCTATGCGTCAAACCATTGCATTCAATTATTGCATCCAAACGCAATAATTGGTCGTGTTTATTACAGTCCTGCAACAGCCACATTTCATTTTACTGTCAGAGCATTTGATTTGATTGCTATCAGGATGTTTATTTTAGCAGTATTATTTCAGCAAATATGACAAAGTGCTTCTCAAAAACATTACCTAACCTATCATTAATGTACACAGAGCACCACCTAGTGGCAGAGCACTGCCACTGCAGTTTGTCACTCAGGATGACAAATTAAATGGCTTCGGGCAGGTGCAGAAACCCAGGATGAACAAGAAACAACTATAATCCAATTATTTCATAAACACTGATGTAACAACTTAAAATACAATGGATTCAGTTGCTGTACATCAACAGCAGTTTGACAGTTTAAACATTCAGCAGGTCAAAAACAAACACTGAACAGATAGTTGACTATTAATCACTATAGGCAATAATGATAATAATAAGTCAAGTTCTATAAAAGAGCACTAGGGCCCAGTCCTTCTGCCTCCACAGAGGTGTACATTTTGTTGTTGTAACGTTAGGTCAGTAATTCACTCAAGACAGTAAACTCCAATCTGTAACAAATAATGGGTAACAAAAGCAGACCAGATAATTTCGTGGATAAACTTTTAGCTTTGATAACAGTTCAATAGTTCAATTGTAACTGAGTGAATCGAATGATATTACAATCCTTTTCTGGTTGAGTTGGTTGTCAGTATTTAACAGTCTGGAAAATAAAACCGTTTTCTAAAGTTGAAAGCGAACCTATAGCATTTGATTAATGCTTGAGATCATGCTTGATGATTTCAAGTTAACTTTAAGTCAGGCCAATTGGAATAGATTTGGAAGTCAAAGCTATTTAAAGTAATTTACTTCCACCCATCATCCTTTGACATAAAATTATTGTGGGAATAATGCCAACACCATGCATCTCCATCATACATACATTTTTTGTTACAGAAACATTGCCGCCTCCTAGAAGCATCCCTCATACATTTTCACAGTAATGCACTAAGAGCACTGCCACGAAATCAACATTTTGTTGCAAATCTTTAGCATGGGTTAACATTTCCAATAGTTCACAGTATGAGAGATATTTAGGGATCACGCTCCTTCAGTCATTTTGTGGAATTGAATTCACTTCCGCGAGGGGTGTTAGAAGGACAGGATGGTTTTCTGGATGATGTCCACGCACTCTCTGACCTCGTGCTCCTTGATGATGAGCGGAGGGGCCAGTCGGATGATGTCACCATGGGTGGGCTTGGCCAGCAGTCCGTTGTCACGGAGGTGCATGCACACCCTCCAAGCATCGTAGTCTGGGGGGGTACACATACATCATCATCATGGTTCAAATACCCCACTCAGTTCACTGAAGGTATAATGTCTAAATTAAAGATGCACAAAATGTGCCTCAAACTAAATTATGCAGCCAAAATTATAGAAAAAAAATAAAAAACTTTGGGCATTTTCCCCGAACAAGTGAAAATACTAGGGCTGTGAAAAATAACAGTGCATTACAGTGCGTGTCCACTGCAGCAACGCGAATCGCTTAACATCGCTCGCCTTCCCACAGTTCACCACGCTCGGCGGCGTTTCAAACAGATTAATGTAGAATGTAGTTCTCTAAAGTCCCTGATGTAGTTGTCATGGCCAAGTGTGCAGACTTGGGTTTACGTAGTTGCAACATCGATCAAAATACAACTTGTATACAAAATTCAAAACTGTTTAATAGACATACACGTTGACATGTGTAAAAAACGTTTTAGTATATTCCTCAGTCTCTGCTAATCTGTCGATACGATGGGGAGTTTTAGCCGGGCTAGCAAGCTAGTTACCACAGAACGAAGTTACGTAATGTGACTAAACTGTAGGGATGTCACGAGAACCGATACTTACGGTACCTTCCGATGCTAAAATAACAAAACAACGACGATGCCCATTTTTTTGAAGCACCGTAAGTACCTGATCGCCGATGCCAGATGTTAGCATCGGTGCTGCGCCTTCAGGAGTGTTCCAGTCGACGTTTACATTAAGAAAAACAAGATAACAACTGCTGCTTTAGCGATCGCCCCGCTTCGACTTGTTGACAAGAAAGGCAAAAAAAGTAGTTTGCGTTTGAGGCAGATGACCGTGGCGTTATAATTAATCCGCAGAAGCCATTATGCAAAAAATGCTACCGCAGTCTTCAGACCAAGGGGGAATACTTCCAATTTAGCCAAGCACCTGAAAGATCGTCATCTGGATTTGTTTTAGATAATTCAAGGCAAGTTCTGATTCAGTTCCAGAAGAGGCGCAGCACCGATGCTAACATCTGGCATCATACAAAATAAATCAATGTTCGTTGAAGTCGCGGCGAAATTCTGAATACATCCAAAGAATGCTCTTTTTCTGTTTGTTTAATCTGTCATAGCCTACTAAAATACAGGTTACATGATGTTTGAGATGGTGGGCACGTGTGTTACAATGGCTTATGTACATAGTTTAGGTTAGCTGTAGTTTTAACGTTAGCCCATAGCTTAGAAGGTTAACTCATGTAATGTTCATCTTGTTAGTTGAATGGCTTAATTGCACTTTATTATGTTGTGCTATGCTCTATTGCACATGTTTTGTATGTCTTTGTAGGACATTTGGCTATTTTTCAAATATTTTAAAGAAGTTCATGGTTCAAGTAGCCTACATGGAATCTTAGACAATCCTCTTTTTTTTTACCATGGTATCGAAATTGGCATCGAGAATCGTGTTATTTTAATGGTATTGGCACCGACTACTGAATTTTTGGTATCGTGACACCCCTACTAAACTGAATTTGAAAGTACAAACACCCACAACTTCGGCAAACCTTGCGCCATGCATCTTTTTTTTTGTATTAACATCTCTGTACAAATACAGCTATGTATCTTACAGGACTGGGTAAACGGCCACACAAACGATTCGTTTCTCCTCCACCTTGAAACCTAGAAAGCTAGAAATGTTTACCATTGTTGCTAGGTTACCAGAAACAAGAAAACACTCCAATTGGCCATCGCTAGCGAAAATCGCTCCTCATTTGCATAAAGTTGAGAAAATCTCAACTCTGTCGCGTCGCTACCCGCAATGCACCACGCAAGCGATTCGCCTGGCTCCATAGAAAATGAATGGAAAACATGTTGTCGCTCGCATCGCGTCGCTGCAGTGGACACGCACAGTTATGATTAAATTAAAGGATTCATTTGTTATTTTTGTTAAACGCATTTAACGTAATATACCCACAATTCCACCCAATCTGCAACTTCTGGATAAGAAGTTTGTGTTCCAAAAAAACTAAGATGCAACTTCCAATAAAAGTGATATGCACACTCTGCGGGAAGACGTTATCGCTCTGGATAAGAGCGTCTGCTAAATGACTGAATGTTATCGTTTCACCGATGCAATACCAGCCTAAAGTAACTTATACCACCTCAACGCGAAGCATGCGTTGGTCGGCGAGGGGAGTTCAAGTAGAATGCAAAAAACCACCTTCACTGAACAGCGTAGGGCCCTCACTAAGTCTGCCTGTGACAAGGTGACTAGCACAGTTGCCAAATGTATTGCAAAAAGCTGTAGACCGATTGATATTGTTGAGGACGAGGGGTTCTCAAAAGTTTTGCGAGTGGCAACGGGTGACATCAAGGTACCGCAAAATCAAAGACGCACACTAATGACAAATTGGGAAAATCGGTAATATGTAATTAATCATGATTAATCCACATAAACCTGTGATTAATTTGATTAAAATGTTTAATCATTTCACAGCCCTAGAAAATACAAAATAAATGACCAAACAATTACCTTCTTAATGACGTGATAAAATAGCAACCAGCATGGAGTGAGGTGCACGCCTTTTATAAATGCAGCAAACATGTCGACAGTGAGGAAGCATTTGAAATAGTTAGAGATGCAAACATTACCGTGGTAAAGTTAGATTGAAGTTCGATATTCGGAAAGCCATGATGTATCGTCTAATAGCTAATTTTACTACATGTTCAGCCGTGGTTTAGCACCACACACATTTGTCTTTACAACCAGCAACCTAGCCAATGCAGATATTTAGGGACTGCCAACAAACTACTTAAGTAGGGCAAGTAGTCATGGCTAGGACTATTGTTCATTTGTTGTGGGTTCATCCCCATTTTTGGACTCTATTCACCGTTTAATGTACTTTTTGGTTGTAGGCATACAGAGTACGTTACAATTCTTTCAGCAGTCAGTTATAGACCCAAATATTGGCTATTCAAGGAGGGGGGCTCAAAGATGGCCAATATTTTATTTTACAAATGTATTTATTTTATTTATGTCCTTTTTGGTCTGCAACCGAATGGTAATTCTTTAATCTTCCTTTTAAGCAAGTTAGAAAGCTAGAGTAGCATTTTATCAATATGTAACTAGCATGACTTCTCAAGTTAAGAGTAGTTACTAGAGCAGGGGTCCCCAAATCAGATAATTTTTCCCTTCTTTTATGTGGGGCCGGGTCGGTGATTTTGAATGTATTTATTATAATAGATTAGTTTATTATTTTGTTATGCACCGTACATATCAAGGGATATATAGCCTATTAAAAGAGCATTATTATCGTAATGGCCTTTTTTCATATTCATTGCTATTGAAATCAAAACATTTACTTACTTATGCATATTAATCAGTGTTCAAAGTTCAAAGTTAAAAACATTTTTTTATAAATATAAATAAATAAAAATGTCTCTGGCACTGTTCAGGCGGCCTGTTCAAATGTGTGGGCGGGCCGTATTCGGCCCTTGGGCCGTAGTTTGGGGACTACTGTGTTAGAGGAGGGGCTCAGGGCCTTTGTCATGCCAAAAACTGTCCGGGTGCTAAAACATGTCCAGTCTGACATCACAATGCCGTTCTGAATCAGTGGCAGATTTAGTGATTTGGGGGCCCCAGGCGAAGACCGGCATGGGGCCACCTAACTCCTATTCTCACTCGTTTCAATCCATATAATAATAATAATAATAATAATAACTAGAAAGGGTATAATTTCTGGGAATATTGTAGGGTGTGCTTGTTAGCGTCGGTTGCAGATGGGTCAATTTTTTTACTGCAATTTTTACAACTGATATTTCTGTATATTTTATAAAAAAATGCATATGCCTATACTATTTATGGAGATTGCATAGATTTAAAAGCATACATTTGTTGCGGCTCACTTACAATTCAAAATACAAAAAGTAAAGTGTAGAATGAAACGGTTGTCTTCTCATTTCCCCTTCAAGAGGGAATATTGATAAGCTATAGCAGCCTCAGTTGAAAAGTTGAATAAAACAAAAATATTGGGCAATCAGGTGTAAAACCGTCCTAACTTCTATGACACTTAAAGTTCAAAAAGAGTTTACTGGAAGCGATCATTATCAGTAACAATGCCAAATTTGGTCTCAGTCTAGAGCCCTGCGTGGAGAAGCTGACCCCGGTAAATTGTGCAACGAGCAAGCTAGCCTAGCTGCTGTTGCTAGCCAAACTTCACTGAGCAGCACTTGTGCTAGCTGCCGCATCATTGGATACCAGTAGGGTGACCAGATTTAAGTTTGTGAAAAAGAGGACACTTCATCGTGTCGGCAGGGTGGGGGTGGGGGGTGCTGGTCGTGTAGTGCATGTCGCATTATCTGATCAAAATGACAGTTCTCGCTGGAACGTAAGGTGGAACGTAAGGGAGATACCCTTTCCAAAACTTGTAAGGGCGTAATAGCTTTAGAAAGACCCAGAGAAACACATATCTGACGAGGAAAAATCCCAGACAATTTTGGAATCCCTGCCGGACAAATTTTTTTGGTCTCGAAAAGAGGACATGTCTGGTAAAAGAGAACGTCTGGTCAACCTAGATACCAGTGAACAGAAAAAGGACGTTTCCTTCAGTAGTTTCAGTTTGGCAACCACTTGTTCTCTCCTCTTGTCTTTCTCTTTTGTGCTCCGCTCGGGGAGTTGCGTTTCATTTAGCAAATTGCTAAAAACATTCACTTCACTCTTCTACTGTCTCATATTAACCAACTGAAATTACGTGCTTTGCTGCCCAGTTGCTGTAATCGATGGAATAGTCCACAGTAGAATGGGAGGGGAAGCCTGCGTTGACACATAGTACCAACAGAGCGTTTATTATTTGTTGATACTTTTGGGGAATGTTATGACTTTTAATTGATTTGTATTGTTATTAGGGGCCAAGCAGCAACAAAGCTTCTGTGGCACCCATTGTTTTTGTTAGTTATTATTATTATTATTATTATCATCATTATCATTATTATGCTGCTGCATAGCGATTGGTGCAAAGTTTTGCAATTTGGCACGGTCTCCTGATCGTCACCAAGTTTCATGTCGATCCCTGAAGCACTATAGCGCCACCAAGGCGTCAAAGTTGGAGGTCCGTTTACGCCCAAAACTTTTGAACCATGAGACCGTTTTTCTTAAGTGAAGTATCATTGGATTCCTTCGATGCAGACCGCATCTTGTCTCAAAATGACATTTACCGAACGCATCGGCTGATCGTTACAAAACTCGGAATACATCTTTTTCGTTATGCCCTAAAAGGTACTCAAAAGTTTTGGGGTAGAACCACCACGTTGCCCAAAAGTATAATGCTATTTTAAAAAAGCGAATATTTTTTATTAACAGTTTTGCTTTGCTGCTTTAGCTACTGAATTCCATATCGTATGCTGCTTGCAGCTATATTATTATTAGTAGTAGTATTAGTATTATTATTATTATTCTACTTAGGACTAGGAGTCTATGGCAGCCCATAGAACCGATTGGTGCGAAGTTTAGAAATTTGGCACACTGATTTGGAACATTCTCCTGATTGTCATCAAATTTCATGTCGACCACTGAAGCACTATAGCGCCACCAATTGTTCCGTAAGAACAATCTTCTTAATTTAGGTATAATTGGATTCCTGAGATGCAGACGATTCAACTGAACCCTATGGCATCATTGTCGTCCCGAAGGTTTTTACGTCATTTGTATGACAGAAATGCCAACTTTTTGAACTCCTAGGCCGTTGCGTCGATTTTCATTAAAATCATAAAAGATCACCTTCAGACCATGCCGACAAAAAGTAATCAAAATGTTATAGATATGTCAAACCGTTCACGAGTAACGCACAAACTATTTTCACAAAGAGCACGCCATAGCGGACGTGAGGCCTTCTCTTTGCGACGGTTTATCGTGTGAAGACGAAACTTTGGAAATGTCATCAAATCTTTTTCCTACCACAATCACCTTCATATGTCATAATATGACTGAATTACAGCTGTTTATACTTGGGTCAAATCTGACAACGCTTGCCACGGGAGAAACGGCTTCCTTTAAAAAAATTAATTAACCGAAAACCGCATTTCCTAGCAGTGAGAATAGCTCACTGGGAAAAGACAGGCTCCTTTGATATTGCAAGGTCGTGGGATCGAATCCAACCACACTCATCAAGCAAGTCTTGATACCGGCGAGAAGAGGAATGAGGCAGGGGATGAGGATATTGATAGCACTACAGAAACGAAGAAAAGAAAATGTAATGCCACATGGCTGACATGTTGGGAATGGCTTGTGTTTGACAATGAAAATGTTGTCATGTTTTGTAAGGATTGCCGCATGTAGTCTACGCATAAGAAACATTTTCTTGCTTACTGACACAGTCTAGTGTAATGTAAATACCCTATTCTTAATAAAGAGTATATTAGGTCAGTTTAATTAAAGCCTGCTTAGGACAAAACGTTACTGTAAATGCATGGGCAGGAGTCAATCTCATCATGATGCGAATGGACGTTTTAGCCACATTTACAATAAATCGTGTCCTTACTTAGTCACGTGTTGGTGATTTCACATACCCTTGCATCATACTTATGTGCTTCATTTTACTTCATTTTCTGTGTTTTTCATGCCAACAATGTTAATAAAATGATCAAATGCATTGTTCTTATTTTCACCGGAAAAATAATTTGGCTAGTGAAAATTCAGATTGGCTGGTGATCAAAAAAAAGTTAATTTAGAACCCTGGTTGTATCCATGCGTCGTTGCTAACGTGTGCTGATGTTGTGACTTAGGCTAGCATTGAGTTCCCTTCGTTGACATAAGGCACTTTTTGCAACAAAAACGTAATGTCAAGCTAAACCGTGCAACGGAACGTAAAAAAAATACAAACAAATCAATCGCTACCAAGACGAAACATGTGACACTGACGTTGTCTATGTAGTCCAAATATTGACCGATCTTTAGGGGGGCAAAAAGAAACTAACAATAAATATATTTGTGAGAGAACAATGGTTGTGCTCGCCGAAGGCCTGAGCACACCCAAATCAGTGTTTCCGCTATGTTGATTTCTACCACCACGGTATCAGAAATACGGCCATACAAAAGGCTGTCTATCAGCAGAGTGCATGTCGGAAAATAGCATGGACTTCACACCGCGAGCGGGCATGTGCGCGACTCGCCATTAAAAGGGAGAGAAAAAAAAAAAGAGACTGCCGCAGTCCGGAGGATAACTAGCCAGTTGAGATCGCGTGTGGGCGTCCTTGAGAACTTTAAGTCGTATAACTTATGTTGCCAGTTCATTTAAGCCTATTATTGTATTAATCTATAGTTCCTGCAAATGTAAATTAAGTTAACTTGTGATTTTCGTTGTTTGTATTCTTCACCTGCTAGCTAAATTGCACGTGGCTGTTGATTCGATAGCGATTACTGAACGCCCTTGCTCACGTTTGTATTTTAGGAGCCTATGCTGAAGTAGTTAAACTGCATTAAGATAATGTATTTAATAGTGGGTTTATTGTTGTTATTTTCTACAGAATGCTTAGCCTATATGTCAAGATCAAATTAAGCAGACAGTTCCATTTCATACGTAAAACATTTGATGGCGCCGGGGGGGGGGGGGGGGGGGGTTCGGACAGACCTGCCCCCACTGCAAAAAAATAAATTCTGTGTTTAGCTTCAAGTTGGTACCTTTTTTCGTCAAAATTATTTTGCATCGATTTTAACAGACCGGAAAGGCAACATAGATAGTATTCTATCCTGGCACGCTGCTGTCTCCGGAATGTCGAACGAGTTTGCATCGTAGGAGGCTAAATTGTTTTAAATAGGCCTAAATACAAAACTGACAAACAGTATACATTACATTAATGCATTTAGCAGACGCTTTTATCCAAAGCGACTTCCAAGAGAGAGCTTTACAAAAGAGCATAAGTCACTGATCATAACAACGAGGTAGTCGCAAACATTCCAAGCAGCCAAAACATGAAGCATACATTATGAAAAAACGAAGCCAAAGGGAAGACCTATAAGAGCATGCAGTTATACAAGTTACAAATTAAAATAACATGAATCACAAAGTGCAGGACTGTACCTGTAGAAGAACAATTAACAGTAAAATATTTCACAGCGAGTACAAGACTTAACTTCGTTATAACTAACCTACAAGAGCAACAAGTCACTCAATAAGAGTCATTGTGATCCTGGGGGAAACTAACATCAGGTCCAGCCAAGCATTCCTAAGTGCTGTTGTACTCCCAGGACAAGTGTGTCTTGAGCCTTTTCTTGAAGGTGGGGAGACAGTCAGTGTCCCTGATGGAGGTGGGGAGCTGGTTCCACCATTGGGGGGCCAGGCAGGAGAAGAGTTTGTGTTGGGACCGGGCGGTCTTGTATAGTATAGCAACCAGGACAGTTTCCCGCTGGCGCTCATAACTATGTCAGGAATTTAGTTGGCATAGCGACAGACGCGTCCTTGCATCAGAACATCATTGTGATGTCAGGCCCTGACAGTTTTTGAAACCTGGGCTGTGTTCGAAAACTTAGACAGCTGTCTTAATCCTTGATGTCTTACTAGACAGGTGTCTAATGAGACAGCTCTCTTCGGGGTAAGGTATCTTAAAAACCGTTGTTTTCGAACAGCCTATTAAGAGACAGGATGTACGTCATCGCGCTGCGTGTACTTGTGTGCTCGCACTAGCGCGCTTTGTCAGACGGCAGTCAATTGCATTGAGTTTATTGTCACACTAAGTCAAGTTAAGCTGTATTTAAACTTGTGTTAGATATAGGCTCAATAGCTCATAACATTTGTGTTTGTATTTCACTCATTTGATAGGATTATGATCAAACGCAGCAACTAGCTAGTGTCTGCACTGCGATGCTAGCTACTGTACGTTATCGAAAAGTTGGAGCAAATTTACAAATAGGAGTGTTATCAATAAAATAAGTAAATTTTTAGCAACTAAACTGCCCATTTCTAGATACATTTTTATTCAGATGCTGATTTACAAGTACCATTTAGCCGAAATATGAATTGTAAAAACTTAGAGCAATGGCGGTCAAAGGATTCTGTTTAACTTGTTGCTCACGGTAACCCCGCGCACAGAGTTATGGGTAATACGTGCCGCCATTAAGACAGCAAGGCAGCTCAGATGCTCTCTTAAAAAATGACCGTGATGTGACATATTTTAAGGTATCTTATTAGACAGGATGAGAAGATTTAAGACATTTCGAACAGACCTCGCTGTCTTAAAGGGAAGGAAGGAAGGACGCATTTTAAGACATTTCGAACACAGCCCCAGAGTTTTTGGCATGACACCCTCATTGCATCATAGAGGCATTGTTTCAGCCTCGCCCCAAAAAAACAGAACACAAATGTTGAAAAACTGTTTAACGGTCTTAAATGTCCTAACTGGATGCGAGCGTCCGACTATTCCGTCGCATTGGACACTGAATCCGTCAAATTCATTTCTGTTACGTCATGAAAACTAACCACGTTACTATGACTTCATGTGCTACAGAGCTTTCAATGCAAGCGACAAAATGTATAAACAGGGCGTCCGACAAAAAGTTAAGCTAAAACGTTGCGCTGCGTCACGTCGTGCAGCATCGCGTCGCATCCATTTAGGACATTCCAAAAGAAATACATTTTAATCATCATCATAACTACATTTGGTATTCAATATTTATTTAAGTGCATCCCAACTATAAATTATTAGATCAGTAAACATTGAACCCCCCGGTGGTTAATGTCAAAGAAGGGTCTGTACCTTTCCTACCTGTGCACTTCTGATCCTTAGTAATCTGCTGTACTTCCTATATGGCACCATTTTAGTTGTATACCCATACCAGCACGTACTAATTTATTAGATTTAGCCATTGCAGCAGCCATTTGCAAAACCACACAATTGTTGATTCTCTGTTCATACAAGACCTGTGAGGTGTGTTCAGCCACGTCATAAGCTACCTTTGGTCTCCTTGATAACGATGGCATTGAGCAGACCCTTGCCCCTGACTGCAGTCACTATGTCCTTGGGGAGCTTGTTAAGCTCGGACCTCAACAGCTGACCCATCCTCTCTGCATTCTCCGCCAGCTTCTCCTCCTCGAGGACCTGGAGAAAACACATGCAAATTAAGTATGGGTCTCTGTATGCAAGGTTTAAATAAAAATTGAGATAGATGGAGGGGGAATAACAGGATTCTGGTTCTGACCTCTAGGGCGGCGATGGCCACACGGCAGGCCAGGGGGTTGCCTCCGTACGTGGAGCCATGCTCACCGGGCTTGATGGTGAGCATAACCTCGTCATCACACAGAACTGCAGACACCTGACAGAGGATACGATAAGTCACATCAGTGAAAACCATGAATGGACTTAAGTTTGTTGCTTTTAAGTATAACAATTTGTTGGATTGTCTTTTTTGCAGAAATGCATCAGCCAAGTAACTAAAAATGGTAAATGGACTGTGTTCACATAGAACATTTTTGGGCACACCCAAAGTGCTTTAGAGTTGCCACACACAGACACACCCACAGTATGGCACAGGTCTGCCACACAGGAGGAACTTGGGGTTCAGTGTCTTGCTCAAGGACACTTTAGGCACATGGCCAAGAGGAGTCCACTGGGATCAAACCACCAACCTTGCAATAACTGGATGACCCTCTCTACCCCCTGAACAATGGCGGCCCTCAAGTACCATGATGTGGCGAAACAACAGAAACGATGAAGCTTGTGTAGGTATGAGTGTTGGGTTTTAGTGGGAAGTACAATACTCACAGGGTAGACTCCTCCAGACAGAGCCTTGCCCAGCACCACCATGTCCGGATGCACAGCCTCATGGTCCACTGCCAGGCGCCGGCCTGTTCGTGCCAGCCCGGTCTGCACCTCATCAGCGATGAACAACACCTGGCAGCCACAAATGGGTGAGGGGAGGGCATAAGTAGAGGCTTCCGTGTCAGGGATATAACCTTGTCACAACACAGTAACTGAACTGGAATGGTGACGCCACACAATAGACAAAAAAGGTTTCACTCAAAATGGTTGAGACTGTGGCCCCTACTCACATTGTGTTTGGTGCAGAGTTCTCTGACTTTGGTCAGGTAGCCCGGGTCAGGAACCACCACTCCAGCCTCTCCCTGGATCGGCTCAACCATGAAGGCTGCCACATTTGGGTCTTGGAGAGCATTCTGAAAGAAAGGAAAAACTCTCAAATCTATTCGGTCAGACATTCATACAGTACACAGGGTTTCCACACCATCTACTACATGGATGACTTGAAACCTAAAATGACATTGATCTTCCAAACAGGTTACTTCATGCACATGAACGCATTTAATGTAGTTTCACAAATTTCCCAGACTTTCCCAGAATGTTTCGATTGTATTCGTTTCCATGACTGAAAAACACTTTTACAGGATTTCCATGACAGTGGGAACATTGTACAGTATATGACAACTGTCTGAAGAAGTAGGTAGTGAGCATTATTCAAATAATAACTCGGCTATCTGTTTGACTTTGTACAAGGCATGTTAAAGTAAAATGGGGCAGATGAGAGCCTAATATAGGGCAGCCAATCCCATATCCTTAAATGTACCTCCAGTGCAGGAATGCTGTTGTAGGGGATGAGCTCAAAGCCAGGCATGAAAGGTCCAAAACCTTCGTAACTGCTAGGGTCGGTGGAGCTGGAGATGGCTGCCATGGTGCGCCCCCAGAAGTTACCATCTGCATTTAAGAAACATCCAAGACCAAGTGACACACTGCTATGAAAAAATGCTTCTGTAACATTGCAGTGAAGACACCAAAGTTGGTAAGTTTTTTTTTCCCGGACTTACTCGCAAAAATGATTTTTGCCTGGTTCTTGGGGACACCCTTCACAGTGTAGGCCCACTTACGGGCTAGCTTGCAGGCAGTCTCTCCACCTTCCACACCTAGTTAACAATAATAATAATAAATCATTTTAAAAACCCTCCAGGACATCATACAAGTTTGTTCACATTAGAAAAAACAGCTGTGCGCAACCTATCCAGAGGCCTCCTTACCAGTGTTCATTGGTAGAACTTTGTCGTAGCCGAACATGGTGGTGATGTACTCCTCATAGGCTCCCAGCACGTCATTGTAAAAAGCTCGTGAAGTGAGGGTGAGCCTGGAAGCCTGGGCGTTGAGGGCAGCAATGATCTTGGGGTGGCAGTGGCCCTGGTTTACCGCACTGTAAGCACTGAGGAAGTCATAGTACCTTCGGCCTTCCACATCCCACACGTACAGCCCTAAGGCAGGCAGACAAGGACAGAGACCATGCATGAACAGAACATGACATTCGCACGACTCAAATGAGGACGAGGTCACATGGTATGGAGGGCCATGGTATGAACGAGCGCATGTATTCAAGCACTCACCCTCTGCTCTCTCCAGGGCCACAGGGAGAGGGTGGTAGTTGTGGGCACCATACTTCTCCTCGCGGGCATACACCGCTTCAGAGGTCAGCAGGCGCTCCGACATCAGTTTGGAGGCAGCGGAGGAGGCGGGACGGGTGACTGAGTGGACCTTGCGGGTCAAGGCTGGGCCAGCACGGCTCAGGATGCAACTCAGCTTGGAAAACATCCCTTTCGTTAGGTTACGTCACTCTGCACGGTAGTGGATGGGTGAGGATCAAGAGAGAAAGGAAGCATTAGAGATCAGGGCTTGAAATGACGTTTTTTACCTGGTAGCACTGGAGCTCCCAACTTTAAAAAGTTAGGCGCACCAGCAAAGATTTGGAGCACCTACCGAAAATGTTCATAGTATTCTCAGCTCTTAACATTTTGAATCTGTAACGTGACAATGGAGCACAGTGACAAGAAGTTATTGGACGGTTATTATAACCTATGTAAAATCTGAATTAAAGTTGGGAAGGTAAAGATGAAGTTTAACCAATTATGTAAGGTTGGATTGAATATTAGACCAGTCACTATCAGCTCACAGCAGGCACATACTGTGCAGTACGCTAACTAGCAAGTGTTTTGTAAAGAAATTAAAACAGGTCAAGAAACAAAACAAGTGGAAGAGAATAGTACTTGCCCCACTGGAAAAGTTAAAACTCAAACAAAATAAAATGCCATGTTACTTCACGTTATGTTCCACTTATTACGTCTATTTTACCGATTTTATTTGACCGAATTCTGCATTATCAAAACACAAAAAGTGGCTTTATCCCAAGATCTCTACAGATCTTGCAGCGAATTAAATGCTCAACACTTGAATGGGGGCTTATTAGCTACTTCAAAGAGGAATTATTTACTGTGTCGTCTCAGTTACACTATCAGGGTTATGAAATACTATTTCGAAAGACTTGCTCAAGTAGGCAAATGGCGTGAGAGTGTGAACTGGTTGAAATGCGTGTCTCAAAGCCATGCGTGACAGTTGGCAGCCCTGTTTAAAGGTGTATAGCATACATTTTACAGTTGAATATGAGCCAATATTACGTACATTTAACCTATACAAATGCAGCTAATGCTTGCTAGGTACACAGCTGCCGATGCTAGCCAGCTAGAAACGTCAACACACACAGAACAAGTATTAAATGATAAATCTTTACCCGGACAGGTGATTTTTGTGCATGGACAAGTGAAACGTTAATGTACTTGTCCAAAGGACAAGTGCCTCAAAAAGTTAATGTAGAGCCCTGTGATTGAAATTGCGACTTGAGCACCAGAGAATCAGTTATGCCATGTAACTGTTACGGAGCTGGGCTCTGGAGCTAATCCATGGAGCTAGGATTTTGATGCTAGGGAGTGTGTGGCATGCTGGTCTAGCCAAGGCCAAAGGGAAAGAAAGCCAAATTACAGGTATTGGCCATCTGAAGGGCATGCGACAGCAAAGGGGGGGGGGGGGGGGGGGGGGGGGGGGGGGGGGGTGAGTCGGCTGAATCAGAAGGTTGCCGGTTTGATTCCCGGCCGTGCGTGTGACTGTGTCCTTGGGCAAGGCACTTCACCCTACTTACCTTGGGGAGAATGTCCCTGTACTTACTGTAAGTCACTCTGGATAAGAGAGTCTGCTAAATGACTAAATGTAAGGGGGGACCCGCTACTTTGAGCCATGAAATGTTAGGTCTCAGTTCAGGCAAGCACTTTTAAACAGTAGCACTTTCTATTTTGAAATGTTTTATTTTGCTTGCAATGTTATAGTTTGGCAGCTCAGTGAAGCACGTAAATTCTTTTTTTTCTATATACAGTTTAATTGTGCTTCAAATAAAACCAATATTTACCTACACCTTATTTTTGTTTAAGATCATTTACATAATATGTATATGAATGTATACGGAGCGTGACAAAAAGGTGACCTTGAAATTGTGGCGATGCAAGGAAAAATTTGTGTGCACCTAAATTTTGTGCTGGTGCACCTAAATAAAAAAGTTAGGCGCACCAGTGCAACCAAGGGAAAAAGGTAGTCTGAAGCCTTGGACAACCTTGTCCTTCTCTGACTTTGAAGGGTGGGGCCTTGAATATGCCCTGACATCATTGAGTGAGATTAAGTTCTATTCAGCGACAAGTGCAGGTCTATACAGTTTATCTGCTGAGCAGCACTTCTCTTTCACATGCACCACAATAGAGTGGCCAACCTCATGTAAACCATGGGTCAAAAGTCCTTTCTGACCCCACTGTTTGATGACCATGACTCTGTACCATTTATGATCTTTGTATTACAATAATCGTAAGGGCAATGAATTTAGATTTTCTGAAGATTTGAGATACTCAACTACGTTGATTTAGGCTCTTGTTAAGGCTCCCCTTACACCGAGTAATCAATCACCGTGGTTACATAGATTTGAATTACTGGCTTATTTGGACTGAAATAGAATTATCCCTTTCTTGTCAACACCTTTGTTCAAATAATTGCGGTCCGACTACTATCCGATCGACACCCCGAGATAACTCAATCCGAGTCGGTTGATAATTCAGACATTGTAAATGGTGAACCAAATGGTGAACCATCCTCTGCTACGAGACTTTCAGCTGCTAGTCCAAGCAATGGTCCTCTCCAAGTTGGACTACTGCAACTCGCTGCTCGCTGGTCTCCCAGCATGTGCAACCCACCCTCTTCAGAGGATTCAGAACGCAGCGGCCCGCCTGGTCTACAATCTACCCAGACGCTCCCATGTTACCCCGCTCCTCATCTCTCTCCACTGGCTACCCATCAACGCCCGTATCAGATTCAAGACCCTGGTACTGACCTTCCGAGCAGTGAACGGGACTGCACCTGACTACATCAAGTCTCTCCTGCAACCTTACACCCCCACCCGTCACCTACGGTCTTCCTCAGACAACCGCCTGGTGGTCCCACCGCTCAAGACTGCCAGGTCCCAACACAAGCTCTTCTCCTGCCTAGCCCCCCAATGGTGGAACCAGCTCCCCACCTCCATCAGGGACACCGACTGTCTCCCCACCTTCAAGAAAAGGCTTAAGACACACTTGTTCCGGGAGTACAACGGCACTTAGGAATGCTTGGCTAGACCTGTTGTTAGGTTCCTCCAGGATCACAATGACTCTTATTGAGTGACTTGTTGCTCTTGTAGGTTAGTTATAACGAAGTTAAGTCTTGTACTCGCTGTGAAATATTTTACTATTGATTGTTCTTCCACAGGTACAGTCCTGCACTTTTTTGTGGTTCATGTTGTTTTAATTTGTAAACTTGTATGACTGCATGCTGTTATGGATCTTCCCTTTTGGCACTTGTTTAGTTTTTTCACAATGTATACTTCATGTTTTGGCTGCTTGCAATGTTTGGGACTACCTCGTTGTTATGATCAGTGACCTATGCTCTTTTGTAAAGCTCTCTCTTGGAAGTCGTTTTGGATAAAAGCGTCTGCTAAATGCATAAATGTAAATGTGAATTGGACTATGAACTGGACTCTGCCTCATTGCGCATGCTTGAGATCCCGCTGCCCTCCCTCGAAGGTCGTGACCTGGAAGTCTAAAAAAACGATAAGTTGTCGCTGCCGGGAGCCGGCCCGGCAAAAACAAACAACCCGAGCCAATAGCGCCGTTTGCATTCGCAGTACTCCTATTGTGTTCTCAACTTCAAGTGACGTATACTTTTCATACATGAAAATGTAGACTATGAGTCTGGGACTTGAATTAGTTAGTATTGCAAGCAGGGCTCGACATTAATACCCACCCGCCAAATGTGGGTAGAATTCAGCTGTGGCAGGTAAAGCAGTCACTCTTACTATCCACTTGGCGGGTGGAATTCTAAATATCTCTCTCTATATATTTGTTATTGTAGTCTTCTCCAAACACAGTTTTTCCCACACAGACTAATTTGTGGCGGTGCGCCACAGAATCAACACCGGCCGCCACATATTGCGTTTCGTTATAAAACATTTATGGTATTTAAAACACGCACCGTATTTGTTCAGCTGCATTTCCTTTCCCTGCTCTCCCTCAGTCTGTCACACGTGTCACACACACATGTCACACACACGTGTCACACACACGTGTCACACACACGTGTCACACACACGTGTCACACACACACACACGCCGTTCTAGTAAGACAGACAGCGATAACAGCGAGCTGCATTACGGTGCGTTCACACTGCAGCGTTTTTTTAACGCTCTGCACCGCTGGCCTTCCCATAGAGCACCACGCTTGGGGCGTGTTTGAAAAGTTAATATAGAGTTGTAGTTTGTGTAAAACAGTGTCATGGACAAGTGTGCAGACTTGGGTTCATATACTCAGGGTTTTTCCTTGGTCAAAATGGGTCTTTTTGCTCCCCCAAAAATATATATATGTATGCATGTATGTATGTATGTATATTTTTTTTTCTTCTAATCGATGTATTTATTCCCAAGAGTTTTGCACCCCCCCCCCCCCCCACACACACACATTTTCATCCTATTTCCCCTAAAGCAATAAAGTTATAAAGTATGTTCTAAATGGCATAAATGTTGCCAATTAATAATTGACGTAACAACTTATTGTAAATGGTCAGTACCCTAGCCTATCGATTAAGGTAGGCCACTCTGACTGAAGCATGTACACTGCCTGCTTCATTTGATCTTGATAGGCTAAGCATTCTGTAGCAAATATTAACAATAAACCCACTTTTTATTAATTAAAACTACTTCAGCATAATAATGCACCTAAAATACAAACCTGAGAAAGGGCGGCAATCCTATCAAATCAACAGACATGTGCAATTTAGCTAGCAGGGGAAGAATACAAACAATGAAAATCTCCACCTAACTTGACTTAAATTTGCAAGAACAATAACGGGCTTCAAACTGACAACATTAGTTATACGATTTATAGTTCTCAAGGACGCAAACACGCAATCTCAACTGCGGTGTGAAGCACGTGTCCGTGCTATTCTCCGACATGCACTCTAACAGTCACTGCTGATAGGCTATACGGACTAAACTTTTGTACAGCCTGATTTCTAATATCGTGGTGGCAGAAATTAAGAATACCAATGGAGGCTGCATTTGAAATCGTAAATCAAACTTTTGTCAGCATTTTGAGTGGAAATGTAATTTGCATTTGTAGGCTACAGGTGTACTATTCTTGCACGTCGGGCTGGCCCTCTCAGCGGAACGACAGTTTAGTGGCCGCTCTGTCCATTCGCACACCTCACAGTTGCGTATAGATCAGACATGAAGACACGCTTATCAACTTGATTATTATTGATCAAAACAGAACGAGGGTTCGGCTGTAGCCTACTTGAAACATACTATTGAGAACATATTTGCTGACATGCATTGCACGCGTGATGAACACAGGTTCTCTTTTCTTCACCGCTGACTTTTTGCCTTTGGCGCTCGGGATTTGTCATTGGCGCTCGACAAAACGGCTTTGGCGCGCACCAACATTTTCTTTATGTAGGAAAAACCCTGGTACTTACAATATCGATCATTATTGATATAAATATAGGTGCTCCTGTCGATCATTATTGATATAAATATAGGTGCTCCTGTCGATCATTATTGATATAAATATAGGTGCTCCTGTCTCAATCAAAACACAGCTTTTACACGGCATGCTGCAAGGTATCAGATACGCTGACTAGATGTTGCATGATATTGTCAACTAGGCTATAGTCAGTGGCGGATCTAAGGGGTGGCAAGGGGTGGCAGCTGCCACCCCAATAAAAAATACTACCACCCCAAAAAATGTTTTTAATGCATTTAGCGGACGCTTTAATCCAAAGCAACTTCTGAGAGAGAGCTTTACAAAAGTGCATAGGTCTCTGATCATAACAACAAGATAGTCCCAAACATTGCGGGTGGCAACCCAACAACTTCCTTCTGCCACCCCATTGCCACCCCGAATGAAAATCTCTAGATCCGCCCCTGGCTATAGTACAGGACTGCATACATTTTTCCAGTAACATTTGCTAGGTTATGGCCACTACACATTTACTGTATGGCTAGCGAGTGACTGCCAACCAGCATTTCAATGTTGAATGTCAATCGTTGGCCGGGTGAACTAGACTACTGTAGTATGCAGGTAGCACTGATGAAAGTTAGAGCTACGTAGGTAGCTTATGTGACGAGACTGAATTTAACACACCAGGGACACCGAAAACCTCGGCAACCCTGCGCCAGATATATATTTTTTGTTAACGTCTCTTTAAATCGTACAGAGGCATATAAAACAAGACTGGGTGTGTAGACACATTTTACGATATGTTTCTCCTTCATCTTGAAACCTAGAAAATGTTTACCATTACCAACGGTTGCTACGTTACAAGTACGGCTGCAAATAACGATTTTCTATAAATCGATTATTCTGTCAATTCTTTTTTTGATGAATCGGATAAAAAAAATCTAAAAAGCATTCATTTCCAACCTTTTATTCAAAAACAGAACTAACAGTGCAAATTCAGTGCAAACAATCTTCCGAATGTGCACAACAGGCACACAATTTTGAAAAGGTTATTAATATTAGCGTGGATTTCATGCCATTTTCCAAGATTAGCAATTTATTTGAGTTTTGTTTAAAACTTGATTGAAAATTGAAAGGTTGTGGAAGTAGGCCAGACGTTATTAGAATAATCTGGTGTATATTTAAGATTTTTGGACACAATTTTGAAAAAAGTTACGATTTGCAAGGATTAAAGGGGTGATTGACTGTGTTTTTGGGGTATTTCACACTGTTCCTTAAGGTCTCCAAATAGGGGATGTAACATTGGTTTGGCTGAAAATGGCCCGGGTGCTGTTCTATGCCCCCTGAAAAATTACCGCAAAAAACACTAGGTTCTCTCCTTTTATGGTATGCTCATGAATAAGAGATCAGAGCTGCGCGCTGATTGGTTGGTTTACAACGAGTGCAGCTGCGGAGCAAAGACGCAACACGGCCAACAGCACACTGAAACAACGAAGGTGGAGACTTGAAATAAAAACGTACAAATAAATCTATTGCGTCTACACAACACTGTTTTCAACAGATTGACTAGATATCATTTAAAATGATTACGTTAGTTGTTTCCACTTCAATTGTCGACGCAAACAGGATTGCCTTAGGTGGGTAACAGCACTATCCTACATCAGTACAGCTTAGCAAACAAACTATCGTGATTCAACTCTAGCTATCGTGCTGTGAAATAGATCTGGACAAACATGCATCTTTTACATGACAACACAGGTTATTTATTTGAATGAAACAGTTAGGAACCTGAAATAACATTAGCCCCATTGCTAATAATAACTAGGCTAAATCATTACACATTCTAGCTACTATACCTATGCTCTTGCGTTAGCAAGCTAAACATGCCTACAGTCTAGGTGTTTTCGCTATCTAGCTGTTCTTGCATTCCTTGCAAATCAGCATTAATAAAAAGCAGATAAGCTGGAGTCTAGCTAACATTTGTCAAATGTGTAATTGAGGGTCGAACTGCACAGGGATCTTCTCATAGACAACATCACATACTAGCCCGTCGAGTGTTTGTTTCCTTAAGAAGCCTCTGAAAAGTGTCAGCATTCCCTCTACAGCCTGGAACACTGGATTTACCACCATAGTGGTAAACAACATTTTCAATATGCTAGAAAAACGTTCTTTGTAATTCTGTGGAAGTACCGAGCAGCGCGCCACTAGCTAAAAAGTGTTGTAGATCTACGCGACATCCGTTTATGTTCCTGGACCAGAAAACCAGAGGGCGGAATGTTGGGGCGTGACAAAGTTGATGCTGCACGTCACAACTTGCATTCACGTCACAACTTGCACTGTTTCAAAAGCTAGCGTTTGCAAGTTCAAAAATTGTTTCAAAAAGTGAAATTTTGATAGGAAAGAGGTTTCAATGGACATTGTGGTTCACTGTATGTCTATTTTACACAAAAAACTGTCATTTTTGAACTATGACAAGGTAAAATCGGTATGCAAACAATCACCCCTTTAAGCTATTTTCAAAGATGAGTGATTTTCTATAATTTTATTTGAAACTTCATTGAAAAAGTAAAGGCTGTGGAAGTATACCATTGTTAAGATACTCTGGTGTCTGTTTGAGGTTATATATTCCCAAAAATATTATAAAAGTCTACATTTTTCATAATGGTATAGGTTGTTTTCACCCGGTCCTTAACGAGATGCTGCAAAGTAGCGTATTCTAAATGTGAGATGAATATCGAATATGAAACTAACTTCACCTCAGTCAATCAACACACGATGTTTCGATGTATTTAGTGTAAAATGCTCCCACACCTTGGATGACTTGGGTCGTACTGATTTCTCTGCCTCCACCATGTGTTTCAGAACAACGTTACTCAACAACGTCTCTCCGATGGCCTTTCCTCTAGAGCTCCGCGCTCAACTAAACTTTTTATTTTTTTATACTCAAACATCTCCGCAACATATTAAGTGGCGTAATAATCGCGCGACACAACAAATCGATAATGACATTCGTTGCCAATGCTTTTAATAATCAATTTTAAATCGATTTGTTGTTGCAGCTCTAGTTACAAGAAACAAAAAACCAATCCGATTGGCCAACGCTAAAGTTCACACGCTTCTCATTTAGAAATTTTCATTGAAAATGAATTGGAAGCCGACGCCCCGCTCCGCTGCAGTGTGAATGCACCGTTAGTAGCGTTGCGTGTCCACTACAACGGAGCGGCGGCTTCCAATCCATTTTCAATGAAACCGGGCGTTGACGCTGGCGTACGCTCCCACAATGCCCTACACAAGCGTCAACGCCAGGTTTCATTGAAAATGGATTGGAAGCCGCTTCTCCGCGCCGCTCCCGCCGCTCCGCTGTAGTGGACACGCACCGTAAGTCTAGGAAAGTTGAGGCTACTTTTTGCTAGGTACCTATGAACATGTCTTAATCTGGTAGACAAGTGGGTTCCCCTTCGTTCTTTTGGTGAGCAGTCTCATGAGCCCTACTTACTCTGCGTCAAAGGGCCGAAAAGCTAAATAGTTATTTAGCACTAATGTTGCTACCTGCATATATTCAGAAATATTTTCAGGCTTATGCTCTTTTGTAAAGCTCTCTCTTGGAAGTCGCTTTGGATAAAAGCGTCTGCTAAATGCATAAATGTAACATGCTGCTGTGAGAGAGCCAGCTGAAGCAACAGGTGAGGTGCACAAACATATGTAGAAACAGGCAGGTAAGAAAGCAGGTCTCAGGACAAGGGAACTCTTGTGAAGGTGTGAATAATTTTTTTATTCATTTTAATATAATAAAGTTCTGTGTAATTAATTATTAAAGGAATTTGTCTCCCCCCCTCCCCCCCCGTGCTGACATGGACAACCCACTCCCCGGTCAGACACGGGCCGACCGACCCCCACAAATTGATTTCTAATCTGTGGGAAACACTGAGAAGGTAAGATGGAAAATGCTTGTCTATCAACTTTTATATTTACTCTAGCTAGGCTAGAACATTTGGTAATATAGCCCATCTTTGGTTAAATTATTATTGACGCAGTCAAAAACTCTACAACTGCTTTGCAACCAGAAGCTTTGACTCAGTTTGGCTGGCTTAGGCCTAAGTTATCTTAAAATAAAGGAAAATATTAGAGGGTATGGGAAGGACTGAAGATGTATTTCTTACATTAAGACTACATTTATTAAAGCAGGGCTCTGGATATTATTTCTGTAATGTTTCATATCCTGTCAAAACATAGTCCTACATTAACCTCACCCCAAGCTTTTGATAAAACTTGAGGACCCAGTCTAATATAATAAACTCATTGCACTGTCAAGCACTGATTGCAAGTATAATTTACTGGATCTGTAAATCATTTAGACAAGCATCATCTATTGAATATGACGCCAATGTGAAAATAACCTATACTTGGTAAGCATCCAATCCAGTCAACGCTAAAACTAAGTTAATCAATAATCTGCTCCTGACCATGGTAAACTGCTCAAATTGGTAATGGAAGGTGATAGGCTGGTGGTGGAGCTGCCCCTCAGGCACACCCCCAATACATCACAGCCAAAGACTAAATTAAGACCAACCCACGTGCCACTTGAGTTCATCATAGCTGACAAACTTGGGATGTCCCTAGTATGTTACAATCAGCCAAAGCATGACATATAAAGCAGGTTTACCAAGTCTACAAGCAGTAAGTAAAAAAATAAATAATGCAATCAACAGGTGATACGGTGATTTAATGAATACCATTATCTTGAAAGTGTAGCCCCACTAATCAAGATACAGGGTTAGGGTTAAATCAATCAATCAACAAAGATCTATCTTGAAATGTTTAACTTTTCAGTCAAATGTTAACCTGAGATTGATTTGAATTCCACTGTGTCGTCTAGCCCTTTTGAATGTTTAATCGATCATAAAAAATTAAATAAAAAGAGCAGCGTTAACATTTCGGAGCAGATAAAACGATGTGTTGTCCTCTGTCAGACTTTGTTCGGGCTCTATCTTTTCCATCATGACACTGACTGAACTGATGATGATTTTTTGTAATGATAAGCAACACAGATCCAATCGGCAATTTCATTTGAAAATACATTTAAAATCCCTCTTGCAATAACACATGTAAGGTTTAAAGTTAAATCTGACAGATATACAAAAGCAATTATGCAAAACACTAGGGTCAAAGGAAAGGAAAGTAACCTACCTACCAATGAGGGTCTATCTAGTTCAAAACAAATGATTTTATAATTGTTTTGCCAGAAACGCTTTGGTCTTCTACCCAAAACGGCGCACCGTCCAATTCAAAAACACTACTAGTTGCTAGCCGCCTACACAGTCACCTCAATGATACAGCTATAAAACAGACTATCCTCCTCCCCCTGCATCAGCCACACCAACTTCATGGAAAACTACCCGTGTGATGTGGTGGTTAGCCAGGTAGATAATGCTAGCAAGGAGTAGCCTTGGACTTGTTAGGCAACATCAGAAAACTGCGTAGCTAATCAGTTAAGCTAGTGCTAGCTAGCACATTTTACCACCGTACGACGAGCTATTCATGCACATGGCTAAATGCGGATAACGTATGTGTACTATTAGCAAACAATAACAGTAGTACAATTCATTTTTAAGACCAAGCAAAGTCAAGTTCCCGGCCACAACAGATGTTAGCGTTAGCTAGCGTAGTTAAGTACAGTTACAAGCCAGCGCCAGTTTCACCATGAGTTAAATAGCTCTAAGACTGCGACCATATATGATATCAGTCAAATTACCGATAAAATGCGATCTCCTTCTGAAGTTGTATTGTTTAACCGTCCGTCGGAGTACTACGAATCCTCAGTGCCGCTTGTCGTATCACCGGTGTGAATGTGGAGACTGGAGAGAGCAAACGTGTGAGCGGACGTCAATTTGGAGCATTTATGTCAAGACGCAACCTGACTGTGTTGCAACAAACTAGGCGGAGCGTCCACTCAAAATGAGCAAGGAGCCTACAGTACACGCCAGAATTACGTTAAAATATTTTAAATGTCGTCTGTAGTTTTTGCCTTGTTTAACTAACATCACATGCATCTATAGACAATTGAACTTACACAAATAAATATTGTCACAAAATAATTTATCTTTCACATTTGATCAGTGAAAGGAATTTCAAGAAGGGCATCTTGGTGTGATTGTATTCAGTCACGCAGGTACGGTGGCCCACCCGTGTACAACACAACAACATTAACACACAACACAGCGACATTAACAAAAACGAAACATTTATAAACATGCTGCCTTTCAAGTATTACCCGATATATACAACGTCCGCGAGTTCTTGAATCTTTTATTCAACCGTCAGGTACATTTCACTGGTTTCCGGTTTACAGATCATTTTTAAATATGAGTCCTCCTGATTCTATCAGAACTAAACATTACATCTCCCTTAAATTTTTTTTCAAATTCAGTAAGGCGTGTGCAGATTACAAAAATGTCCCCTCGCATTTTATTATTATTAGGGTTCCTCCAGTAGGAAGAAACCTATTGTTTTTGTTAGTATTCTTATTAGGGTTCCTCCGGTAGGAGGGAACCTATTGTTTTTGTTAGTATTCCTATTATTATTATATTTCTCCGCTAAATGGCCCAACAGCTCAAAAAGTCCTGGACCCGATTTTTTCCAATTTGGCCCAATGATACAACAGGTCACTCATTACTCCCAGACGGCTAGTGGCCCATGTGCGCCTATAGGTGGCACTATTAAACACGCCCAAAGTCTACGTGATTTCCCCAGCGCCCCGTTAATCCAAAATGCCTGAAAATTGGTATACATGCCTTATTTCTCATGGGGAACAAAAAAGCCTCAAGGACCCATATTGTCAGACTTATGAATGTTCTTGTATTGTCCAAATTTGGTACAACCTTCAAAACCCTTCTACTCATAAACCATAGACCCAATCGACTTGAAATTCGTTACAGATGTGTAGAGTACATGTCTTTACATATGGTGACATGGAATAAGAAATGCAATACAAAATGGCTGAAAGAAGTGTACTTATGTAAATGTTCAAATTGCCTCAATATTTTTTTTGTTAATAAATCAACTATAATTTTGACTGATTGTTTTTCAAACCTAATAGGATTCAAGACGATATCAATCTCTAGTACCATAAACAATTTCACCTTGGTATGTCAATATATGATTGAATTCAATTGAATTGCTCCACAGTGCGCACGCTCCAAATTCTCACAGACTCATCCTGCCCCTTGACACTAGGGTGACCACCTGTCCCGCTTTGCGTTGTGTCGCACATCATTTTCACCCCTTGTTCCGCAGGTCGCATATTAAAAATGCTGTGCTATACAGCGAAAAGAGGGACAGGTGGTCAACCTACTGACACACGCGCGAGCTTTGCGAGACGCACACACATCCTTTCTGGAAATGGTGTGCTGACCAAGCCCCACCCTCACCCTCAATTCGCTTCCAATCGTAGCTCGCCGTTACGAATATAAATTCTTTTTCGGCGGCCACTGTTGTTTTCAACTGGAATTGCCTTATAGCCATGCTGGAGGCAGCCACGTTCGGTAAGTCCTTAGGTAAGATTGGGTTCGTGAAAGTACACTACTCTTGAATTATGGTGAAGGTTTGAGCACTTTGAGACCTTTAGATCGCGAGTTTGAAGTGACGGAAAACCGAACTCGAAAAGTAGCTAACTTTTCTCCCTGTGTAGCATCTCGGCGAATTCATCAAAAAGGTAGAGGAGGGCAGCTTTTAGGAGAACAAGCGATTCCCCACAGACCTGTCGGCTCAGAATTTTGATCTGGCTCGTGAAAGTCTTTGTAATAAGCCTATGCGTCAGGGAGACTGTTTTGGTCGCGTCATGTTCATAAGTTCACCATTTCACAGTTCGGTCGACACCAAAAATGTGTTTGTTACCAAACCTCGAGGAGGGAAGCCTTTAGGAGATGTAGGAATTGTACTCCTAGCCAGATGCTCCGATTATTTTTGTGATTTGTGGAAAACTTGTAAGTGGAGTGAGACTGCGTCCTGAGGGTACATTGTTTTGACTTAGCCTCAATGACAGACTCGGCTCGCTCACTCACTGGCAGTGTGTACGATATCGTAATTCACTAAATTCTAGTCCTAAAACGTCAGGGAGGGCTGCTTTTTGTAGACAAGAGTCTACTGAAGATAGCCAGTATACAGGATCTTTCAAAACAAGCCTATTTCATTTGTCATTTTCCTGACAAAGCGACCTACGTTAGCCAGGCTAGTTTCACTCGGTCAGCCTATTTAAAGGTCTCTGACAGTCAGAATCACTGTTTACAGGCAAAGGGCGAGCTGGTCTTTGGTCAGATGTGTATATTGACCAGTTTAGAGCTAAATACTCTTGCCAGAGCCTGGAATCGAGCCAAATGTTTGGAGTGACTTTGCATGGCCGGGTCTCCATCAGTTCAACACATTTGGATTTAAGTTCAAGTAATGCCATTGCATTTCCCCAGCTAACACATTTACGTTGCCCTGACGTTGTCGCAACGTCACGCGATGACCAAACATACGTTGCCGCAACGTCTTTGGCGACGTTGCGGGACCGTGCATCTGTGGGGCGCCAGTAGGTTGCCGCAACGTCATCTTGTGACGTTGCCAGTCCGTAACCGCGACGTCGTGGCAACGTTAATTTTCCGACGTTGCCAGTCCGTAACCGCAACGTCGTGGCAACGTTATTTTCCGACGTTGCCAGTCCGTAACCGCAACCTCCTAGCAACGTAATTTTCTGACGTTGCCAGTCCGTAACCGCGACGTCGTCGCAACGTTATTTTCCGTTGTTGCCAGTCGGTAACCGCAACCTCCTAGCAACGTTGTTTTGGGACGTTGCCAATCCGTAACCGCGACGTCGTGGCAACGTTATTTTCCGACGTTGCCAGTCGGTAACCGCGACCTCCTAGCAACGTTGTTTTGTGACGTTGCCAGTCCGTAACGGCGACCTCCTAGCAACGTCATTTTGTGACGTTGCTAGTCCATAACTGCAACGTCAACAATTTACTTAATTATGAAGTAACCTATATTTCATATGCAGACCTCATTTGCCCAGAAGGCTACTTGTTTTGGTATAATAGATAGCCAACGTTAGGAGGAATATGTTTGTGTGATGTGTAGCCTGACTCAAGCTAAATCATAAACGAGGCAGCATTTCAGAATCATAAAGTGTTTTAATCGCCATGAAAGTTTGCACAGACAAGGAATTTACTTTGGCAGGAAGGTATATACATTCACCATATAGGAATCCTAAATATGTGGTCTACCTATACTAAAGGGGAGTCAGATGGCTGATCGGTTGGGAAATCAGGCTATTAAATCAGAAGGTTGCCAAATGATGTGTCCTTGGGCAAGGCATTCCTCCAGGGAATATCCCTGTACTTACTGTAAATAAGAGCGTCTGCTAAAATGACAATGCACAAAGTATGCATGTAACATTTACAATTAAAAAACTAAAATGGCCAAAATATATACATACGTGATAAAAAGTGCCACTGCAAAACAAACACTGCAAAACAAACACTGCAAAGAAAAAAACACTGCAAAACAAACACTGCAAAACAAAAGTGCCAAACAAACAAAGTGCAAAAAATGAATTAAAATCTTCTTCCAGTCCCCGCTATGAGTTCTGTCTGTTGGCCCTGACAAGGAAGCACAAAATAAGTTAGTGTTCGATTAACATAATCGCACGTGTGAAAAGGGGCTATACAAGTCATTAAAAAAATCACATCTAAAATAATATACGTCATCAATTAAAATATTATGTGATTCTAGATTTGTGTCATAGCCATGTGAAAGATTGGATATGGAAGTTGCAAACATGATTCATTCACCTGGCTGGTTTTGAATGGGCTGCCGGGGTGTGTTTGAGTGTTTCCTCTATGCGGAGCTCCACAGCTTTCTCTCCCAGTCCCGTCTTCTACTTCATCACAGCGTCTGGAATTAGAAGTCATGAACTTATTGTCAGCACCAATGTGAACGCTGAATGCGTGTAAGCCATAGTTTGTGGGATCTCCAAACACTTACCGCTCTCTTTCGCAACTCCAGCACCTTAAGGCGCTCCTCAAGGTCTTGAAGTTCAGCCTGTGTTTGGGCCACCTGTAGGTCCATCACTGGCACCTCTTCAGTGTGTCTGCCCTGTGGTCGCCTGAACAGGAGAGCCTCTCGCTGGTTCTCTTCCAATGTCTCCATCTTCCGGAGCATAACCTGTAATGTGTCTGTAATTAAAGACAAGTAAAACAAGTTTACAAGAGTTTGCATGATTGGCATACACTGTGGTTCTTCTAGATTAGCTGTAACATTGATGTACATAACAAATGTTACCTTGATTGGTCTTTGCCCAAGATGGTACAGCTGAATGGGGTATACAAAGCATTAGTAAGACAACGTTTGTTGTTTTGACAAATATGTTTCCCCCCACGATCAGAACAACTTAAGTATGCCTTACAATTAGGTATGCCTTACAATGGCAATGGTATGAGTATTTTTTTGAGTGCCTTATATTTGCACTTGCCTGGCTGCCAGCTGTTTTCCGGGGCACCCTATGGGTTCTCCTCCACCAGACCAGAGTTGACACCTAGAGGTATGGCATCTGGTGATGCAAACGTTTTAAGTCATACTTTTGCTTCAAAGCATAGCCTTTAGGGTTGCCATGGCTCATACAATTATTGTCACTGTTATAAACGGTCATTCATTACTTTACCATAATTTCCAAGGGACACAGTACTTGTGATGGTGGTCGGATCACCTGTACAGAAATGAAAGTGGAATGTAGTTTACGTACATAGTAGCCTATTAGTATATTGATATAGAAGAAGCATCGCACATATGTGATCGTTCGAAAGCAGGGCCCCACAGCGTAGCATCGCACATGTGTGATTCTGAACATTCCAACCAACTATTTTCCGATGGGCAGAAACTATATGATAAACACTACAGTATGGCTTCAAAATGTACAATTAGTAGGCTAACAAGTAACACTAGCAAGTAGTAGCATTGGTACAAGTATTATCTTAGGTTGCTAGGTAACGGAAGCTAATTAAAGCTACATACCTTCCGTTTTGGAAAAATAACTCACGTACTCTGGTGAAAGTGTCTGAAATATTTAGAACTCACGCATCTAAAGGTTAAAACGAATAAACTTATCCAAAAACAAATGTCATGTACAAATTGGAAGAATTAGTGACATGATACTTTTACAGACGCCATTGCTGTGCATGCCATGACCGACTGTGAACGTGATCAGCCACGCGCTAGCGTCTTTGAAAATTCAGGGCTAGCTAACTAAATAAACTATTTTGGGACAAGGTTTTCTAACAGTTCTGAACTTTTATTTTCACTGATTCTTTTGAGGGTGATTTTTGAGACTCTAAACTTTGATAACATGTATCCATTTTCAGTATTTCAAAACAATTTTCTGGAGGGTTTAACCTAGCTAGCGAAATTCTAACGTAAACAATGTGAATCTGATATAACGCTATAAACAACTCAATTTCAAACCTATATGCCCCATCCAATTTCTAAAAATATGTTTATATATTTAAAACTATGTCTGTAAAGAAACTCACCTTTGAAGTAACTTATTTCCAGGTAAAATCCATTATGTGAAAGACGGTAGGACCCCGGCAAAAACTGTTTAGGAAGCCCAGTTTCAGCTATGCCTTGAAATGGGCATGCGCAAAGTTGTTGCTCAGGGGCAGACTGAGGGGCAGGTTTGCTAAGGAAGAATTGTAATATTCTGTGATGACTTGTCTTTGAAAATGAAACTCTTAAGAGTCGCTTACCTTTTGGTCACATTTAACAATTTTGTAGGCCTATTACAAAACTATTGGAGCACAAATTTGCATTGTGTGTCATACAGCTTTGGTGTGCTATAGCCTACAAATAATGTTTGCTTAATCATGTTACTCATCACACATTGATTGCTTTTGTACATGTTTATAGTAAAGAATGAAAGACTAAATTATATTCCACATTCTGTCTTTTTTAATTTACGATGTGTCTGCATATGAGAACATTGATGACCAATGACCTGCTGGGGCTGAGCAGCACATGAATTACATGCAGTGTTTACATTTATATATATAAACCACTATATTGCACTCAAGATCCGTTGTCCTGCGACAAAAATAAGGTAACCAGCCGACCAAGGGACGACGTCGCGGCAACGTTGTCCACGGGTCTAAAAATAAGGTAACCAGCCGACCAAGGTACAACGTCGCGGCAACGTTGTCCACGGGTCTAAAAATAAGGTAACCAGCCGACCAAGGTACAACGTCGCGGCAACGTTGTCCACGGGACCAAAATTAACGTAACCAGACGACCAAGGTACAACGTCGCGGCAACATTGTCCATGGGACCAAAAAATAACGTAACCAGCCGACCAAGGTACAACGTCGCGGCAACGTTGTCCATGGGACCAAAAAATAACGTAACCAGCTGACCAAGGTACAACGTCGCGGCAACGTTGCCCACGGACCTAAAAATGACGTTACCAGCCGACCAAGGTACGACGTCGCGGCAACGTTGTCCATGGGACCAAAAAATAACGTAACCAGCCGACCAAGGTACAACGTCGCGGCAACGTTGCCCACGGACCTAGAAATGACGTTACCAGCGGACCAAGGTATGACGTCGCGGCAACGTCGCCCACTGGTCTAAAAATAACGTAACCAGCGGACCAAGGTACGACGTCGCGGCAACGTTGCCCACTGGTCTAAAAATAACGTAACCAGCCGACCAAGGAACGACGTTGTGGCAACGTTGCCCATGGGACCAACTGGCAACATTCCCTTTATAACGTTGCTACGACGTTGCCACGACGTTGCCAGAAGGTAACGTCGCGGGTTACCAACTGAGCACTTACTGGCAACGTTGCCGCAACGTCATGTGTTAGCTGGGTCACAGTCAAAACTGTAGTTTATGTCAAGTGTCGATGTAAAAAGCTTCATTTTTCACAACTGACATGGATCTTTTCTTCACTTTTACAGGTCTGGAGGGTCATGCAGAGGCCTGCTCAACAAAAAATACGGAGTGTAACAGAGGATGCCCCGCAGCCTTCACCCCCACCAGTTTGCCTACAGAGCGAACAGATCCACAGGAGACGCAGTGGCGGCAGCACTCCATGCCGCTCTGTCACACATGGAGCAGCAGGGGAGCTATGTGCGAATGCTCTTTGTGGATTACAGCTCTGCATTCAACACCATCCTCCCACACAAGCTAGTGATTAAGCTGGGGGACCTCGGGCTCCCTTATACCACATGCAGGTGGATCAGCGGCTTACTCTCTGGCCGCAGACAGTCAGAGTGGGCCATCACACATCCACAGCCCTTAGCCTCAGCACTGGCTCCCCCCGGGGCTGTGTGCTCAGTCCCCTGCTCTACTTCCTCTACACACACGACTGCACCACTGTCCATCACAGTAACACCATTGTAAAGTTTGCAGATGACACCACAGTGGCGGGGTTTATCTCTGGGGGGGATGAGCCCACCTACAGAGAAGAAGTGGAGCGGCTGTCGAATTGGAGCACGGCCAACAATCTTCTCCTTAACACTGCAAAGACAAAATAACTCATAATAGACTACAGGAGAAAGAAGACTGAGATCACACCATTGACCATCAGCCGGATCAGTGTGGAGAGGGTGGCAGACTTTCGCTTCCTGGGGGTCCACATACAGGACAGCCTATCCTGGAGTGTGGACACCTCTGAGCTGCTGAAAAAGGCCCAGCAGAGACTGTCCTTCCTGAGAATACTCAGGAATTGAGGAGTAACATCACACAAACACTGCTGGTGTTCTTTTACCGAGCCTCCATGGAAAGTACATACTCACATACTGCATAGGCATTTGGTATACCAGCTGTACAGTGGCTCAGAGGAAAATGCTCCAGAGTGTCATCAACACCGCTCAAAAGATTGTTGGCTGCCCTCTCCCCGCACTGGGAGACCTACACAGATCCCGTTGTCTCAAAAGAGCCCAGAACATCATAAGACACTTCACATCCTGGGCACTCCCTGTTTGAAATGTTGCCGTCAGGCAGACGGTACAGATCAATCAAGGTAAGGACAAACAGACTCAAACACAGTTTTTATCCAACTGCAATAACCACTGTCAATGCTGCCAAAAAATAATGTGCACAATGTCATGTTATGTTTTATGTGATGACTGTGGATGAATTACATGGGTGTGTTGTTTATGGTACTGTCTCAGGTATATTTATTCTGATTTATTAGTTATTGTTGTTTATTTTAGTAATTTTAGTTCTTTAGTAATTTTTTTTTTTTTTTTTTATCTTTTATTGATTTTTAGGCCAATGAATGTTGCACTGACTGGAAGCACTTTAATTTCGTTGTACCTGTGACAATGACAAATAAAGATCTATCTATCAGGATGCAACAGAGGATGCTGTGAGCAACACAGACCCCTTGCTGGACCACCCCTCTCTAGCTGGACAGCTTCTCTTCAGCCCTGATCCTAGGATGGCTTCATCCAGCTGGCCTGCTCTGCCTGCCTGCAGGCTCTGCTTGCCACTGCCTGCCAGCCCTCCAGAGACAGACAGTAAAATACAAAATGGATGAAAGGGGTGTCGTCGTCGTCGTCATCTGCCGCTTGTCCGGGGATCGGGTCGCGGGGGCAGCGACCTAAGCAGGGAGGCCCAGACTTCCCTCCCCCCGGCCATTTCCGCCAGCTCTTCCTGGGGGACCCCAAGGCGTTCCCAGGCCAGCTGAGAGACATAGTCCCTCCAGCGTGTCCTGGGTCTTCCCCGGGGCCTCTTCCCAGTGGGACGTGCCCGGAACACCTCACCAGGGAGGCGTCCAGGAGGCATCCTAATCAGATGCCCGAGCCACCTCAGCTGGCTCCTCTCGACGCGGAGGAGCAGCGGTTCTACTCTGAGCCCCTCCCGGATGACCGAGCTTCTCACCCTATCTCTAAGGGAGAGCCCGGACACCCTACGGAGAAAGCTCATTTCGGCCGCTTGTATTCGCGATCTCGTTCTTTCGGTCACTACCCATAGTTCGTGACCATAGGTGAGGGTAGGAACGTAGATCGACTGGTAAATAGAGAGCTTCGCCTTTCGACTCAGCTCCTTCTTCACCACGACGGACCGATGCAGAGCCCGCATCACTGCGGACGCCGCACCGATCCGCCTGTCGACCTCGCGCTCCATTCTTCCCTCACTCGTGAACAAGACCCCGAGATACTTGAACTCCTCCGCTTGGTTCAGGATCTCCTCCCCGACCCGGAGATGGCACTCCACCCTTTTCCGGTCGATTACCATGGCCTCAGATTTGGAGGTGCTGATTCGCATCCCAGCCGCTTCACATTCGGTTGCGAACCGCTCCAGTGAGAGCTGAAGGTCACGGCCCGATGAAGCCAACAGGACCACATCATCCGCAAAAAGCAGCGACCCGATCCTGAGGTCACCAAACCGGACCCCCTCAACACCCTGGCTGCGCCTAGAAATTCTGTCCATATAGGTAATGAACAGAATCGGTGACATAGGGCAGCCCTGGCGGAGTCCAACCCTCACCGGAAACAAGTTCGACTTACTACCGGCAATGCGGACCAAACTCTGGCACCGGTCGTACAGGGACCGGACAGCCCCGATCAGGAAATCCGGTACCCCGTACTCTCGGAGCACCCCCCACATGAGCCCCCGAGGGACACGGTCGAACGCCTTTTCCAAATCCACAAAACATGTGTAGACTGGTTGGGCGAACTCCCATGTACCCTCCAGGACTCCGCGGAGGGTATAAAGCTGGTCCACTGTTCCACGGCCAGGACGAAAACCACATTGCTCCTCCTGAATCCGAGGTTCGACAATCCGACGGACCCTCCTCTCCAGGACCCCTGAATAGACTTTCCCAGGGAGGCTGAGGAGTGTGATCCCCCTAAAGTTGGAGCACACCCTCCGGTCCCCCTTTTTAAAGAGGGGAACCACCACCCCGGTCTGCCAGTCCAGAGGCACTGTCCCCGATGTCCACGCGATGTTGCAGAGTCGTGTCAACCAAGACAGCCCTACAACATCCAGAGCCTTAAGGAACTCCGGGCGGACCTCATCCACCCCAGGGGCCCTGCCACCGCGGAGCTTTTCAACCACCTCGGCGACCTCAGCCCCAGAGATAGAAGGGCCCCCCCCGATGTCCCCAGACTCTGCCTCCACGTCGGAAAGCGTGTTGGTGGAATTAAGGAGGTCTTCGAAGTATTCCTTCCACCGATCCAGGACGTAAATCCAGGACGTGAAAGGGGTGTATTTATGTAAATGTCCACATTGCCTCAAATCTTTGTGATACTGATTATTTATTTAGTTAAACAGGTGTCCAGGTACTCCAAAGTATGACTAGCTGTATAGTCAAAATAGTAACGGTAATGTTTCATTCTGAGGGGATTCCTACACAATAGCTAAATCTGGCTCTTTTTTTACTGGCAAGTTTTCCTTTTACATGGTAGTTGCTATGGCTCAGGGGTATTGACAATTGCGGTGGACATTTGAGAATGAATACACCCGAAGCTGCTAGAATATAGAATAAGTATTTATTGAATATAGCTTTTTGCAGAAAGGACCTGACACACACAGCGTACATTGGGTAGTCTGTTGGCATCTGATGAAACATTCTCCAGAGACAGGCTTTTTATACATGGAGATACAGCTAAAGCCACCTGCACACATCAGTGTCTTGTTCATATTATTAGCACAAAGTATCAAAACACAAGGCTACAGTTTTCTCAGAAACTTTCTAGAAAGTCACTAAATTATATATATTCACTACAATAGCTTGATTGATGGAAAGATTAAAATTTCTTGTTTAGAACAGACAATAAGTCAGTCTTTTCAAAGGTATGAAATTACTTAAATGTTTAGTTTAATTGTTTATTTTATAGTTAATATAAAGGTGAATTGCCTTTCGTAATTAACAACTATAAAAGTCATGATTTTCTTGCTCTATAGAAAGTCAACACAATTGATTGTTGGTTTCACTTGTAGCTTGTCTACCCTTTTGGTTTGCCATTTACTATGTAGTCTACTGTTGGTATTATAGGCTTGTGTGCTGTCAGTTATGTGTTTACTGCCTTTTTTCTTACTGTGCTGCCACATGCCAAAGAAAAATTTAATGTATGCATTTGATGAATAATAAAGTTTTGTTGTTTTACTATGTCTGGCCACTAATCCATAGACATAATAAAGAATGTCTATGATTAAATCATTAATTGACCTAAAAACAGGTGTGAAGCCTGGTCATTTCCGGTTATTTTCTGCCACGAGGTACGAAGGCAAACAAGCATCTAAGAGAAGCAACTACTAAATCAAAGTAAGTCATCACAAATTATGCATACAACTTAAATTATTATATATATATAGTCAACAGTGAATAAGTTTGTTAGGCTACTAGCGTAAAGTTAAGTTTGGTAATAATTTCAGTAGACCATAACCGTTGTTTGGCCAAACGAGAACTGAACGTTATGAGCTAGCCTAGTCTAGCTGTTGTTAGGTTCAGTTTTTCATGTTTTTTCCGCAAGATGATACAATCTCAACGTTTCATATGTTAAAGATATAATTGAAAGAGGCACATAGTAGTACTATACAAATTTATTTGAAGGGTAGTGAGTTAGGTAGTCTGCGTTAGTCATTAAACTGAGTAGGATACCTGTTTAGTAGGCTTTGCATACACAAGTGCCATCGAAACCCAGAAACCACAGAGCCCCCCGATATATCAAACCCCAATTTACCCCCTGATTGTAACTTATGTCATAGAGTTATATCCGTGATTCAGACTGTAGCCTGTTGCAACATTTCCTAAATGGTCTCAACAGCAGAGGTATTGTAGTCGAAAGGGAATGGGTCTCAATTGTTTCGTTACCCGGGCTTGCATGATTAAGTTAATGACTCGTGTATAGCGTTAGCTAGCTTGTAGCCGTGGAGTGCATTTCATTAACACAGTGAATGAACTAGTTAGTACTGTTTAACCAACACGGTTGAATATAGTAGGTTTAGTTTGATTTGTTGCCAACGTGGGACAACTGCACAAGACTTGTCAGACATCACTCATGGTTCCCAACAGTTGGTGTGTAGCAGAGAGGATAGAGAGACTGACTTGTAACCTTACGCTCATGAGTTCAAATCCTCATTCAGCCTATTGTTGTTGGCCAAACATGAAATCGTTTTGCTTCTACATTGTACATTTTTATAATATTTTGCCATTTTGAGGAGGAACCCGCATCGCTGATTGCAGCTATATTTAGGTTCCTCTGGTAGGAGGGAACCTATTGTTATCCTCCCTCCCATTGACGATTTCTCGTCCCACCCCACTAACACTGCCACCGACTCCTTGTTAACCACTCTAACTGCATCTCTTGACTCTCTCTGTCCCCTGTCAACCAGGCCTGCGCGATCTTCTTCCTCCTGCCCGTGGCTTACGGATGTTATTCGTGAAGAGCGGTCCACCCTTAGGGCAGCTTAGAGGAGATGGCGCAAGTCCAAAGATGGTCTGGACCTTGATAAGTATCACTCCCTCCTTAAATCTTTCACTTCTCACATAACTGGTGCTAAAACCATCTACTTTCTGAATAAAATTAACTCTGCTTCAAACCCCCACAAGCTTTTTTCTACCTTCTCCACCCTTCTTAACCCACCTCCCCCACCCCCTCCCTCCACCCTGACAGCAGACGACTTCTCCTCCTTCTTTGAGAAAAAACTCGCATACATTAGCAGTCGGTTCCCTAAACCCACCTTTCCTACCCTCTCACCCTCCACGACTGACCCAACTAAATGTCTAAACTCTTTCTCTCCTCTGTCCGAGGCAGAGATCTCTGAACTCATTCTCTCTCATCGCCCCACCTCCTGTCCCCTTGATCCTATCCCCTCCCCTCTCTTTCAAACCATCTCCCCCTCCATCATAACTTTTCTTCTCCATGTCCTAAACTCCTCCCTTACCTTCGGCACCTTTCTCTCTTCCCTCTGCCTTCAAACAGGCCAGAGTTAACCCTCTACTCAAAAACCCTCCCTTAACCCTGCCATCCTCCAGAACTACAGACCGGTATCACTGTTACCCTTCTTCTCAAAAACAATTGAACGTGCTATATCTAACCAACTGTCTAACTTTCTCTCTCAGAACAACGAGGAGTCAGATGGCTGAGCGGTGAGGGAGTCGGGCTAGTAATCAGAAGGTTGCCGGATCGATTCCCCGCCATGCCAAATGATGTTGTGTCCTTGGGCAAGGCACTTCACCCTACTTGCCTCGGGGGGAATGTCCCTGTACTTACTGTAAGTCGCTCTGGATAAGAGCGTCTGTTAATGACTAAATGTAAATGTAACAACCTGCTTGACCCCAACCAATCGGGCTTTAAGACTGGCCACTCCACAGAGACTGCCCTTCTTTCAGTCACCACTGCCCTCCAGTCTGCCAGAGCGGCTTCCAGGTCATCCGTCATCATTCTACTGGACCTTTCTGCAGCGTTTGACACGGTTAACCACCAGATCCTGCTCTCCAGACTTTCTGAGATGGGCATCACTGGCACTGCACTCCAGTGGATCTCATCCTACCTGTCGGGAAGATCCTACCAGGTCTCCTGGGGAGGCAAACTGTCAGGCCCTCGCCAGCTCTCCACTGGTGTCCCACAGGGCTCCATCCTTGGTCCCTCCTCTTCTCTCTGTACACCACCTCACTTGGACCAATCATCACCTCCCTACGGCTTCTCCTACCACTGCTACGCTGACGACACGCAGCTGTACCTGTCGTTCCCCCCGACTGATCCGGGGATCTCAGCTAGGATTGAGGCCTGCCTTGCAGACATCTCTGCCTGGATGACCGAGCACCACCTCCAGCTGAACCTCGCCAAAACAGAACTTCTCATCATCCCGGCTAAACCCTCCATCTCCCATGATCTGTCAATCACCCTGGGATCTGCGACGGTGACCCCTTCATCCTCTGCCAGGAACCTTGGGGTTACCATGGATGACAAGCTCTCCCTCACGGCCCACATTGCCACAGTCTCCCGGTCTTGTAGATTCACCCTCTACAACATCCGGAAGATCAGGAGATACCTGTCTGAGCACTCCACCCAGCTGCTAGTCCAAGCAATGGTCCTCTCCAAGTTGGACTACTGCAACTCGCTGCTCGCTGGTCTCCCAGCATGTGCAACCCGCCCTCTTCAGAGGATTCAGAACACAGCAGCCCGCCTGGTCTACAATCTACCCAGACGCTCCCATGTTACCCCGCTCCTCATCTCTCTCCTGTACTGTGATAATTTGGGAAAACCTTCAAAATTCCTCTTCTCTTGAACCAAAGGTCTAATTGACTTGAAATTTGTTACAGATATGTATCATTGATGTTTTTAGAAATGTTACTTAAGGCAATTGAATCGAGTACAAAATGGCTGAAAGGGGTGGATTTATGTAAATGTACACATTGCCTCAATATGTTTGTGTCACTAAATCAAATGTATTTTTGAAGGATGGTTCAAACCTAATAGGCTTTAAGGTGACATGCCTTTGAAGTACCATGCAAAGTTTCACCTAGTTATGTCAAAATATGACTGAATTACAGCTGTTTGAACTTGGACCAAATCTGACAATGCTCGCCATTGGAGAAACAGCTTTTTTGATTATCTTTATTGAACTTTGTGTATTCCATGCCTGGGAATGGCTCAATTGGCTGAGATGTTGTGCTGGTAAGCAAAGGGTTGTAGGTTCAAAACCAATCACAGACATAGTTTTTTATTTTTTATTCTGACAAAACAGTTTCTAGTCTTCAGATAAATCCTCCGGTTGTAAAACATAGCAATGCGTGTTTATTTGAGCCCATCACAACACTCCAATCGTCTGTTCAGCGAGACTGTGTAGACCACTGCAAAACAAGTCAGGTTCACCACAGTACCTAGCTAATTGTAGTCTACGCATGGTAGAGATAACACTAATGGTTATCTCTAATAAATTAAAATGATTGTGCAGGTGGATCCCTTGTCTTTTGCACAAATTCATTTCAGTAACCTAAGCCAAGACACATCCCCACTGATGCTAGGCATGATTTGAAATTCCCTTCCATGACAAGTTATGGCACTCCAAACAACCTTTTAAAAAAACTATAAGTAAGTTATTCTTTACAGCAGCAACCCAGTCATCCCGTTGTCCCATTTTTATAGGAAATGTACAAGCAGTTTCAACTTTGGCTGAATCTAACAACGCTTACCGCAGGAGAAACAGCATACTTTTTAATACAGTTACTAAACAGGACACTATTCAACACTGAGAATAGCTCAATGGGCTGGGATGGTGACCTGTAAAGTATAAGGTAGTAAGTTGGAATCCAGCCATTATCTTTTGGCCTGTCATCATTTTGATTATCTGTTTAGTTCAATAGGATGACATCATTCTGAAGTCCCACAAACAATTTCACCTTGGTATGTCAAAATATGATTGAATTAGAGCAGTTTCAACGTTGGCTGAATCTAACAATGCTTACCACAGGAGAAACAGCTTACTTTTTAATACAGTAACTGAACATGACAATATTCAACACTGAGAATAGCTCAATGGGCTGGGATGGTGACCTGTAAAGTATAAAGTAGTAGGTTGGAATACAGGCATTATATTTTGGCCTGTCATCATTTTGATTATCAGTTTAGTTAAACAGGATGACATCATTCTGAAATACCCTGCACAAATTCATGCAATTTCACCTTGAAATTCCTAACCTTTGTCCCAAAGCTGACCAAAGCTAATACTCTGCCCTTTCTATCCATACAATCTCAACAGTTGGTGTGTAGCAGAGAGGATAGAGACTAACTTGTAACCTTATGCTCATGAGTTCAAATTCCCATTCAGCCTATTGTTGTTGGCCAAACATGAAGTAGTTTTGCTCTTTTGTTGTCCAACTCTCGATCTTCTACAGTGTACATGTTTATAATATTTTGCGGAGGAACCCGCATCGCTGCTTGCAGCTATATTTATTATTATTTTTCTTCTCCTTGCGCCCCAATATCTCAAAAAGTCCCTTGTCATAAATTTTTAATTTGGCACATTGATACTACATCCAAGTGGGTACCCCCACACCAAATATGGGCCACATCGGACCATAGGGGGCGCCACAGGCCACGCCCAAAAGTCCAATTTTCGTGATTGCATTTCCACCCCATTACTCCAATTCTTCTGAAACTTGGTGTGCATGCCTCATTTTTCATGAGTAACAAAAAAGCCTCAAAGACCCATAAGGTCCCCCATGATGTATTTTCCTGTACAGTGATAATTTTGGAAAACCTTCAAAATTCCTCTTCTCTTGAACCAAAGGTCTAATTGACTTGACATTTGGTACAGATATGTATAATTGACGTATTGAGAAATGTTACTTAAGGCAATTGAATCAAGTACAAAACGGCTGAAAGGGGTGTATTTATGTACATGTCCACATTGCCTCAATATGTTTGTGTCACTAAATCAAATGTATTTTTGAAGGATGGTTCAAACCTAATAGGCTTTAAGGTGACATGCCTCTGAAGTACCATGCAAAGTTTTACCTTGATATATCAAAATATGACTGAATTACAGCTGTTTGAACTTGGACCAAATCTAACAATGCTCGCCATTGGAGAAACAGCTTTTTTTATTTTCCAGTTATTGAACTTTGTCTATTCCATGCCTGGGAATTGCTCAATTGGCTGAGATGTTGTGCTGGTAAGCAAAGGGTTGTAGGTTCAAAACCAGTCAGAGGTATAGTTTTTAATATTTTAGTCTGACAAAACGGTTTCTAGTCTTCCGATAAATACTCCGGTTGTAAAACATAGCAATGCGTGTTTATTTAGGCCCATCACAACACTCCAATCGTCTGTTTAGCGAGGCTGTGTAAACCACTGCAAAACAAGCCAGGTTCATCACAGTAGCTAGCTACTGGAGGTCAGATGGCTGAGCCGTTAGGGAGTCGGGCTATTAATCAGAAGGTTGTTGGTTCGATTCCCGCCCGTGCCAAATGACGTTGTGTCCTTGGGCAAGGCACTTCATCCTACTTGCCTCGGAGAGAATATCCCTGTACTTACTGTAAGTTGCTCTGGATAAGAGCGTCTGCTAAAATGACTAAATGTACTTGTAGTCTACGCATGGTAGAGATAACGCTAATGGTTATCTCTAATGAAGTAAATTGATTGTTCAGGTGGATCCCTTGTCTGTTGCACAAATTCATTTCAGTAACCTAAGCCAGGACACATCCCCACTGATGCTAGGCATGATTTGAAATTCCCTTCAATGACAAGTTATGGCACTCCAAACAACCTTTTATAAAAACTATAAGTAAGTTATTCTTTACAGCAGCAACCCAGTCATCCTGTTGTCCCATTTGTATAGGACATTTATAAGCAGTTTCAACTTTGGCTGAATCTAACAACGCTTACCACAGGAGAAACAGCTTACTTTTTAATACAGTAACTGAACATGACAATATTCAACACGGAGAATAGCTTAATGGGCTGGGATGGTGACCTGTAAAGTATAAGGTCGTAGGTTGGAATCCAGCCATTATCTTTTGGCCTGTCATCATTTTGATTATCTGTTTAGTTCAATAGGATGACATAATTCTGAAGTCCCACAAACAATTTCACCTTGGTATGTCAAAATATGATTGAATTGGATCAGTTTCAACGTTGGCTGAATCTAACAACGCTCACCACAGGAGAAACAACTTACTTTTTAATACAGTAACTGAACATGACAACAGTCAACACTGAGAATAGCTCAATGGGCTTGGATGGTGACCTTTAAAGTATAAGGTCATAGGTTGGAATCCAGCCATAATCTTATGGCCTTTCATAATTTTGATGATCTGTTTAGTTCAATGGGATGACATCATTCTGAAGTACCACAAACAATTTCACCTTGGTATGTCAAAATATGATTGAATTAGATCAGTTTCAACGTTGGCTGAATCTAACAACGCTTACCACAGGAGAAACAGCTTACTTTTTTATACAGTTACTGAACATGACACTACTCAACACTGATAATAGCTCAATGGGCTGGGATGGTGACCTGTAAAGTATAAAGTATTAGGTTGCAATCCAGCCATTATATTTTGGCCTGTCATAATTTGTATTATCTGTTTAGTCAAACAGGACGACATCATTCTGAAATACCCTGCACAAATTCATGCAATTTCACCTTGAAATTCCTAACCTTTGTCGCAAAGCTGACCAAAGCTAATACTCTACCCTTTCTATTCATACAATCTCAACAGTTGGTGTGTAGCAGAGAGGATAGAGACTGACTTGTAACCTTATGCTCATGAGTTGAAATCCCCATTCAGCCTATTGTTGTTGGCCAAACATGAAGTAGTTTTGCTCTTGGACTTGTTGTCCAACTCTCGATCTTCTACAGTGTACATGTTTATAATATTTTGCGGAGGAACCTGCATCGCTGCTTGCAGCGATATTTAGGATTCTTCCGTAAGGAGGAAACCTATTGTTATTGGTGGTTTTACTATTTGTAATTCTTGTACATCTATGGCAGCCCCTAGACCCCATTGACAACTTTTTGTGAAATTTGGCACACTCATTAAGGACAGTCCCTTTTATACTTACACCAAGTTTCATGTCTCCCATTAGACCACTCTAGCGTCAAAGTTGGACTTGTGTTTACACACGCAACTTTTGAACCGTATGACCGATTTTCAAAAATGAGGTACCATTGGATTCCCTGGATTAAGACGAGTTTAACACACCCTATGGCGTCAATTTCCGGTTATATAGATTTTCCGCCATTTCCGGTTTTATCAAAAACCTTTGAAAGCCTACTCCTCCTACAATTTTTGTCAAATCTTCTTCAAAATGACCAGAGATGATCTTCAGACCGAGCCTCACAAAAGTTATCCAAAATAATTTTGTCACAACCGTTTGTCCGGTACAGCCAATCAAAATTGGCAAAAAAGCAACCAAACAGGAAATTGGATCAAATCTCATCACATTTTTGAGGTATCAACACCAAAGTTGGTATATCGGAAGACATTAAATCATGTTACAATGTGCAAAAGGAAACTTCATATCTCCAATAATATTTGATTTACAGCAAATCAAATGTATCGCTAATGCTAAAATTATGCTGTACATATCCGCCGGTCAAAAAGTGATACATTGATTCAATCACAAATTCATATGAAGACTCTTGAGAATGTTTAGTACTCAATCTGAAAAAAGTTGAATGTAAGATGAAAAGTAGATGTTTTAATGAATATTTTAAACATACATGCTTGGCTAATTTCAGAGCCTTTCGGCTAAATCCTCTCTCCCCTCCTCCTGCCCGCGCATGCTCCAAATCCTCACACACTCAGCCTTCCCCTACACACGTGCGGCTTTGCAAGACGCACACGCAACATTTCAGGAGAGTGTGGGCTGACCAAGCCCCCACTCATTCCTTAGTCTCTAGCAAAGGCCTTGTGGATATTGATGGTATTGCATTTCCGATTTTGTATGCAATGGTAAAAAGTTCTCCAAGTCCTGAAACGTTGATAGTAAAGCCCAAGAGTTACAACCACACTTAAATAAAAGCCCATGTGGATCTTGTTGGTATTGCATTTCCGATTTTGTATATAATGGTAAAAAGTTCAAAAAATCCTGAAAAATGTATAGTATAGACCAAGAGTAATGACCACACCACAAATGGCCCACCATTACCCATAGGTGGCTTTAAGGCTATGCCCACATTGTCAATTTTCAGTTTAGTACTCAAATCTTAAAAATAGTTGAATGTAAGATAAAAAGTAGATTTTTAGTGAATATTTTGAATATACATGCTTGGCTTATTTCTATAGCTCATTTGCCAAATCCTCTCTCCCTCTCCTCCTCAGCGCGCGCGCTCCACATTCACACACACTCAGCCTTCCCTTCACACACGCGCGGGCTTGGCAAGACGCACATGCAACATTTCAGGAGAGTGTGGGCTGACCAAGCCCCCACTCATTCCTTGGTCTTTAGCAAAGGCCCTTATGGATCTTGATGGTATTACATTTCCGATTTTGTATGCAATGGTAAAAAGTTCTCCAAATCCTGAAACATACCCCTTTTCCACCAACGCATTTTGGGAGCCGGTTCGGAGCCGGTGCCTAATCGCAAACCAGTTCTTCCTCTTTCGACAGACTGGGAACCGGAAAAGTGGTTCGTACGTAGTTCGTACGTGGTTCGCAACGAGCACCACTTCGGAGCTGGTATAGTTTACGAACCAACAAAAAACCGCTTGGGGCGGGGTTACCGTGACCAACAAAAAGCTTTGGCCGCCATTGCAAAGTTTTTACAATTCATATTTCAGCTAAACGGTACTTGTAAATCAGAATCTGAATGAAAATGTATCGAGAAGTGGGCAGTGTAGTTGATGAAACTGCTCATTTGTAAATTTGCTCCGACTTTTATTATTCTCGATTGTAATGTAAACATTCGGGATGCGCGCGCAATGTGGCTGCAGAAAACCGGCAAAGGATAGAATTTTTCATGGCAAAACGACCACACGGATAATACAAATAGTTAAATTTAAAAATACCAAAAAGGTCGAAGAGGACAGCCTTTAAAAGAGAAAGCGATTACCCATTGATCTGTCGCATCAGGATTTGGATTTGGGTCACGAAAGTCTTGAAATTTGAGTGAGAATGTTGCCCGGTACAGACCGCATAGTCGAGTGGCAACCATGTCTTCGTCATGTCACTAAGTTCATAATTTAACAGTTCATAATTTTACAGTTTAACAGTCAATTTTACATTTTAAAAGTCGAGTAGGACAGCTTTCAAGAGATATGGGAATTCTGCTTTTAGCCAGCTGGTCCGATTGTTTTTCTGATTTGTTCAAACTGGCCATGAGTGAGACTGCGTCCCCGTTACGACGTTAGCTTCAGTCAGACTCGCTCACTGGCAGTGTGCACACTGTTGTGATTCACTCAATTTTACACCAGAAACGTTAGGGAGGACTGCCTAATGTAGATACGAGCCTGATGAAGATAGCCAGCATCTCAGATTTCTTTAACCAAGCCTGTTTAATTTGTCATTTGCCTGAGAAAGCGACCTCCATTAGCCAGGCTAGTTTTGGCTGATCACTTGGTCAGGCTATTTAAGGGTATCGGGGTCAAGTGAATTTTGTGCATAGACAAGTGAAACGTAAATGTATTTGTCCAAAGGCCAAGAGCCTCAAAGTTAATATCAAGTCCTGCAATCCAGTGGCCAGAGATATATGATGACCTGATCGACACTCCAAGTGTAATAGACCGGGGAGAAGTTCGTCTTTTACAACCGAAATGCGCAGTTGAGACTGCTTGACAGTTGTGTGACGTAGGGTGATAATTGGTCTATACAAATGGCGAGTTGAACAAACACGTCGGATGCGCCGTGTTTGGATGCCGATATAGGTTCGCAAAACCATGAGCAACAACAGCAACGAAACGTCCGCCATTGTTGATGTTGTATTTGGCGCTACCGCGCTAGCGTTGCTTGGAAATATGAGACGTATACAGTGACGTAATGACGTGGCTCTGTGGTGGCTCTCGCCCGTGGAAAAGCAAACCGGTTCTTAGTAAGCTCCGTTCTTGAACCAGCTCCGAACTGGCTCTAGCACCAGCTCCGAACTAGCTCCCGGTTCACTTTGGTGGAAGGGGGGTAACATTGATAGTAAAGGCCAAGAGTAACAACCACACTTAAACAAAAGCCCATGTGGATCTTGTTGGTATTGCATTTCTGATTTTGTATGCAATGGTAAAAAGTTCTAAAAATCCTGAAACATTGATAGTATAGGCCAAGAGTAATTACCACACCACAACTGGCCCACCATTACCAATAGGTGGCGCCACAGGCCACGCCCTAAGCACAAAGATACAAGGCTTCCGGGAATGGATAGCCCCACCAAGCTTGCTCCCTTCACTTCTTGGCTTGAAATAAAGAGCCTTGTGGATCTTGATGGTATTGCATTTCAGATTTGGTATCCTATTGATAATTCTACAGCATTGATTTTCTAAACAGTTACAATTTGTCAAGAATATACATTTTTCAATGGTTCGCAATGCTTTACACATCAGCCAGTCAAACAAGTTCATATGAAGACTCTTGAGAATGTTTAGTACACAAATCAGAGAAAAAGTTGACAGTAAGATGAAAGGTCGATTTTTTGTGAATATTTGAAACATGCATGCTTGGCTAATTTCTAGGCAAATTTCCAATGAAATGTGTCCCCTGCTCCTCCCCGTGCGTGCTCCAAATTCTCACACACCCATTCTTCCTTTGACACACGCGCGGGCTTGGCATGACGCACACTCAACATTTCAGGAGAGTGTGGGCTGACCAAGCCCCCACACATTCCTTGAATGTCTGCATAGGCCCTTGAGGACCTTGGTGTCATTGCAGTTCCGATTTGGTATGCAATGGTAAAAAGGTCTCCAAATCCTGAAACATTGATAGTAAAGGCCAAGAGTAACAACCACACTTTAACCAAAGCCCATGTGGATCTTGTTGGTATTGCATTTCCGATTTTGTATGCAATGGTAAAAAGTTAAAAAAATTCTGAAACGTTGATAGTATTGGCCAAGAGTAATTACCACACCACAAATGGCCCACCATTACCCATAGGTGGCGCTACAGGCCACACCCTAAAGCACAAAGATACAAGGCTTTCTGGAATGGATAGGCTAAACAAGCCCGCTCCCTTCACTTCTTGGCTTGAAATAAAGGCCCTTGTGGATCTTGATGGTATTGCTTTTCCGATTTTGTATGCAATAGTAAAAAGTTCTCCAAATCCTGAAACATTGATTGTATAGGCCAAGAGTAACTACCACACTTTAACAAAAGGCCATGTGGATCTTGTTGGTATTGCATTTCCGATTTTGTATGCTATGGTAAAAAGTTTTTAAAATCCTGAAACATTGTTAGTATAGGCCAAGAGTAATTACCACACCACAAATGGTCCACCATTACCCATAGGTGGCGCTACAGGCCACAATGTTGGAGAAATTGAAGATGTAACACATTTATCCTGTATAAGAATGATTCTGTGTTCAGCATTCCTTGTGTGTAGAGAGAAGCCTACCCCCAAATCTGGACTTTGGGTAACATGAGGCATACGTAAACAAGGTGACCTGGGATGACCACTCTCTCTTACTGGAGAGGCCATAAAAGATGTCTGGCCTTATCTGTGTTGGGTGAATCATGTGGTCAAGCTTACAGGGGTCAAAAGGCACACACACGCACACACTCAAGCACGCACACACTCAAACACGCACGCACACACGCGCGCGCCAGGTCTATGCAAGGAGCCAATGAAGAAGAGCAATGGAACATTTGCATGCCTTTGTCTTAACCAATGACTGTAAAGAGCGGTTCTGCTTAAATAGCTAGCTAGCGCAACATGCTAGCGGACAAACTTGTAGCACAATGGGGTGTGATGTTTTGTCTCCTTGTGGGCCGGCCACAAGCAATAAAGCTTTCTTAAACTTGTTCACCGACTGACTGTGCAATGCTTGATAGATTAATACTTCTGACACACAACCTAAAGCACAAAGATACAAGGCTTTCTGGAATGGATAGGCTCACCAAGCCCCCTCCTTTCACTACTTGGCTTGAAATAAAGGCCCTTGTGGATCTTGATGGTATTGCATTTCAGATTTGGTATCCCATTGGTAATTCTGCAGCATAGATTATTCTATACAGTTACAATTTGTCAAGAATATACATTTTTCAATGGTTCGCAGTGTTTGGAGGAATCCGCCATTACTGCTTGAAGTTATATTTATTATTATTCTTGTAATTTATCTCATGAACACATTGGTAAAAAGTTTTGAAATTTGGCATATTGATACAAGATGCCGCAACTACGGCCCAAACACAGACTGGCCCACATCAGACCATAGGGGGCGCCACAGGCGGAGCCCAAATGTCCACTTTTTAGAATGATTGCATTTCCACCCCATTGCTCCAATTCCTCTGAAACTTGATGTGCATGCCTCATTTTTCATGAGGAACAGAAAAGCCTCAAGGACCCATAAGGTCCGCCATTATGGATTTTCCTGTACAGTGATAATTTGGGAAAACATTCAAAATTCCTCTTCTCTTGAACCAAAGGTCTAATTGACTTGAAATTTGGTACATATATGTATCATTGACGTATTATTTTTTTTTATTTAAGGCAATTGAATCAAGTACAAAATGGCTGAAAGGGGTGTATTTATGTAAATGTACACATTAACTCAATATGTTTATGTCACTAAATCAAATGTCATTTTGAATTATGGTTTTTCAAACTTTATAGGCTTTAAGGTGACATCACTCTGACGTACCGTACACAATTTCACCTTGGTAATTCAAAATATGATTGAATTAGAGCTGTTTCAACTTTCGCTTACCACAGGAGAAACAGCTTACTTTTTTTATACAGTAACTGAACCTGAAAATATTCAACACTGAGATTAGCTCACTGGGCCAGGGCGGTGACCTGCAGAGTATAAGGTCGTAGGATTGAATCCAGCCACAGTCGTTTAGCCCGTGTTAAATTTGAATATCTGGTTAGTTAAACAGGATGACATCGTTCTGAAGTACCATGTGCAATTTCACCTTGATATGTCAAAAGATCATTGAAATACAGCTGTTTAAACTTTGGCTGAATCTAACAATCCGTGCTACAGGAGAAACGTCTTCCTTTTTTTGTGCAGTAACTGACCACATATCCTCATCCTTGAGGGTAGCTCAATGGGTTGAAACAGTGTCCTACAAAGTGCAAGGTCACAGGTTCGAATCCAGGCACAATCTTTTGGCCTGTCATAATTTTGATTACTTGTTTAGTTAAACAGGCAGACATCCTTCTGAAATACCATGCGCAATTTCATGTAATTTCTCCTTGAAATGTCAACCGTTTCTTAACCTTTGTCCCAAAACTGACCAAAAACGAATATTCATATCCCGCAGTCGGAGCACAGCTAGATAATCAGCGTCAACACCCTGGGTTCCCAGCATGCAGTGCGACATGTCCAAAAACGCAAAGACTTGTGGAAAATAGTTTGGTTACAAAGGCCGTGCCAGGGATTTCAGTTGTTGTGTTCATTCAGTTAGATGTTTGTAATGTTATAGTTGTTTAGTTAATATAATCTAGTTGGTCACCCTGATTGTGCATGTTGTGTAGTTTAAATTGAACAGAGCTGCTGACCAGTCACAGGCTGTTTTTGCAAGAAGTTGAATATGAGCTCTGATCTAGCCCAGTTGCCCACATGACTATAGTTAGTTGTGCATTGACTGAGAGTCTGGAGAGAGATAAACTCAAGAAGAGTTTCAATATCCTATGGAAAGTTAATAATCAGCCCTTACTAATCATAGAATCTTGGCGGTTGGTGTGTAGCAGAGAGGCTAGAGACTCTGATTTGTAACCTTATTCTCATGAGTTCAAATCCCCATTCAGTCTATTGTTGATGGCCAAACATGAAGTCGTTTTGCTCTCTTGTTGTCCAAGTCTCGATCTTTTACAGTGTACATGTTTATAATATTTTGCCATTTTGCGGAGGAACCCGCATTGCTGCTTGCAGCTATATTTATTTATTTATTGTTGCTAGCTACGATGGCAGAACGCACGAAACGGTCGAAGGCTTGGCTACATTTTATTAAATCCAAAGATAAAGACGAAGCAAAGTGCAATATATGTTCTAAAGCAATTTATTGCAAGGGGGGGGGGAACACAACTGCAATGAACAAGCACCTCAACGTTGTGCATCAGATAAAGATAAAATGCAGTACTTCGACTGTCTTCGAGTCGCAACGGTGCAAACTCCAGCTGCCTTTGCAGGACAATCCTCTGGGGAATATTCCAGGTAGCGGGTTTAACAAACTCTGAGATTAACCCTGAACTCTGAGTTGAGTTACTCTAACATGGGAAACTCTGAAAATTCGGTTCCAGAAAAGCTGATATGAATTTGTTAACTCAACTCGGAGTACGTCAACTCAGAGTTAAGCGCGGGCATGAGAACTATTAAAAGCCAACATCAGTGGAGCTCCGATTCTAGGACCCACCATGGCACACGGCGGAAAAAAAACTTTGCAAACTCCACCAAACTTCAGATACAAGTTTTATTCTGTGTTTATGGTCGAGCACATATTCCAGGAAAAAAGCAACACGGCTGTAGCAGCGTATACAAGTGGCGTGGGAGACAATTGCTGCCGAGACAATGCATACATTTGAAGGCAATAGCCAGTCCATAAATAGAACATTTAACCCCACTGTTTGTTAATATTACAGGAGAAAAAGTGTTCAATGTTTTATTAAATGTAAAAACATACTACGAACCGGTAACGCATATTTTGCTTAGGCTATACGCTAGTGATTGTAGACTCGACGTCACCTTAGTTTTAATCATTTTCGACATGATACTAAGTAAATATCAATTGGTGCCTATTTCAATTTGTAGTAGCAGTTTCCCCCAACAGAATGTTTTTCATCAAAAGATGATGATGATGATTAAGATGACGAAGAGACATTGACTGCTGCCGCAGAAATGGATGCAGAGAATTATGTATGTAGCTACTGTCTGGTAGTTCTCTCAACATCTACTTTTATTTACAGGCTTGTACAGAATTGTCAGTTACACTGACATTGTGAGAATAATTAATATTAAAAAAACGATTTGCACATTCTGATCCTGTTGAACAGAGCATGGATGCTGTATACAGTGAGATGTTCATTTAATGGCAAGTGAATTTTGCATGGGGAACTGAAATGTAGCTAATGTAATCTAATGTATACCCAGTTACAAGTAAATGAGTTGTACAAATTGCACCTCGTGAAGAAAGTGCCAAAAACTGACCAAGAGATGGTGTAGGCCTACTTAAGGTAGAAGAATAAAGGCTAATCTCCAAAAAGATTGACTGGAACACCAGTTACGGGAGGATGCATGGTCACAGGTGATGTTAATTGTGGGAACAATAACCTACATTAATATTAATTGTTGAATTTGCTGAATTTCTATTTTGACCAAGAGATGTTGTACATAGGGCAGAAGAATAAAGGCTGATCTTGTAAGGCTATCCACCTGCCCCCACCTCTCATATGGTAAGTATGGAGTTACTGGATGGAGTCTCAACTTGATGGCTCTCACATCTTTGTAACTTACTGTAGCATTGCTAGACATGTTGATAAGTAAGGGTCAAGATTCTGGTGTGATTGTAGTTGTTCTTGGGTATAAAAGGAATTGTGAAGCATTGTTCTGTGGATTCTTGATCTACTGAGACCTTCTCCTCAGCTCTGGCTTGGCCTAGGCCTACTCCTTCTTCCTCACCTCATGCTTTCTATCTCTGGTTTACAATAATCATGGTAGAGTAGGCATAAGAGTTAACTTAATTGTTGCATTCATTTGCAATATGATAAAATGATTATATTATTTAACCTTAATTTGACCATTCTTGCTCTGATTTAACCCAAAGAGTCAAATAACTGTAATTCCATTGGTATTGGCATTATTTGGTTAATGTTAATACACTGTTCAGTTTCCCATCTTCCTTCAAACCATAGGGGAATTAGTTTTGGTTGTTTGAACAATATATTGACCCCCAACAATGTTGAAATAGTTAATCCTATTTTTATTGCTTTCCTACAGGTACACCTGCACTTAGAAATTAATGTTGTGTAATTTTAACTTGTTTAACTACATGCTCTTATGGTTTCTTCCCTTTAGCACTATTTTTTGGTTGTTCACAATATGTATGTCTTGTTTTTGACTACCCGCAATACTGTGGGGCTTGTTGTTATTATCAGTGACCTATGCACTTTGTAAAGTTCTCTCTTGGAAGTCGCTTTGGATAAAAGCGTCTGCTAAATGAATAAAATGTAATGTAAAATGTAAAATAGATTTGCTGAATTAACAGTTACAGGACGGTAGCCTACATCATGTAAATTGTAGGAATCATATGAATTATGTAAATTGTAGGAACAATAGCCGATAGAAATAGGCTAGGCCTACTCATTGTTGGATTTCTATTTGTAGGCAATAAAGAAGACCAAATATAATTTCAATTATTTGTCTTAATTTCAGTGCCAAAAGGCATTTGGTCAATTCTGAGTGCAAATCCACGGCGAGTAACACTATCGATGAAGACCCAAGGGCTGAGAACGTTGCTAAAATAAATTACAGATTGTGACAGGAAACGGTAACGTTAACTTAGGTATTCATCAGGGAATTAAAGTAGGCCTACATCAAACCGCAGTCTTAAAATCATCTCCCGGCGTATAACTAAGCGAATTAAATTTTGTTCGAGATCGCTCGGCTGAACCAGGAAATTATATGCCGTGTCTGCCAACGCTATCAGGCTAAGAAAGTGGGAGGGGATCGGTAGATACACAGAGTTTGGCATGTAAAACCTGCTAGCGAGCAGGTTAGTTTCAAGGAGTAAGTTACCATTGAAACTTACCAAAAGTTTTCGTTACCTCTCTTTCTGGAACGTGGAACTTGGAGTATGCCTCTTTTCAGGGTTAAACAACTCAAAGTTTTCATTAAACCCGCTACTTGGAATACCCCCCAGGTGAGCGCACCCCAACTTCGTAGCACGTCTCCATTGTTGACAATAATAAGCCTATTCAGGGCTCAACAGTGCAACTTTTTCAGTCGCATATGCCCCTAAATTTGATGTGTGCGTGAACTACAAAAATTATTTACGAGCACAGTGTGTGAGTCAAGACTAGCCTCCCGCCCCTTGCTGCTGATCATTCAAAACATAGGTACCGCGAGCATGGCTCTGTGGGATGCTTAAGAATCGTGTTAAACAAAAACAGACAGAAGAAAATAATAAGATAAGGAAGGTTTGGGTTTGGTTAGCTGGTCATTTAGCTATACCAGGTGCCTTTCGTTGAAACGTGTTCAACTTTTTATAAAGTCGATAAGCTTGACAATGTCACTTTTCGTTAACTAACCAATCACAGTCTAGTTACTCATCCAGGTTGTGGATAGTACATCTGTAGTGGACAGATTTAGATTTAGCCACAGTCAAGATCCATTGTGCCTATATATGCTCCTGTTAGCCAGCCTCTTCCTGAGAGCAACACGTTCCCCTTGTTCTGTTTAACATCTGTTTTACTTAAGAAATAGAAAAGTATCGATAGTGGTATCGATAAAGACTCGAATCGTTAAGCAAAAAATGGTATCGGTATCCATACTAAAATGATCCTGTGGTGCACTACAGTGGACATGCTATGAAATAAAAAATAAAAATAAAATTTCAAAAGTCTTAATGCTAAGATGTTCTTTTAAGCCTAAATAAACAGGAAGTGAAAAATATATATATTTGAAAACACAACTTTTACTTGGTTCCCGAAAGCTTTCATTTAAAATTGTCTTCAAAATAAATCTGACTGAATTGCAGATTGCATTGTAACTTTTTTACACTGAATTGCCATTTGAAAAATGCATTCCCATTTGAATTGCGGATTGCATTGCCACTTTGCACATTTAATTGCCATTTGAAAATATCTATTTGAATACTGCCCTGGCAATATGAAATGCAACTTATTAAGCTTTCATAAACAAACGTATTCAAAATAATTTCTAGGCTACTGAATTGCAGATTGCATTGCCACTTTGCACAATTTCAATTAAAAAAATGAATTTATATTTGAATAAATAGTCAAACTTCCATACAAACAAGCCTCTTTCTTCAATTATGACAAGAACGTTACAGATTAAAACTACAAATCCCAAGAGCCCCGGCTTGTGCGCATGCTTATCGTCTTACTAAATATATTCGCCATGGACGATAGTAGCTGGGAAAGCACCAGTAAAAGGCTGAAAGGGGTTGTTTTGGATATGTGTGGCGTTTTATACGATAGTGGAGAAGACGGAGGAGTGGCAATTTCAGGTTCGGTTAATGCCGTGAAAAGGTATAGTGTTGAGGTCAACGGTACACCTTACATTTTAGACACAGGTTTAAAGTTGCAATTTTGTCAGCGTCACACACTGTATTCAACAATCGTATATATTGTCGCAAACTAGGCTCAAGGAATCCGACCTGAAGGTTCGCTTCTGCACCAACGAGACCCAGGCCCATCGGGAGAAGTTTGTGGCAAAGCTTCAGAGTATGGGCTTTGACATTTCTGTCTCTGAAGTGTCCTCCCCAGCTCCTGCCGCTGTGGCTGTGTTGAAGGAGCATGGACTGCGGCCCCATCTGCTGGTTCATGATGGTACTACATAACAAACCTACCAAATTTAGCAAAGCATTATGTTTGCAACGTGATTGTGAGCCAATTTTTGGTGTATTGCAGGTGTTGTCCCAGAGTTTGACAGTCTGGACAAGACCAACCCCAACTGTGTGGTTATAGGTGACGCAGCAGAACAATTCTCCTACCAGAATTTGAATGGTGCTTTTCGGGTCCTCATAGGACTGGAGAAACCCCTGCTCTTTTCCCTGGGAAGGGGGTAAGGAATATGATGGAGCTTTGAATAAATGTTAACATCAGGTGACATTTAGCAGTATAATTGTAAAACACCCTTACTAAAACAACAACAATATGGCTGGCCTCAGCAAACCCCAGACTAATATGCTAATCCTGTTTAACAGGAGGTACTACAAAGAGACAGATGGCTTGAAATTGGATGTTGGTGTCTACATGAAGGCATTGGAGGTTGGCCCTTTACTTACTGTACCGCCTAAATAGGCTTCATGCACAGTTCAATGCAATGTCAATGTTGGCCCTTTACATTTTTTATTTCCTTTCAGTACGCATGTGATTTAGAAGCTGAGGTCATTGGAAAGCCTGCCCCCATGTTTTTCCAGAGTGTATTGAACAACATGGGAATTCAACCACAGGAGGTGCATGACTTTTTTTTTCAGAGAATACATGTAAAACGCTTATAGCAGTATATAAGTAATCTCTCTTTTTCACTCTACCTTCCTTTCTTTCTTCACCCCTATCTCACCGCTGCTCTCTTTCTCTACCTACTCTCTCTCACCGTCCACCTTTTCTCTGTCTACTGACTCCTCTTACCTCTTGTCTCCACCTTTCCCTCTCTATCTGAAAGGCTCTGATGATTGGTGATGACCTGGTCAATGATGTTGGAGGAGCCCAACACTGTGGGATGAAGGGCATCCTCGTCAGGACCGGCAAATACAGGTCGGTGCATGTCCTGTGTATTTACTGTACGTGCCTGCCACATTCAAGTAGATACACAAATTATACCTAGCCACTAGAGCGAACTCTCATACCAAAATACTTAATTTCCCTAGCAAACACATAGGGAATCCCTCCATTCATCAAATGTTCTAGTTTTGTTTATTTGCCTGAAAATATGTAGAATATTGCTTTGTTTTATCCACATGTTGAATACTGTTTACCCACTAGGCCAGGGGTAGGCAATTCATTTTCCCGAAGGGCCACATGAGAAATTGGGACCGTTGTGGCGGGCCAGACCAATAGGCTGAACTTAATTCTGCTCAATATACATTTTATTACTTTATAAAAAATAAAAATAAACAGTCAATTATATGGTTTTGAGCTCCAACTGGTAATACATGTTACAACTAGAGAGGGTACAATTTCTGGGGAAATTGTAGCGTGTGCTTGCTTGCGTCGGTTGCAGATGGGTCTGTTTATGAACTGTAATTTTTACAACTGATATTTCTGTATTTACATTTATGTATTTGTATTTAGAAGTCGCTTTTATCCAAAGCGACTTCCAAGAGAGAGCTTTACAAAAGAGCATAGGTCACTGATCACAACGAGGTAGTCCCAAACATTGCAAGCAGCCAAAACATGAAGCATACATTGTGAAAAACTAAACAAGTGCCAAAGGGAAGACGCATGAGAGCATGCAGTTTTACAAGTTACAAATTAAAACAACATGAACCCCAAAAAAAGCAAGACTGTACCTGTAAAAGAACAATCAACAGTAAAATATTTCACAGCCGAGTTCAAGAGTTAACTTCATTATAACTAACCAACAAGAGCAACAAGTCTCTCAATAAGAGTCATTGTGATCCTGGAGGGAACTAACACCAGGTCCAATCAAGCATTCCTAAGTGCCGTTGTACTCCTGGAACAAGTGCGTCTTGAGCCTTTTCTTGAAGGTGGGGATACAGTCAGTGTCCCTGATGGAGGTGGGGAGCTGGTTCCACCATTGGGGGGCCAGGCAGGAGAAGAGCTTGTGTTGGGACCGGGCGGTCTTGAGCGGTGGGACCACCAGGCGGTTGTTTGAATAAGACCATAGGTGACGGGTGGGGGTGTAAGGCTGCAGGAGAGACTTGATGTCGTCAGGTGCAGTCCCGTTCACTGCTCGGTACCAGGGTCTTGAATCTGATACAGGCGTTTATGGGTAGCCAGTGGAGAGAGATTAGGAGCGGGGTAACAGGGGAGCGTTTGGGTAGATTGTAGACCAGGTGGGCTGCTGCGTTCTGAATCCTCTGAAAAGGGCGGGTTGCACATGCTGGGAGACCAGCGTGCAGCGAGTTGCAGTAGTCCAACTTGGAGAGGACCAGTGCTTGGACTAGCAGCTGGGTGGAGTGCTCAGACAGGTATCTCCTGATCTTCCGGATGTTGTAGAGGGTCTACACGACCGGGAGACTGCAGCAATGTGGGTCGTATATATGAAAAAACCTACCTAGTATTTGTGAAGATTGCATGGATTTAAAAGCATGCATTTGTTGTTGCTCATTTACAATTCAAAATACAAAAAGTTAAGTGTAGAATGAAACGGTTCATTTTTTATTTCCCCTGCAAGAGGGATATAGCCTAGTAATAATAATAATAAGACTATATAATAATAAGAATCCCAATACTCCCCCTTACCCTTAGCCCTTAATTTACCCCTTGCCCTTGGCCCTCAAAATTGGTAAGGGCTACATATCCCTAAGAAATGGGACGCCACTTGGTTACGGGTACGTCATCTAGCACGTATGGATATCTCCAAAGCAAGTAGTGTTATGCACTGATATCAAACGAAATTTGCTGCTAATGTTGACTTAAAACTGAGTTTACTTAAAACTGTGACATGCTAGTCAGAGAAATGCAGGACTGTTGTGCAAATCAGCACTGTAACATTAGCGCCCCAAACTAGCGATTTTTAGAAACGTTTCAATTAGGAAAGTGGTTGCAAATATATATGTACAGGACTGTGCATAACACAAAACAAGACTCATCAATTTTTTTATCAATTAATTAAGCCGAAAATATTACATTTATCGGACTCTGGATGATCTGGCCGCCATTGTTGCCGGTCGCGCAGTATTCACATAGCCCTAGGTTTCAAGTAAGCTCCCGATCTTACTTGGTTTTAAGGGGTGTATACCCCTTCGTCTTAGCCGTACCCCTAGCTCCAAAAGAGTATTGGGACACCACTAGCTCTCACGGGAACGCGCAAAACTAAGGGGAAGCGGTAAGGGGAAGGGGTAAGGGAGAGTATTGAGATTCGGCCTAAATTTATATAGCACATTTCATACAAGAATTGCAGCACAATGTGCTTTACATAAAATCAATAAAAACATTAATAATAAAAACAATAATACAAGTGATACAAGTAATACACATAAATAAATAAAAAATTTAAATGTAACAAAACTCTCTCGAATCCGTCATGGACCCGAGCTGCCTTTGCAGTTTCCAAAACATTTAACAAACCAGACCGGCCGCACTCTCTCTGCGATCTCTCGGATCCTTCTTGGACCTGAGCTGCCTTTGCAGTTTCCAAAACATATAACCAACCAGATTGGCCGCACTCTCTCTGCGATCTCTCGGATCCGTCTTGGACCCGAGCTGCCTTTGCAGTTTCCAAAACATATAACAACCCAGACTAGCCGCACTCTATCTGCGGTCTCTCGAATCTGTCTTAGACCCGAGCTGCCTTTGCAGTTTCCAAAACATATAACAAACCAGACTAGCCACAATCTATCTGCGGTCTCTCAAATACAATAAAAACAGTAATAAAACAATAATAAAACAGTAATGAATTAATTAAAGTAGTAAAACCCTTCTGGGATAAAATTTGTTAAATGCGTTCGTAAAAAGATTGGTTTTAAGCTGTCTTTTGAAAAAGTCTAGCATGTTTGCTTCCCTAAAATTTATGGGTAATTTGTTGTTCCATAGTTTTGGGGCGTAATTGACAAAGGCTGCATCACCATCTTCTTATGACTGCTTCTGGTGACCTAATAGGCCTGCATTTGATGATCGCAGTGTTCTAGCTGGTGTGTAGTTTGTAAGAGAGTTAGATATTTAGCTAGTTCCTTGTCCGTTCAGAGCAGGGGTGCCCAAAGTGCGGCTAATAATATAATAATTGAATATGGCCCGCGCAAGAAGCTTGAGCTCAACTTTGTTGCACTTCTCAGTTTCAACACTAGATGGAGCTAGCCACTGGAACGAATTTAAGCGAAGAACATTTCCCACGATTCACCAGAAATGGCAGCACTGAAGAAACGTAAAATAGCAAGTGAGTGTAGAAGATTTCAAACACGGTGGGAAAATTAGTATTTCTTTAAAGAAATCAACGGAAAGTGTGTCTGTTTGATTTGCAATGAAAATGTTGCTGTGATGAAAGAGTATAATGTCCGTAGGAACTATGAGACCAAACATCAGAGCTACACGTCGTACACCGGTGCCGAACGAACACAGAAAGTCAAGCAAATGGCAGCTAGCTCGCAAACTCAACAGCAGCTTTTTTTCGTGCTAACAAAATACAGGAAAACACCACAATAGCAAGTTATGAAGTCGCTAAACTTATTGCCCAGCACGGCAAACCGTTTTCAGACCGTGATTTCATAAAGCAGTGCCTCATCAAAGTCACAGAAATAATGTGCCCAGACAAAGTGCCGGATTTCAACAATGTGAGCTTATCCAGAAATACAGTGGTGCGGAGAATCGAGGACTTGTCAGCTAACTCGAAACTTCACCTGAGAATCAACGCTTGTGCTTTTGATTGTTACTCGATAGCATGCGATGAGAGCACAGATGCCGCCCGCAGACACCGCGCAACTGTAATTTTCTTTTGCGGGGAGTAGGCCTAGATGATAATTTTTGCTGTACGGAGGAGCTGCTTGATATGATGAGCCTAAAAGGCACAACGACGGGAAAATATGTTTTTGAAGCTGTGTCTTAGGCAGTTGAAAAGACGGGGCTTAAATGGGACAAGCTCTGTGGAGTAACAACGGAAGGAGCTCCGGCCATGACGGACGAGCGCAAAGGAATGGCATCCAGGGGCGGTCTTTCCTACAGGCGGTATAGGCGGTCGCCTAGGGCGCCACTCAGAGGGGCGCAAAAAAATGCGCCCAGCAAAAAATAAAAATTTAATTTTTTTTGTTGCTTGGCATTTTTTTTTTGCGCCCCCTTCTTTATCTCCAACCAATATTTTGACATTCAAAAATAAATCCAACATTAGGGTAAAATGAGCCAGGTATACGTCCCCTTAAAAAAGGAATCTTGGTGTTATCAGAACATGCTAGCACAGTGAGGCGTTTGATTAGAGTGTGTGTGTTCAAGAACTTTGAAGAACGAAATAATGAAGAGGCAAAAGCTATCCAGGGCGAAATTTAAGAAGAAAAGAAAGGAAGAATAAGAGAAATGTGCAAAGGCGAAAGGTAAATCCTTAAATTCTAGTCGCCTATGATGAATTCCAGATAAGAAAACGGTTCATGAATGCGTGAATTGCCCCGGGCACTTTAGTGGAGTTAAGAAGAAAAGATGTACCTTATCATTGAACGTTTTTCTACTCCCTGTCACATAACCTAGTTCTTTAAGGATTTTACAGTAGCCTATATCAAAAATGATATGTCCATTTATTCTACGTTATACAAAAAAACACGATTAAAATAGGGGCGCACATATATAGCCAATTAGCCAGTGCAACGCTACAAATATCTTAGCTTACTCGTTGCATAGCACACCCAATAATTGCCGTGTTTGTCTTCCTTAATGTCCTTAATGCCTAATGAGTGTGCTATGCAACAAGTAAGATATTTGTAGTGTTGTTGCATTAAGCATTAAGGAAGACAAACACAGCAATTTGTCAACATGTGAGGAATACTGGTAGAAATCCAAGTGTTGTATTTGTCAACTTTAGCGAATGGATTGTATTTAATCTTGCTGGATAGTTAGCTAACGCTAGCTAGCCAGTGACTTCTGAAGTTCCTTGTTATTGTCATTCAGTCGAAACATCAGTTAAAGTTCAGCTGCTGCAATTTGCGTCATTTTCGATGTGTCATGACATTTTGGTGAATTCCGTTTTGTCAAATTTTGTTCAGGGAGATTGATTGCTTAAAATGAGTGAATATATACAGTGGCCCTGAAGTGCAAATCACACCCCCTAATATGAGTACACTTCTAAGATTGTTGTTTGCCAGGCATCAACAGAACAGAAGACAAAAAAAACATTATTTGCAGGCGATGAGGGAGTGAATGTGACCGTGCATCTTGTGTGCACCGTTGAACTGGGGGGCGTGGCCGGAGCGTAGTTCAGCACAGACTTGATATTTTCTCAGGGATTTTGTTCTTTATTTAATGTTTATTCATTGTTGTGATCGTTGTTGTGTTTATTTGAAACAAATGCAGTCTTGCAGGGCAAAATAAAGTTTGAAAGTTGCAATTCCGTTTTCGTGCAAAAGCGTTTTAAACGTTAAAACTTTTTGAACTTTTGGTCCTAACCTCGTACATTTCATTTGTACAGAGGGTCTGGGATCTCTCGATTGACAAACGTTAACTTCCTTGAAGGCAGGTCCTCTGTTGAAGTTTAAAACTATTGGATCTGCCCAGAGCCACTCTGATTTGCAATAACCAATCGCAAGCGTTCGCCTTAGCCAACTCCTTCACCACTATTGTAACGGAGCTAGCTGCCGTAGCTGGAAAATCAAACTTTTCCCGAACCCCGTGGGGAGGAGGGCCACAACATCATGGCCACCAACAAAACAGCAAGGAATGTTCTTGCTCCGGCTTTAACCTATATTCGGCAGCGTTGCCACAACCGCAGAATAGTTTCGCTCGCATCTTTCTCCGCCGCCATTACTGAACTACTCAAACAAGTGCACGACATTAACGTCATCGTTCTCAGCCACTCCCTCTGTTCGCTGATTGGACCTACAATTGCACCTGGGGGGGGGACCAGCGATGTGACTAATGATTGCTCTAGCGCACGTTATAATGGCTGTAGGTGCTGGGAGGATGAGAAGGATAGTCACTGAGGTGATGTGTGTCTAACTGGTAGAACTGGCGGAGGAGTAGGGGGGGGGGGGGGCGCCACGAGTGAAGCTCGCCTAGAGCGCCAAATGTGCTAGGACCGCCCCTGATGGCATCGTTGGTGTGTGCCAAGGTAAAAGAGAGCGGAGGTGAGGCTGTTAGGAAGCACTGTATAATACACCAAGAAGCACTGTGTACCAAAACTGTCCAGCTGGGCGATGTGATGAACACTGTTGTAAAAACTGTCAACATAATTTTTTTTTCAGCTTTTCTATCTGATGTGGATGCTGAATACGGGGATTTACTCTACGACTCTGATGTGCGCTGGCTCAGCCGAGGCTCTGTGCTGCAGCGGTTTCATTCGCTGAGATCAGAAATCGACAGGTTTTTAATAGAGAAAGGCCAACCTCTTCATGAACTAACTGACCCTCTGTGGCTGGCCGACCTGGCATTTTTTGTTGATCTTACGCACCATATGAATACACTGAACAAGAACCTATAAGGCAAAGAACAGCTGGTGCCACACCTGTATGCGCACATGAAAGCCTTCGGCACAAAGCTCCGCCTGTTTGAGACACAACTACGAGGCTTTAGTGCTGCACACTTCCCGGCGCTGTCTGAAATCAAGCTTTACCCGAAGGCTGACCTTCGGGTTGTTTACCCAATTTTACCCCATACAAAAAAAAACAGTTGTCGCAAACCTTGTTGGTACAGTTGTCGCAATACGACGGTGGGTCACAATGACTGATGGGTTATTTCGACCCGAAGATAACACAAGGGTTAACAAAGTTATCATTCATCCATTTGTTTATTGCCGACAAGCAGTTGGTAATGGAATTTATGGCTGTTGCATCGTTGGGTTCAGCGGATAAATATAGTTGTGTATCATCCGCATAGCTATGGAAATCTATATGTTCTCTGATTATGTCGCCGAGTGGTAACATATAAAGAGAAAACAGTAATGGACCTAAGCAGCTTCCTTGAGCAACCCCGTAGCAGTTCTCATGTTTCTTAGACCTATGGTCTCCTAACAGTGTTTCCGCTATGTTGACCAGCCACGGCTAAATTTCTGCCGCCAAGGTATCAGAAATAGGGCTGAACAAAACTTTAGGCCGTCTATCAGCCATGATTGTTAGAGTGCATGTCGGAGAGTAGCACGGACACGCGCTTCACAGCGCAGTTAAGATTGCGTGTGTGCGTCCTTAAAAACTGTAAGTATATTGTTATTATTGGCTACAGAATGCTTAGCCTATCAAGATCAAATGAAGCAGACAGTGTGTGTGGGGGGGGGGGGGGGGGGGGGGGGGGTTCGGACACCTGCCACCACTGCAAAAAAGAAATTCTAGAGGAAACACGGCCTAAGCTCACATAAAACTTCCTTCCTGTGATATATGATTTCATCCAGTTCAATAAACTATCCATGTACAATACACTATAGTGATAAATTATATACTAGCAGCCTCAGTTGAAAATGGAGTCAAACGAAGATTTTGGGCAATAAAAATGGTCATAACCTCTGACTGAAACGTCACCTGAAGTTTTTCCCTTCTAATGATATTTTCAAGCCTTTAGTCTACTCATATTGCATTCATTCATTACGAAACCCCTTTGAAACAAGCTGAACCCTCTTTGAAACTTTGAAAGCTAGTATTCTAACAACATTGTCACCGGCAGTATTTCAGAGGGAAGCGTGATTCAAACAGTACCATCTCCTAACTGAAAATATGCCCCCAAAAAACGTAAATAAGCTTAACATTTATTTGGGGGGAAATGGGTCATTCAAAAGAAGTTTGCTGGAAGCAATCATTGTCAGTAACAATACCAAATGCGCCAATTTGGTAAATTGAGCTACGAGCAAGCTAGCTGCTGCTGTTGCTAGCCAAATTTCACTGAGGGGATTGTTTGAATGTGCTGGAAATGTAAAACTTTTCTTTTGACATTAAGTTTAGCCTGTGGCATTGAAGACAGCGACACACCACACAAACTTGAGTTTAATAACATTATTTAATGTGACATTACTTACTGTACATGCAAGTCTTGAATTTCTTAAATGTATGATGCTGCTAGTATCCTACACCACGTAGGGTGACCAGAAGCATGACCCTGAAAAGGAGGACACTTGGGTCCAAAAACGAGGATAATCAATAAAGCCCCTTTCCCCCTACTACTCACGTCTATATCAACGCGACAGAGCTTACAGAAGGTAAGCGAGTTCTGAACCCCACGTAGGTTTGGAGGAGGTCTTTGGCTGTTTATCAATCCACGTTTTTTTCCGTTCTTGTGAACTCGTTTGACGTCATCTTTCATTGCCCAAGTACGGTTCCAATCCAAAGAACACAAGTCACCAAGAACGCCAAAAATACCCGGAAACAGGGGCGGTCCTACACGGGGGCCTACAGGGCCAGGGCCCCTGTAAAAATGTCCCTGGCCCCCCTTGTGGCCCCCCTGAGCTGACTGTAAACAAAAAAAAAAATGGACATTGTAGCATTTTTTTCCCCAGTAAATACAAAAGTTAGAGAAGCATATCAAGGTATTGAGAGACCTGAAGAGCTGGAAGAGGGAGAGCCAGAGCCGTTTGTATGATTTTAATGAAAGCAAAATTTAAGTATTTAATGTCTAAATATCATTTGTTTGTTTTTAATGTGCCCCCCTGATTAAATACTGCCCCCCCCCTTGGCCCCCCCAGTAAAATTTGTCTAGAACCGCCGCTGCCCGGAAATGTTCTTGATCCGCCACTTTTATCGAGGATGCATGGGATGGTGACTTGACCAGCGAGAACGCTTCTGATTGCCCAGAAGTCATTGCAAGATGTCAAGCGAGGCGGACAAACCTCACAACTGTAATTTTTTTCTTTTCATATTTCAGCTAAACGGTACATGTAAATCAGCATCTGAATTAAATTGTGACGAGAAATAGTCAGTGTAGTCGCTGAAAATGTTCTTATTTTATTGATGAAACGGCTCATTTGTAAATTTGCTCCGATTTTTCGATAACTTAGCTAGCATCTCAGTGCAGACACTAGTTAACATTAGGTACTGTAAGTTAGCAAGGGCTACAGAAAACGTAAAATTACAGGTAGAGGGACAATTTTTTAGCTTTGTTATCTAGTTTTTGTAGTTAGTCAGTGTTATCATAATGCTGCGAGTCCAGGAAAACCCTAACCATCTCAATTCATTCTCTGTCCTTGCAAGACCATTCTCGCAAGGACGCTTGCAAGAACGTTCTTCAAAAGAATGTACTTGCGTTCTCAGCGTTTTTCGGATTGATAAACAGCCATTGTAAGTTCCTGACTCCGTCCAACGGAATGTAAATAAAAATACAAGCAACGCAATCACTAACAAGATGAACCTTTTGACACCAGCGTTATTTATGTAGTCCAAATATTGAGGGATCCTTAGGGGTGGGAAAATAAATAATAATAAATATATATCAGAAAGAACAATGGTTGTGCTCGCCGAAGGTTTGAGTGTCATTTCTTTTCTTTTTTTTTACGTACTGTAATGACTTGCCTAGGTCAGAAAGCAACAGGCATGCGATGACATTACAGAATCTCACGTTTATTCATGGTAACACAGGCTACTGTTTGGCCGGAGCCTACGCCAAATAAAAGAATGGTAGGCTACCAGCACACTACACAGTGTTGTGGAAAAAACATCACACTGTTGTAATCATGGAGTCAGAAGGCTGAGCGGTGAGGGAGTCGGGCTAGTAATAGCCGGATCGTTTCCCCGTCGTGTCACATGATGTTGTGTCCTTGGGCAAGGTACTTCACCCTATTTGCCTCGGGGGGGAATGTCCCTGTACTTACTGTGAGTCGCTCTGGATAAGAGCGTCTGCTAAAAAAATTACTAAAAATGACTAAATTATGAAGATAATAGATTATAAGATATGAAAATGAACCTCTTAATCACCTTTTTTACCCGTATATGCTATATTACTGAAAACCAGATGCAAAGCTGTTGACTGATTAGTAATGCCACTAATATGTAGAAGATATGCCCAAAGGGCAAATCTGGATATTTAGGGGCTGAGGGCGAGAGAAGATGGTGTGTATGCTTCTTCCATAGAAAACTACAAGGCCCGGATATCATGAGACAGATTTACGACCCAACAATCAGCAACCCATTGCAGCTGGTCTTCAAGGCCAGAGCAAGCCTAACAAATTGGATAGTTGGGTGTGCCTGCCTTCGAAAAGAGCACAACCTTTGTTCTCTCACATATATATTTATTATTATTGTTTATTTTCGCGCCCCTAAGGCTCAGTCAATATTTGGACTACAAAGACAATGTCAATGTCAAAAGGTTCGTCTTGGTCACGATTGTGTTGGTTCTATTGGGATTTATGTTCCGTTGCACGGTTTAGGTTTTAATTACGTTTTTGTGGCAAAAGTGAAGCTAACGGTGGCTAACTTGCTAGCCACAGTCACTGACGCTACTAACGTCACTAATGTCACGAAAACTCGCGTGACTATCTATAGCAGAACATTAGTTTAGCAGTTCGTTAACTTCTGGGAGATAGCTAGGCTAACTGCTTTAGTGCAAGGCAGCTGCAGAAATGTCACAAGCAAAGAGGCCTGGGTGATAACTATTTGCTCATTTTACTTTGTCATATGACACACAATTGTGATATGTAATGTACAATATAAGCTGATATTATTTAGGACAGGGGTCGGCAAGTAACTTGGGCCGCGGGCCAGTATTTTTCCTCGCCACTAAACGGTGGGCCAGAGTCTGGGTTACTGCCTATTTAGACGCTGCGATAGGTGCCCTTGCGATACGTGCACTCGCAACAACTAAGCCTACATAGAGAATGGGTAGGTCTACTACAAATACCTAATGATAATAAACCATGTGAATGAGCCCATTGGTGGTCTGTTTGAATAATTTAATTATTTTAACGAACTGTATCAACATGGTCGTCACTGTCATCCCAACGTGGTGGGTCGTCATCGTTGGTGCATATAAAGACTGTCTCATCAAGTGAGAATAGGATTACTAGGACCTAGTCAAGGTTTTAATGTGAGGTGAAATCGGAACTTCACATTAATATTTTGGCATTCATTTATTTTTTTACCTGGCTTTTTCAGTTCCTCCTGGGATCTTTTTCCCTTCCATTTTATTCTTTTCGCATCAGCTTAATCTAGCTAACTCCCTCCACAACAATAAATTATGGTTTAGGGTTGTCTCCATAGCAACATCTTGGTACACGTACTTGCGTTTGAGAAAGAGAACATGCGCGACAACTGAAAACTGCACTTTTTTATGCACGGTCTGATCATGCGCTTAATTAGATTAAAACATAATGTAGCCTTTTAGCTTACTTATCAGTCACACAGTAACTTAACAAACTTAAGGCATATCCTTTTTTTCGGCGTGTGAAAAAACAAAGAGAAAGCAGGCGATCTTCTGGCCCAATTTATAAGAGGGCAAAGCGGCCCACCCTGAATTCTCCCTATTCTCCCGATGGCCACTCCGGGCCTGAAAACTATTAATTAATAAGCAATGTCGTGGGGGGTGCCATCGGGGTGCTTTGGTCTTTCTTGTGGGTGCTGAAGCACCTGCTAGCCCCTCCCTAGCTCCGCCATAGAGAGCGCTGCCCACGATTGCTAGCCATAACTGTACTTTCTCCTCAGGCGATCTGTCAGCCGTGAGGTGTAGCGATCATATGGTAGCAATGACATAGCGAAAAAATACTCCAGAAAAGTAAAGTAAATAAGTGTGTTCGACTTCATGCAGCGACGGCGGCGCCGACAGCCGGCTGCCTTGAAGCTGAGAATGCCATTGGTTACTTCCAAGTCAGCCGGGCTGCAGGCGGTTTCCAGTTTCCGGTTTCAAAATAAAAGTTGACGGGGAAAAAAACTATGCAAAAAAAATATTATGAGAAATATTTTGACGGGCCAAATAAAATCGCTGGCGGGCCACTATTGGCCCGCGGGCCGCCTGTTGCCGACCCCTGATTTAGGAAGTACATCTACTTTCAGAAACAGTAGTCTACTATTTCACTGAAGAATTAGCATCAAGACATTAGCCTCTGTTGCCCGGGCAACACATACTACAGCGGTCTATGATGCATCTGTTTTCAATTGTTAAAATAAACATTACTCACAAATACATTTTCTTGTAGGATGTATTATGACATTAGATTACAGGTAAACGATTTGTGGGTGAAATGATCATTACCTGTGGTTTCAAACCAGTGTAGCTCACTGTAACACTGTAGCCTAGTCTAGTAGCTAACAAAAACATATCTACAGTACAGGCACAGCTGTTTACAGGAAGTCAAATGGCACATAATCGGCACTACCCTTACTTAAATCTAAAGTCTTTCAATAGGTGAAACTATTTGACTAGTGACTTCTAACCTAAACTCCATTGCCACAGTCTAAACTTGTCAATCTGTTAATGAAAATAATTAATTTTAGCCTAAAACGTAAACGGAACGTTACATCGAATTCAACCAACGCAATTGCTACAGAGACGAACACAGTCTAGTACTGTACTGTAGTAGTACAATTTGCCGGGGCAGCTTCTCCACACAGGGCTATTTTGCGTTGTTACTGACAATGATCGCTACCACTGAGTTTTTTATGAATGAGGGATTTTCCCCTACATAAATGTCAAGCTTATTCACGTTTATGGGGGCATATTTTTCAGTTAGCAGATAAGACTATTTGAATCGCGATCCCATCTGAGATAACTATATGCCCGGTAACGTCGTTGTTAGAATAAGCTTCAAAGGGGGTTCTTTATTAATGAATTAATGCAATATGAGTAGGCTAAATGCTTGAAAATATCACGAGAAGGGAAAAACTTTAATTACGTTTAAGTTATAGAGATTAGGTCCAGTTTTACACTGGTCTGCCAAATGTATTCGTTTTGATTCAACTATGAGGCTGCTCCCTCTTGCAGGGGAAATGAGAAGACAACTATTTCATTCTACTCTTCACTCTTAGTATTTTGAGTTGTAAATGAGCAGAAAAAAATTATGCTTTTAAATCTATGTAATCTTTATAAATATTAAGTAGGCTCTGCATTTTTGATATAAAATATAGCCTACAGAAATATCAGTTGTAAAAATGTCATTAAAAAACTGAGCCCTGTGCAACCGACGTAAGCAAGCACACCCTACAATTTCCCCAGAAATTGTACCCTCTCTAGTTTTCTATGCACCTGTAATCTGAGCCTTTAGAGAGAGATAGAGACCAATAGTGTAAAATGCATTATGCATCTGTGACAAACCGTAATGTACCAATAGAAAAATTACAGAACTGATAACGTTTTGAAATAAAAGAGGAATGTCCGGAGCAAAATTCCAGTCTGCTCCCGGGAGCACTCTCACTTGTTGAATACTCTGTCCAATAAGCCTTGCATCAAACTCTGAGTTCCAGTGGGTCTGTTTTGGAACGTTAGCATTGCTAATAACTATTAGCACAACATCATACTGTCCTTATAGCTTGCGGTTGCAATGAGCATACGGTCGGAACAGCACCTCTTTCCAGGTTCAGCTTCCTAGCAAATCCTGCTTGAAATTGTCCAAGGTTGTCAAAACTGTCTGGGTTGAAATGTTCAGAGCAAATGAATGATTGAGTGTTGAACTTCGCCGGGATCTTGTCATCGACAACAGCAGCCAACCCTGTTGAATGTTTGGCTCCTTTGGAAGACTGTGAGTGTTAGCCTTCCCTGTACAGCCTGGAACACAGCATTTACGACCGTGGTCCATTTTCAATATCCTTGTTATAATTCAAAACATTCTTCTTTGTAATTCCTTATAAGTAGCCTACACAGAGCAGCGCGCAGCTAAACTAGTATCGGAGATAGACGCTACCTCGGGCTGGTCTGGATGTCAATTCTGGGGCGTGACAAAGATACAGACCAGAGACAAAAGGGGCGGTCCCCGGTCCTACGTAGGACCGGTGGCTTTGTTGAAAAGCTAGCGTTTTACAGCCAAAATTTTTTCTTTTTGAGATTTGAATAGGAAAGAGGTGTCAATGGACTTTGATATTCACTGTATGTTCATTTTACCCACCGAACTGTCGTTATTCAACTATTACAAGGTAAAATCGGTTTTGCAATCAATTGCCCCTTTAACTAAAATGCATAAGCTATATGTTAAAGACCAGAAATTGATTAACTTTATACAAAAGCAATAAGTGATTTTGATGTTTTCCAGTTCACTTCAGTTTTTCTTACTCGGTGAGAATAATCCAGTCTGTCTTGGGCTTAAACAAGTGCATTGAAGTCTGGTTGAATGTTTGAGGTAGATATGCAAAGGACAGCTGACAGGTGATCATCAGGGTCTGCAGCTTAACTAGCAAACCATCAGCGGTCCACGCCCACTTTGCATCAGTCAAGTTCTTGTATTTATCCACGTGTTTAGTCCCGTAGTGCCGATTCAAATGGTAATCCTTCAACACAGCAACCTGTTCTCCACAAACTAAGCACAGATACATAGACAGTCCATGTATTGTTAAAAACTCTACATAATGTATCAACCTTTCGTTTTTCACCGTGAGTGGACATTTTCGAGGGCTAACCAACAGCTTACTCAGTGTCTCCTGACGGTGAGGATGCGTAAGCGCAAATACAGTACATAAATTGCCTGATTACTGTAGTCTTTCCAGACTGCAGATTTTCCTACCGCTCAACACATTTATTTATTTTTACGTTTTGATTTAACTCACACGGGCCGCCTGGGACTAGTCTGGCTCTGCCCTCCTACGTACATCCGCTCAATTTGGATTTTGCTTCTGTACTAGGTCTGGGAGTTTGACTTTTTGTAGGTCCAATCAGCGAACAGAGGGAGTGGCTGAGAACGATGACGTTATTGTCTTGCATTAGTTTGAGCAGTTCAGTAATGGCGGCGGAGAAAGATGCGAGCGAAGCTATTCTGCGGTTGTGGCATCGCTGCTGAATATCCATAGTTTAAAGCCGGAGCAAAAACATTCCTTGCTGAGTTTTGTTGGTGGCCATGATGTTGTGGCCCTCCTCCCCACGGGGTTCGGGAAAAGTTTGATTTTCCAGCTACGGCAGCTAGCTCTGTTACAGTAGTGGTGAAGGAGTTGGCTAAGGCGAACGCTTGCGATTGGTTATGGCAAATCAGAGTGGCTCTGGGCAGATCCAATAGTTTTAAACTTCAACAGAGGACCCGCCTTCAAGGAAGTTAACGTTTGTCAATGGAGCGATCCCAGACCCTCTGTACAAATGAAATGTACGAGGGTCTGGTTAGGACCAGGCTAGCCTGGGACAGCCACACCGGCTGGTGTGGCCCGCGGACCGTAAAATGCCCAGATCTGCACTAGGCCATACCCATTGAAGAATTTTTTGCCCTAACGGACTCTTCCTTCTAACTACACAGATGACCCTCATAGGGTAATTACATAAACACATGGCTGCATAATTTAGGAAGCTATATAGTGTATTCATTGTTGTAAAAGTCAGAGCAAAAAAATGATAATTAGGACCTCATAAGGAGTTTGTTGGCTATGTAGACGTGTAGGAGGAACGAGAGACTTTGTATTGTGTTGTTTTGTGTGGATTTGTCTGTGTGGATGTGTGCATTAATTTTGGAGAAAAATGTGACACCGAGATGCAGCTTACGCACAACTGGTACCACTAATCACGTTAAGGCGTAGTACTGTGGGATGCTGGCAGACTAGGCAGGCATGCTGACCCCATGCAGGTCATTGTTCCTGTGTTATTGTCACAGAGAATGGGTCATTCTAACTAATGTGTATATATTGGATATTTATGTATAGCATACATATGTCAAACATATATTTAGGGAATACGCTTTGCTCAGTGTCTCAGTGGGCTGAGTAGCTGCCATCTATGACATCATGCTCAGTTTGAGAGGCTGAGAACACTGTGGGAACAGGGAACCTGGAATGTATCCTCCTTGAAGACCTGTGTTTAACCAGTACAGTGTATCTGTCCTTGGCTGGATGGGGGTGTGGGGCGTGAGATTTAGCATTATTTTGCTGAGCAGGCCCTGCGGATCGCCGCTCTGTACTGAGGGGCCGTAAACCACAGTCAGATCTGTGAAAACACAGCTGTCTTCAAGTGCACCATATGCTGGTCATTTGGGAACCTGTGTTCTCACCAGGCCCAAAAGAAGGCCGATTCAAATGCCCGTTTTGTTAGGTTGTTAACAGAGAAAAAGGATCCCCCCTTCTCCCATTTTTATTGTTAACCTTTACCTAACAAGGAAGCCTACTACTACTGACGTAACAAAACAAATAGTCTATGGAGTCCACGCTTTAAAAACAAACTTTGTGGAATGTGCATATACCAGGGTAGTTCATGTATTTAAATGTTTAGGTTGCCCAACTAACCCCGCCTAGAGCCATAAAGAAGTTGCGTCACTAAATGTGTTAGGAAGCTAGGTGGTCACGTAGTTCATATTTCACGAACAGTGAAACAGTAACAGTTCCAAACAAAGCAGAGCGGGAGATTTAAAAGAATGGAAAGTGTTAGGGCTGTCCCCACTAAGTCGACTAGTCGATTTTCGGGTTGATATGCTCTTGGTCGACCAAGATTTTTTTTTGTCGAGCTGCCATATGGCAGTGTGAGATCTGATTCCCGATCATTGCTGAATTAACGAAATGTTCAACAGAAATTGTAGATTATATTATTTAAAACAAATAAACCAACTCTTAAAATATATAATTTAAAAGAAAAGGTGTTACTGTTTACCCTTTCGTTAATCTGCGCTTTGTTTTGGTTTGGTATTTTGCACATGGCACAAGCACAATTGGCTACAATTGGCCATAGCCTGCTTTGTCGGTGTTATTAGTCAAAATGGCAAAGAAATCTGTGGTATGGCAGTATTTTATTAAAGTACATTTACAAGGTACCGGCCCAGCTAACACATTTACGTTGCCCTGACGTTGTCGCAACGTCACGCGATGACCAAACATACGTTGCCGCAACGTCTTTGGCGACGTTGCGGGACCGTGCATCTGTGGGGCGCCAGTAGGTTGCCGCAACGTCATCTTGTGACGTTGCCAGTCCGTAACCGCAACGTCGTGGCAACGTTATTTTCCGACGTTGCCAGTCCGTAACCGCAACCTCCTAGCAACGTAATTTTCTGACGTTGCCAGTCCGTAACCGCGACGTCGTCGCAACGTTATTTTCCGACGTTGCCAGTCGGTAACCGCAACCTCCTAGCAACGTTGTTTTGGGACGTTGCCAATCCGTAACCGCGACGTCGTGGCAACGTTATTTTCCGACGTTGCCAGTCGGTAACCGCGACCTCCTAGCAACGTTGTTTTGTGACGTTGCCAGTCCGTAACGGCGACCTCCTAGCAACGTCATTTTGTGACGTTGCTAGTCCATAACTGCAACGTCAACAATTTACTTAATTATGAAGTAACCTATATTTCATATGCAGACCTCATTTGCCCAGAAGGCTACTTGTTTTGGTATAATAGATAGCCAACGTTAGGAGGAATATGTTTGTGTGATGTGTAGCCTGACTCAAGCTAAATCATAAACGAGGCAGCATTTCAGAATCATAAAGTGTTTTAATCGCCATGAAAGTTTGCACAGACAAGGAATTTACTTTGGCAGGAAGGTATATACATTCACCATATAGGAATCCTAAATATGTGGTCTACCTATACTAAAGGGGAGTCAGATGGCTGATCGGTTGGGAAATCAGGCTATTAAATCAGAAGGTTGCCAAATGATGTGTCCTTGGGCAAGGCATTCCTCCAGGGAATATCCCTGTACTTACTGTAAATAAGAGCGTCTGCTAAAATGACAATGCACAAAGTATGCATGTAACATTTACAATTAAAAAACTAAAATGGCCAAAATATATACATACGTGATAAAAAGTGCCACTGCAAAACAAACACTGCAAAACAAACACTGCAAAGAAAAAAACACTGCAAAACAAACACTGCAAAACAAAAGTGCCAAACAAACAAAGTGCAAAAAATGAATTAAAATCTTCTTCCAGTCCCCGCTATGAGTTCTGTCTGTTGGCCCTGACAAGGAAGCACAAAATAAGTTAGTGTTCGATTAACATAATCGCACGTGTGAAAAGGGGCTATACAAGTCATTAAAAAAATCACATCTAAAATAATATACGTCATCAATTAAAATATTATGTGATTCTAGATTTGTGTCATAGCCATGTGAAAGATTGGATATGGAAGTTGCAAACATGATTCATTCACCTGGCTGGTTTTGAATGGGCTGCCGGGGTGTGTTTGAGTGTTTCCTCTATGCGGAGCTCCACAGCTTTCTCTCCCAGTCCCGTCTTCTACTTCATCACAGCGTCTGGAATTAGAAGTCATGAACTTATTGTCAGCACCAATGTGAACGCTGAATGCGTGTAAGCCATAGTTTGTGGGATCTCCAAACACTTACCGCTCTCTTTCGCAACTCCAGCACCTTAAGGCGCTCCTCAAGGTCTTGAAGTTCAGCCTGTGTTTGGGCCACCTGTAGGTCCATCACTGGCACCTCTTCAGTGTGTCTGCCCTGTGGTCGCCTGAACAGGAGAGCCTCTCGCTGGTTCTCTTCCAATGTCTCCATCTTCCGGAGCATAACCTGTAATGTGTCTGTAATTAAAGACAAGTAAAACAAGTTTACAAGAGTTTGCATGATTGGCATACACTGTGGTTCTTCTAGATTAGCTGTAACATTGATGTACATAACAAATGTTACCTTGATTGGTCTTTGCCCAAGATGGTACAGCTGAATGGGGTATACAAAGCATTAGTAAGACAACGTTTGTTGTTTTGACAAATATGTTTCCCCCCACGATCAGAACAACTTAAGTATGCCTTACAATTAGGTATGCCTTACAATGGCAATGGTATGAGTATTTTTTTGAGTGCCTTATATTTGCACTTGCCTGGCTGCCAGCTGTTTTCCGGGGCACCCTATGGGTTCTCCTCCACCAGACCAGAGTTGACACCTAGAGGTATGGCATCTGGTGATGCAAACGTTTTAAGTCATACTTTTGCTTCAAAGCATAGCCTTTAGGGTTGCCATGGCTCATACAATTATTGTCACTGTTATAAACGGTCATTCATTACTTTACCATAATTTCCAAGGGACACAGTACTTGTGATGGTGGTCGGATCACCTGTACAGAAATGAAAGTGGAATGTAGTTTACGTACATAGTAGCCTATTAGTATATTGATATAGAAGAAGCATCGCACATATGTGATCGTTCGAAAGCAGGGCCCCACAGCGTAGCATCGCACATGTGTGATTCTGAACATTCCAACCAACTATTTTCCGATGGGCAGAAACTATATGATAAACACTACAGTATGGCTTCAAAATGTACAATTAGTAGGCTAACAAGTAACACTAGCAAGTAGTAGCATTGGTACAAGTATTATCTTAGGTTGCTAGGTAACGGAAGCTAATTAAAGCTACATACCTTCCGTTTTGGAAAAATAACTCACGTACTCTGGTGAAAGTGTCTGAAATATTTAGAACTCACGCATCTAAAGGTTAAAACGAATAAACTTATCCAAAAACAAATGTCATGTACAAATTGGAAGAATTAGTGACATGATACTTTTACAGACGCCATTGCTGTGCATGCCATGACCGACTGTGAACGTGATCAGCCACGCGCTAGCGTCTTTGAAAATTCAGGGCTAGCTAACTAAATAAACTATTTTGGGACAAGGTTTTCTAACAGTTCTGAACTTTTATTTTCACTGATTCTTTTGAGGGTGATTTTTGAGACTCTAAACTTTGATAACATGTATCCATTTTCAGTATTTCAAAACAACTTTCTGGAGGGTTTAACCTAGCTAGCGAAATTCTAACGTAAACAATGTGAATCTGATATAACGCTATAAACAACTCAATTTCAAACCTATATGCCCCATCCAATTTCTAAAAATATGTTTATATATTTAAAACTATGTCTGTAAAGAAACTCACCTTTGAAGTAACTTATTTCCAGGTAAAATCCATTATGTGAAAGACGGTAGGACCCCGGCAAAAACTGTTTAGGAAGCCCAGTTTCAGCTATGCCTTGAAATGGGCATGCGCAAAGTTGTTGCTCAGGGGCAGACTGAGGGGCAGGTTTGCTAAGGAAGAATTGTAATATTCTGTGATGACTTGTCTTTGAAAATGAAACTCTTAAGAGTCGCTTACCTTTTGGTCACATTTAACAATTTTGTAGGCCTATTACAAAACTATTGGAGCACAAATTTGCATTGTGTGTCATACAGCTTTGGTGTGCTATAGCCTACAAATAATGTTTGCTTAATCATGTTACTCATCACACATTGATTGCTTTTGTACATGTTTATAGTAAAGAATGAAAGACTAAATTATATTCCACATTCTGTCTTTTTTAATTTACGATGTGTCTGCATGTGAGAACATTGATGACCAATGACCTGCTGGGGCTGAGCAGCACATGAATTACATGCAGTGTCTACATTTATATATATAAACCACTATATTGCACTCAAGATCCGTTGTCCTGCGACAAAAATAAGGTAACCAGCCGACCAAGGGACGACGTCGCGGCAACGTTGTCCACGGGTCTAAAAATAAGGTAACCAGCCGACCAAGGTACAACGTCGCGGCAACGTTGTCCACGGGACCAAAATTAACGTAACCAGACGACCAAGGTACAACGTCGCGGCAACGTTGTCCATGGGACCAAAAAATAACGTAACCAGCCGACCAAGGTACAACGTCGCGGCAACGTTGTCCATGGGACCAAAAAATAACGTAACCAGCTGACCAAGGTACAACGTCGCGGCAACGTTGCCCACGGACCTAAAAATGACGTTACCAGCCGACCAAGGTACGACGTCGCGGCAACGTTGTCCATGGGACCAAAAAATAACGTAACCAGCCGACCAAGGTACAACGTCGCGGCAACGTTGCCCACGGACCTAAAAATGACGTTACCAGCGGACCAAGGTATGACGTCGCGGCAACGTCGCCCACTGGTCTAAAAATAACGTAACCAGCGGACCAAGGTACGACGTCGCGGCAACGTTGCCCACTGGTCTAAAAATAACGTAACCAGCCGACCAAGGAACGACGTTGTGGCAACGTTGCCCATGGGACCAACTGGCAACATTCCCTTTATAACGTTGCTACGACGTTGCCACGACGTTGCCAGAAGGTAACGTCGCGGGTTACCAACTGAGCACTTACTGGCAACGTTGCCGCAACGTCATGTGTTAGCTGGGGGGTGGCTCGAAAAACGTTGAATGCAAACTCTGCCAACAACGGTTTATTTTTCATAGTTCGACGTGGAATATGATGTAGCCTACCACCTGAAAAACCTAAGTTGGTCTAGCCCTACTTGGCTCATGCTAACGCGCTGGGTTGAAAAATGAATATGCCTATTATAAGAATCACATCCAAATCGAACGACATTATCTTCTCCGGCCAAGACAACAACATCTTTCTCTGTTGCACCGTTCCCCACTCAGCTTCAAACTACGTAAGTTCGCATGCTGCAAGTTTTCAGGCAGTGATAAGCGCGCTCTGATGATTTGCATGTTAAATAAACAATATTTTTTAATTTGTAGTACAGTAAGAGATACTAAATACCATCGGCATTCGGTTCCAACAGGACTGGTGATATGAGTCTTATTATTAGTAGGCTATAAGCGGCTGAATCTGCTATGTCGAGCAGTCATTGAGATCGCAAACATTTTGTAGGTTTTTTTTAAGCGTTTCAAAGTTCGATTAGTCAATTTTCAGACATTTTAGTCAAGTCTTGGTCGACCAAAGAAAATCTTAGTTGGGGACAGCCCTAGAAAGTGTTACATGCACACCTAGTGGCAGGGTGTTAGAGGGAGGTTCATATTCCTTTCTCGGGAGCAACTTTTAAATATAACACTTTATGGCGTGGCGGCCTTGCACATAGTGGTGATTGGAAAGGGGAGTGGGACTACGCCCTGTGTCCTGATTGGGTCCCAGGTAATTAAGGGGAGGGGTTAAGCCTTTTTGAACTCCCAGATGGCGGAAAAATGGGTAGCTTCAGAGTCTGTTTGAGCACAGAGGTAACCATCAATGCCGACTGGTTGTCCCCGGGGGTTTTCTGTTTCCCATCTGCTTTTGATTCCCCACTGCTGCCTATCCCTCTTTCTTGGTGCAAACACCATGCTTAATGTACCGATATATACCTATATAAACTGATCAACCACCAACCGCGAACGCGCTGTTCGCTGAACGGAACGGCGGCTTGAGCTGTCCCGGAGACCGGGATGGGTCTACCTGGCTGGTGTGAGTGTTCCTGCTTCTCCTTCCCAGTTTGACCTGTCGGGGCCCGCCGCTGTTAGCCGTAGCATCGGTTTCAGTTGACTAACGTCCCTCTAGACAATGACGACCGCAAAAAAAGTCTAACCGAAGCGACTGCGGAGCTGAACAAAATAATATGCATATTGGTAGCTGAAGACGTGGGCCGACTTGTGGGATCTCTATAATATTCATGGGTTATGGTAAACTAATACAAATTTGTAAATAGTAGTGGTGGGCCGTTATCGGCGTTAACGTACTTCGTTAACGTGAGACTCTTATCGCGTGATAAAAAAAATATCGCCGCTAATCTATTCTCAAAGTTGGATTGGGTCTATACTACGCAAGCTATGATGGCTTTCACCTTGATATTTTAGCGCGGATGTATACCTAGCCGAATTGCACTGTAGGGAGCGAGACCCAGTCTTCAAACCTGTGTGTATGCCTTGTGTATGAAATTATCACACGTGACGTGCTAACATGGATGCAGCTATGAAGCCGCCGGGTTTGCTTCAGGGAAAATTTATATTTAAGAAGCTTCCCAATGGACACCTCGACGAGACTAAGGTGGTTTGCACCTCGTGCAATGCGGAATTAGTTTACTGTACGATTTCTTACAGTCTCAAATACCACCTAAACGCAAAGCATCCCTTAGCTAATGTGGAAGATGCCGGGCCAAGCACTGATGTAGCGCAGGGGAAGAGTCGTCGTCAAACTACGATGTTTGAGTGCAACCGAGGCAAGCCCGTCAGCACAGCTCTATCAGCCAAGATAACTAATCTAATAAACAGTTAACAAACACAAGTAGGCTACATCTTATTGCACATAATTCATTTTCATCACGAATTATGATAATAAACAGCTTTCTCAAGCAGTTTGTGATGCATTTTGGAAAGATGAGCCCCTGGTCTAAATGCGCCACCTGGCTTGAGAAACCTGTTCTCAAAGACTTACTCTTAGTAATTATTTGGGTAGCACACATATTCTTAATGCCTTTGGCGGAATTCAAATGAGCCATTTTAATCAAGATTAATGTAGATTAACACCAAGATTACAGTGAGATTAATGTAGATTAAACAAATTAATCTATGACCACCACTAGTAAATAGTTAATCTTGCTAGCTAATGTCCTGTGCAAAGAGAAATGGTTCTAGTCCTAAAATGCTACCTATCCCGGCGCCTAACACATTTATGCAGCATCACTTGGTAATGGTATCAAATGTATTCACATCTCCAATATGAAAGCTGTACTGTAACTTCAACTCTTCATACCTTTTATGTACTGTCATTGAAAGTTATTTGTTGTGCATTCAACTTTATTAAATGTTTCCCTACTGTCAAGAAAGTCATAACTGACTTTGTAGTACATTGTTTAATTTAGTTTCGCTAGACTACCGTAACCTCCTAAGCATTGTTTCTGGTATCAGTATGTTTTTGCTAGCTAGCATGACATCTCTCAGTACTTGAAAATAACAACGTTAAATGTAGTAGATGGTAGAACATTTGCTTAGATGCTACAATTATTTTGTGATGCCATTCCACTGTGAAAGGATTTTTAAAAGATTAAACATGGTGCAAATTAATCTTATTACCAGCTGTTTACAGGGCTACCAACTTTTCCAAAAACCTTGGCGTGATTTTTGGTGGGACCCTCCCCAAGCGAGTTTTCACGGGTGTTGGCTATGTTGCCTCACTCCGTGTACCTGCGCCTCGTCCATTACTGTTTACGTTAGCAGGGCTACTTGGTTGGCGTTGCCTTTTCAGCGTGAGAAACCTGGGACACATTGTCGGAATCCCAATACTCTTACCCCTTACCCCTTAGTTTACCCCTAGCCCTTGTCCCTCGAAACTGAGGGGTAAGGGCTAGAGGTGCAAACATACCCCTATGAAATGAGACACCACTTGGTTACGGTTACGTATATCAATGTCTCCAAATCAAGTAGTGTTATGCACTGATATCAAATGAAATTTGCTGCTAATGGAGTTTAGTTAAAACGGTAGACATGCATGGAGTCCATTCAAGGCTAGTCAGAGAAATGCGGGACTGTTGTGCAAATCAGAAATGTAACGTTAGCTTAGCAAACTAGCGATTTTTTTAAATGTTTCAATTTAGAACATGGTTGCAAATATATATGTACAGAACTGTGTAGAACACAAAACAAGACTGTTGTAACTGTCTTGGAGAGACAGGTTTCATTTTATTCAAGAATTATTTAATGCAAGGTCATCTGTTTTAATTTAACAAAGGATAATAATAAGGTTTACTAAATAAGAAATATGTTTTGGTTACCGGTCTAATGCTTTTATTTGGTCGAGTCATCTGACCAGAGCTACAAAGGTTAAACAGGGCATTGTGGGTCAGAGAAGAGTTAATGGTTGCAGAAGAAACTAATAAGTCACAACGAACATCTGCACATGGTTCAACAAAGGCGTACACTGTATTTATTTTGCCATCATTGTGTTTTATATTTGATTGGAGCTATGATGTAATGTCATTACGTTTGTAAAGTAATTACGTTTGTGCATGTTTCAATGTATGCTGCGCCATTTAACCGACCTAAAATGGCAGATAAATAATTCAAACGTTTGTCTTTTATTTTCTTATTTGAAGTTGGGTCTTGAGTGATAGGCTATAGCTTAGCCTACAACTAACATAGTAAATTCATAATAATATACCAAATAACATGGTGTGTTTTATCATCCTGCAGCTGAATTTGCATGCGGCTCGCAGAAAAATTTGACCAGCTGCCGAAACGATTGCTGCAGAGTGCTTTGCAGCCTGTATGGCTGGTCCAATTTGTAAAAAAAAAAAAAAATATGTTTATTGAGCATCAACGATACAAAATGAGGACATACAAAATATATTGTGCAATGCTCACATTTCCCCCCCAATTTTACAATTTACAGTGACCCCCCACCCCCAGCCCCCCTCCCTCCCACACACACACACACACCCTACCTGTCTCTAGGGTAAGGGAAAAGAGAAAAGTGAAAAGACAGGAAAAAAAAAAAAAAGACAGGAGACAGAATAAACTCAAGAAACATTTACATTGTGGGAATGTAAGTTTTAGTAGTACGTTCGCAGAACTCAGACATCTGACTCCTCAGGTATCAGACTCATATCTAATGAGTCTATAATGAACAACAAGGGGTTCCAGATTTTGTCAAATTTCCTCAGAGAGCCTTGAGGGAAAACCGTAATCTTTCTAACTTTAAATTGTGTAGAACTTCCATAACCCATCGGGTATAGGACGGGGGCAAGTTGTGCTTCCAGTTCAGCAAGATTAAGCGCCTAGCCAACAGAGTGCAAAAGGCCATAGAATGTCGTGCCTCAGCCGTTAAGATGTTGTTGCGCGGGATACCGAAGACGGCAGAGAGGGGATGGGAAGTCTGTGAGTTTTGGACATGACCAAAACATATGTATGAGATCGGCAGGGGACTGGGTGCATCTATTACAAGTGTCAGCTACATTGGGATAGAATTTAGACAGTCTATGATTGGTGTAGTAAGTCCTGTGTAAGAGTTTACATTGAATCAGCCCATTTCGGGCACAGACATAAGAGTTGTGTACCCACTTAAGTCGGGAATCTTGTCCCACTGATCGTCTTCAAAGTTGAGCCCTGGATCCTGTTCCCACAGATGTTTTGTGTGTTGTTGGAAAACTGAAGTGATGACGTCCATTGCATTGAAAATGTGAGAGATATTCCCTTTCTGGTTGGGGTTTATCACGAGAAGGGTGTCTAGCAGAGTTTGAGGGGGAGTGTTCGGGAAACCAAGGTAGTTTTTCTGGGATAAATGTCTAATTTGAAAAAAACTGAAAAGGTGAGTTGACGGGAGATTACATTTAGACGATAGGTCACTGAAGGACATGAAAGTACCATCGTCGTAGAGGTCATTGATAGATGCTACACCTCTCTCCGACCACAACTGAAATTTAGAGTCCATAATGGATGGTTTAAAACTGTGATTATGGGATACTGGGGCATGAATAGAGGAACCTTGCAAGCCAAAATGCTTCCTGAATTGCAACCATATCTTGAATGACTGCCTAACTACTAGATTATCGCTGGCTTCAGTTGCTGACACAGGAAGTGGAGAGCACAGCCATGACCGCAGTGAGACCCGGGATGAAGACATTTCAATATGGGCCCAAGCAGGCTGGTTGGTGGTAGGTTTGTCGGTCCAGTACAAAAGCTTGTGAATATTAGCTGCCCAATAGTAATATAAGAAATTTGGAAGAGCAAGGCCCCCTGTGCTCTTAGTTCAAGTTCAAGTTCAAGTCTTTTATTTGTCAGGTGCACAGAGCAACACAAGGTTAGACTGGGCACTGAAATTCTTAAGACAAGACAACGCAAGCACTTGGCATAACATAACATATAAGTACACAGAACAAATTTACATCTATGCTGAGCTTAGATAAGTGAACTTCCTAAATATACAGATAGCAATAAATAAACGACTATACTAACCCTAACACTAAAACTTCCTAAATTACAGATAACAATAAATAGTACGCTATACTAACCCTAATACACAAAAAAACTGTTACAACCCTATAAACTAATCTAACCTAAATGGAGTACAGTGCAGTAGTGCAAATTTACAGATCAGTGACTTTGTCAATGACCAAACAGGAGCCTGGTGGCGAGGTACAGTAGTGCAATGTTACTGAAAGAGCAACCAGTAGCTGAAAGTGACAGTGTATAAGTGACTAGTGTGCAGTAAAAATGTCCATATCAGTGTCCATTGAGAAGCCTGATGACCCTTGGGTAGAAACTGTTGTCCAGTCTGCGTGTGCGCGACCGGATGCTGCGGTAACGCCTGCCAGAAGGCAACGGGGTAAAGAGACTGAAGGATGGGTGGGAACAGTCTCTTAGAATCCTGCTGGCTTTCCTAAGGCAACGTGTGTGGTAGGTGTCCTGTAGGGCTGGGAGCTTCCTGCCGATGATGAACTCAGCAGAACGGACCACACTTCGTAGGGCCTTGCGGTCCCGGTCTGTGCAGCTCCCATACCACACTGTGATACAACCAGTCAGAATGCTTTCTATAGTGCATCTGTAAAAGTTAGTAAGGATGACTGAGTCCATACCAAACTTCTTCAGTCTCCTCAGGAAGAAGAGGCGCTTACGGGCCGTTTTGACCACCTTGTTCATGTGAACAGACCAGGTGAGGTCATTGCTGATGTTCACCCCGAGGAACTTGAAGCAGCTGACCTTCTCCACTTCCGATCCATTGATGAATAGGGGTGCATGCTCCTCCTCCTGCCGCCTCCTAAAGTCCACAATCATCTCCTTGGTCTTGCTGATGTTAAGAGAGAGGTTGTTGTCCTGACACCATGATGTCAGGGTGTCAACCTCCTCTCTGTAGGCTGACTCGTCACTGTCAGAGATGAGGCCCACGATGGTTGTGTCGTCAGCAAACTTAACGAGGAGGTTGGAGCTGTGCGTAGCCGCACAGTCGTGGGTGAACAAGGAGAACAGGAGAGGGCTGAGCACACAGCCCTGGGGGGTGCCTGTGTTGGTGATCAGTACAGATGAAGTGCGGTCACCGATTCTCACCACCTGTGGCCTCCCCGTCAGGAAGTGGAAGATCCACTTGCAGAGGGAGGTGCTTAGTCCCAGGTCCACAAGCTTGGAGACCAGTCTGGAGGGGATGATGGTGTTGAATGCAGAGCTGTAGTCAATGAACAGCATCCTCACATATGTATTCCCCTTGTCCAGGTGGGAGAGAGCGGTGTGCATGGTCAGAGCGATGGCATCGTCTGTAGACCTATTGGACCGGTATGCAAACTGCATAGGGTCCAGTGTGGGGGGCAGCGAGGAGCAGATGAATGATTTGACTAGCCGCTCGAAGCACTTCATGATGATAGAGGTCAGTGCTATTGGGCGATAGTCATTCAGACATGTGACCTTGGTGTTCTTGGGCACAGGGATGATGGTGGTCCTCTTGAAGCAGGTGGGGAGTACAGACAGGTTAAGGGAGAGGTTGAAGATGTCACTGAAGACCCCTGCCAGCTGGTCAGCGCAGCCCCTAAGGGCCCTACCTGATATGCCGTCTGGGCCAGGTGCCTTGCGAGGGTTGATCTTCTTAAAGCATAACCTCACCTCAGCTACAGTTAGTGTAGGCACACCACTGGCTTGGCCTTCAGGTAGCTCCACTGCAGGGGGTTCACTGTCCCTCTCAAAGCGAGCGTAGAAGGAGTTCAGCTCGTCTGGCAGTAGGACAGAAGACTGGGTCTCATTGTAGCCTCTCCCTTTGTAGTCTGTAATGGCTTTAAGTCCACTCCACATGCGCCTGGGGTCAGAGCCATGGTAGCTGGACTCCACCTTGGTCCTGTAGGCCCTTTTCGCTGCTTTGATGGCCTTCAGAAGGTCGTATCTGGCCTTCCTGTACTCATCAGGGTCCCCAGAATTAAAGGCGACAGTACGGGCTCTCAGCTTGGCCCGGACCGCGGCATCATTAGGAAACTGCAATAACATTTTCTGCTTAAGCACAGGTTTACTTGCCCAGAGAAATTTTTATATTGCCTTATCCAGTTTAGCAAAAAGCTTTTTTGAAGTAAGTACAGGAATGTGCTGGAAAAGGTAAAGGAATTTTGGCAGAACTGTCATTTTAATGAGGTTCACCCTACCGGCCAACGATAGAGGCAGAGTAGACCATCTATGAAAGTCCTCCTCAACTCTGCCAAGCAAGGGGAGAACATTTTTATTGAAAGTGTCCACTAGAGACCTCGTTACAATTATACCCAGATATTTAAAACAGTTATCCACTCTTTTAAAAGAAACTATCTTGTCTGGCAAGTCACCAATTAATTTATTAATTGCAAATAACTCGCTCTTCCCGAAATTGAGTTTGTAGCCAGAGAGTTGGCCAAATTGGTTTAGGATGTCCAGAACTATCGGGAGAGATGTGGATGGATTTGATACATAGAGGAGTAAATCGTCTGCATAAAGTGACAGATTGTGTACCGAGCCTTGGCGGGAGATGCCCTCAAATCCATTCTCAGTTCTCAGCCAGATGGCCAGGGGCTCGATGGCTATGGCAAATAATAAAGGGGATAGTGGACACCCTTGCCTTGTGCCGCGGTGGAGCTTGAAGGGAGATTATACTGTATTGTTTGTTTGCACAGAAGCTACTGGTGTGGAGTATAGCAGTTTCACCCACAAAATAAAACCCGAACCCAGACCAAACCTCTCCATCACCTCAAAGAGAAAGTCCCACTCCACCCTATCAAAAGCTTTTTCAGCATCTAGCGACACCACTACCTCTGGGATGCTGGAGCTTGGCATGTTCAGTATGTTGAACAGCCTTCTCGTGTTGTGGAATGAGTGCCTCCCCAGCATGAAGCCAGTTTGATCTGATGAGATGATCTGTGGAAGAACCCCCTGAAGACGGATGGCAAACATTTTTGTAATGATTTTTTTTATCTACATTCAACAGAGATATAGGTCTAAAACTGTAAATCCATCGTGGCCCTGCGACTTGCCACTCTGTAAAGTACTAATAGCACGCATGATCTCAACTGTTGAAATTGGATTGGCTAAATTCTCCACCAGCCCCTCGTCCACTCTAGGAAACTCAATGGTGTGTAGTGTACTGGCTGTACTGGTCTGGGGGTGGTCAGAGGCATATAAATCAGAATAAAATGTGGTGAATGTTTCATTTATGGATTTGGGGTCAGTAAGAACAACGCTTGGTGTAGACCTAATACTGTGAATAAGCCTGGAGGCGGAAGCGGCTCTGGCTTGCTGGGCAAGGAGTTTTCCGGCCCTGTCCCCTGATTAAAAAAATCGCTGTCTAGACCTGAGCAGTTACAATTCTGCTTCATTTGTAGATAAGAGGTCAAACTCAGTCTGGAGTTGTAGATGCTTTCTATAAAGTAGCGGGTCTGGGTTATTAGAGTAGCTATCATCAATATCCAGTAGTTTCTGGGACAGTTCCTCTTGTTTGGACCTAGTCATCTTTCTGAGGTGCGTTGTGTAGGAAATGATGTGGCCTCTTCAGCATGCCTTGAAAGCTTCCCACAAGGTTCCCTTCGATACGTCTGGTGTGTCATTTATTTAAAAAAATAGTTGTATATTGGATCTCAGGAAGTCCACAAATGGGTCATTAGATAATAGATGTGAATTAAATCGCCATGGTTTGAAGACGCGGCTGTAATTGGGAAACTGTATGTCCAGTGATGTAGGAGCATGGTCTGAGATTACGATACTGTGGTACTCAGATGAGTGTATATTAGAAACTAGTCTGTTGTTTAAGAAAAAAAAGTCTATTCGAGAATAAGAATGGTGGACATGCGAAAAGAAAGAAAAATATTTTTTGTTGGGGAATTTAGACCTCCATGGGTCCGACAAGCCCAGCTCCTCGCAATGGAGGCTAGTAGTTTGGCAGAATTATTGATAGAATGTGGTCTAGAGGAGGATCTGTCTAAAACGGCATCTTGTACGTAATTAAAATCCCCTCCAACAATGACGTGGTACGTTTCAATGTTGGGAAGAGAATTGAAAAGCTTGGAAATAAATTGTTCATCATCCCAGTTCGGCGCATAGACTGGCTAAGATAACAAATCTACCAGCTGGGTCAGCCACAACTTTTTCTGATTCAAATGGAATGTTGCTTCGAATCAAAATGGCAGCGCCCCTGGCCCCCACATTAAAACTGGGCAAGTGCGTCTCTTGCAAGAAAACTACATCACCTCTCAAATCTTGAAGGTGAGACATGATCTTGTTTATTTTGGTTGGCTGATTTGCTCCCTTGACGTTCCATGATATAAAACGAATGTTATTCATAGTTTTTTTTACTTTCCATGCAGGCCTAAGTGATGGATAATCTTGTATAGCATAGTAAAAAATCTGGTTATATCTGAGAAGAATGAGAAATGAGAGATGAAAAGAGAAAGAGAAATGAAAAGAGGAAAAAAAAAAGGGAAAAAAAGAGATAATAAAAGAGACAAAGGTGCAAAACCCCATCCCCCTCCCCAGCCCACACACACATTCACAGTGCCCCCCATTTCCCCACCCCACACCCACCGACCCCCCAAATACCCACGACCCATGCACGAAAGTGCCATGTTCACCTAGCAAAATTCTCCCGGGGTTCCTTTTCTTCTAATCTCCCACCTTGCCACACAGTAGTCTGAGTGGTAGAAAAAAAAATTGGCCAATATGCATACCTGTTCCAACCACAAGGATTCAACCGGTGTGATAACAACGTAGGCTAAAGCAATACAATGTAACAGTTCCAGCCTGAAGGGCGAGAATAAAACAGTGAGCCCAACTTATTTTGTATGCCACTACAAGTAACGTTGGCAACCTTTAACATCCACACATGGACAGCCATATTTGTTCTGTTAACAAAACGCAATTGCATACCTGCTCCATTCAACGACATGTGAGTAGGATAAGCTATTGACAACTCAACCGCCTTTAACTTGCATCAGTCTTCTTACCCTTCTGGTATGCGGCCAAAAGTTGCTGTGCCTCTTTCACTGACGTGAGACGCCGTCTGCTCCCGTCTTCAGCCTTGATAAACAGCCGCGCTGGATACAACAGTGAAGGCTGGAGCTTGAGAACGTAGAGCTGGCTCATGACCTCTTTATACTCCCAACTCTGGTCCAGCACTTTAGCGCAGTAATCCTCATATATATAGATTGGCTTGCCGTCATATTTAAGTTCACCTCTTTTTTTACGGGCAGCGCGAATGACGTCTTTGGTCTGAAACTTGTGAAAGCAGATGACCACGTCTCTAGGCTTTTCCCCCTTTGCCGGTTTGGGTTTGAGCGTGCGATGGGCTCTATCGAGCTCTGGGGGTGAAGGAAGCACATCTTTCCCCAACACATCCACCAGAAAACTAGAGAAAAAAGACATTGGCCATGAACCCTCGACTGCTTCAGGCACACCTATGAGACGTACATTGCACCGTCTTCTTCTCCCCTCCAGGTCAGTTAGCTTGGCCTTCAGCTTTGCATTATTTTCAGCCATTGAGGTTACCTTTGCTTCCAAGAACTGCAGCTCGCTCAGCCCAGATTCCAAATCAGAGATTCGCTGTTCATGGTCGGTTACCGTGGATTGTATCCCATCTAACTTTGTTTCAATGGCCGCCAGCTTGTTTTCAAATCGTACAGCGAGTGAGTCGGGATTGGTTAGCAGGTCTGCTTTAAGCTCCGCTAGCATATTTGCTAACGCAGCATTGTCGATAGCAGCGTCAGTTGGGGCAGTTTGTTCTGGCTTTTTCGACGGCTTGCTTGGTCTGGACGACATGTTGTTGTGCAAAAACTTGTTCGGGTGCCGTTCGGTGTTTAATTATCGCTAAGTTGAGATAATTTATATTGACTTATGGTCAAAACTGAAACTGTGTGACAGGAGTCTGAAGAAACACGACTATTCCATTCTGCTCACCAACCGGAAGTCTGGCTGGTACAATTTGATAACGTGGGCGGCGAAAGGAAAAAGGCTGCGCTTCGCAGCCAGTGTGTTCCAGGCATGAGCCTACTAGGAGAAATCATGCCAAATAAAATGCCCATGCATTTATTTCTGCAATTCGGTCTTGCCCCGTTAGACGCAATAGCCGTGGAATACGAAGAAGATGCTACCTAAAAGTAACTCTGCCTTTCTGAGCTGGAGACAAAGAAGAGTCAATGGCCTAAGCTGCTAACCGCCACGTAACAAAACAGCAATAATAATAAATGAATGAATTTGCCTATACATTTATATTAAATAGGGTATTGTTCTTGTCCAATGACTGATCATGGACAAGAGTAAAGGCAAAATCACGGATTACTTGAATAAAAAGAGCCCGATACGAGGAAGATGAATTGCAAGGACACATACAGTATACTATTATGCTACACACAGTATAAATGAAACACGGCAAAAAAAATTGTCTGAACTGTAACATTTATTTTTTAAAGTAGGATGTTTCAACTTGGTTTGCTACAAGAAGAAAAGCTTTCTTACTCGCTAGTTGGATACTTGAGTATATCCATCCATGCAATAACAAATTGTTTTGTTAATGAAGTATGTTACTATATCGTTGTTTAACCTCCCATTGTTTTGGACAATGGGAGGGTAAACAAAGGATGCGCGAGAGAGCTGTATTCACACATACAGGTAATTCGCCTCTTGCTCGTCACCTCAAAAGTTTAATTAATTTCCAACTAAAGTTTGCGCAATGTTGCCCTTGTTTTTTTACACTTGATCGCCGGTCGATGAGTACACTAGAGCCACAGGCAACAATTAAAATCTCAATAATTTGCCTATTCGCTTCTTGCTAGCGGCTCGTGTGGTGCTGGGGATATAATTTACTTCCTTGCATATACTGTGCTAGCTGTGATATACTAGCTAGTTTTGTTTTGACTGGCAACATACTGACATTGCTCATCCACAAATGCCTTAATTAATAAACCCATAGAATAGGGCTTGCTTCTCTTGCTAGGCTACCTGTTCGCGCTGCCAGGTATCTCACACGAGGTGTGAGGCCTTGCGAGGCCTGCCACTTGACTTCCATTGAAAATGAATGGTAAGGCAAAATCTTGGTCTACCACTCCCCCTGAAAATAATCCTAGGGGAAACACTGTATATGCATCTAACAATGGTTCAACAATGCACAATTATAAGCATTTGTGAGTGAACAAAAAAAAGTGTTTAGGCTCCACAGCACAGTTACCGCCCAAAACAATTTTGCCAGGGAGAACACCCTATACAACATACACGTACACAGCAACTTCTGACCAACTGGCACACCTGTATTGATGGAACAAAAAAAACAGAAATTCATTGCAGTAAGAAGTGAAAATATGTATCCATCCATTCTGCTTATCCCGGATCGGGTTGCGGTGGCAGCAGGGTATTCCAGATGTCCCTCTCCACAGCAACACTTTCGTGCTCCTTCTGGGGGATACAGAGGCCAGATGACAGATCCCTCAAGTAAGTTTGCGGTCTACCTTAGGTTCTCCTCCTAGTTGGACGTGCGCGGAAAACCTCCAAACAAAGGTGTCCAGGATGCATCCTACTTCCATGCCCAAACCACTTCCACTGGCTCCTTTTGACCTTGAAGGAGCAGCAGGTCTCGAAGGCTGAGCCCAGCCAACCTACGGAAGAAACTCATTTTGGCCACTTGTATGCACAAACTTGTTCTGTCGGTCACTACCCAAAGCTCATGACCATAGGTGAGGGTTGGAATGTAGTTCGAAAGCTTTGCCTTTTGGCTCAGCTCTATCTTCACCACAACAATCCAGTACAAGGCCCATAATCACTGCCGACACCGCACCAATCTGGCTATTGATCTCATACTCCTTTTTACCGTCCCTTGTGAACATCCCAAGATACTTAAACTCCTTTTCTTGGGCTAGCAACTCACTGCCAACCCAGAGGGAAAAATACCCCGTCTTCTGGCAGAGAACCTTTGCTGCTTGTCGCTCGGTTGCAAATCGCCCTTTAGTTAGTGCTAAAGGTCACAGTCTGATGAAGCAAATAGTACCATGTCATCTGCAAAAACCAGATATGCAATTCTGAGATTCCCAAACCAGACACTCCCCTAACCCCGGCTGCGCCTTGAGATCCTGACCATTAGTATCACAAACAGGATCGGAGACCAGGGGCAAACCAAGTCCCCATCCATTGGAAACATGTTTGACTTTGTGCAGAGAATGCGGACACAGCTCCGGACAGAGATTCTTAACTTTCTCAGCAAACACTGCCAGGGATATGGGGGATGTTTCCCCCAAGTCTTCGGACTTTGCCTCCTCCACAGAAGACATTTTGGCTGGGTTGAGGATCTCCTCAAAGTGCTCTTCCCATCAGTCAACAATATCCCCAGTCCAGGAGCCAAATGCATGAAGGTGCATACGCAGCGGCGGATTTAGTGATTTTGGGGCCCCAGACGAAGACAGGCATGGGGCCCTCTGAACTCCTAATCTCACTCTTTTCAATCCATATAATAATTCTTAATATAATAATTAGAGAGGGTACAATTTCTAGGGGAATTGTAGGGTGTGCTTGCTTGCGTCGGTTGCAGGTGGGTCCGTTTTCCCTTCTAGTGATATTTTCAAGCATTTAGCCTACTCATATTGCATAATTCATTAAGAACAGCCTTTGAAACAAGGAACCCCCTTTGAAACAAGCTGCTGTCACAATGTCGTCACTGTCAGTATTTCAGATGGAATTGCGAATAGTACCGTCTGCTAACTGTAAATAAGCTCCCCAAAACGTAAATAAGTTCGATATTAATTTAGGGGGACATGGCTAATTCAAAAGCAGTTTGCTAGAGGCAAGCTAGCTGCTGTTGCTATCCACACTTCACTGATTGTTTGAAAGCGCCGGAAATGAGAACATTTCTTTTGTAAGGGATAATGTATAGACCAATTATTTGTTTGTAAACATTCGGATGCGCGCGTAATGTGGTTGCAGAAAACCGGGAAAGGATAGCATTTTAAATGGCAAAAGGACCACACGGATAATACAAATAGTTAGATTTAAAAAGACCAAAAACGTCGAAGAGGACTGCCTTTAAGAGAGAAAGCGATTACCCATTGATCTGTCGCATCAGAATTTTGATTTGGGTCACGAAAGTCTTGAAATTTGAGCGAGAATATCGCCCGGTACAGACCGCATAGTCGAGCGGCAACCATGTCTTCACGACATGTCACAAAGTTCATAATTTTACAGTTTTACAGTAAATTCTACATCTAAAAAGTCTAACAGGGCAGCTTTCAAGAGATATGGGAATTCTGCTTTTAGCCAGCTGGTCCGATTATTTTTCTGATTTGTTTAAACTGGCAATCTGAGTGAGACGGCGTCCCCATCACACAGTTTTGACTTTAGCCTCACTCAGACTCGCTCACTGGCAGTGTGTATAATGTTGTATTTCACTCTATTCTACACCAGAAACGTCAGGGAGGACTGCCTAATGTAGATATGAACCTGATGGAGATAGCCAGCATCTCGGATTTCTTTAACCGAGTCTGTTTCATTCGTCAATTGCCTGAGAAAGCGACCTCCGTTAGCCAGGCTAGTTTTGCCCGATCACTTTGTCAGGCTATTTAAGGGTATCGGGGTCAAGTGACTTTTGTGCATCGACAAGTGAAACGTAAATGTATTTGTCCAAAGGCCAAGAGCCTCAAAAAGTTTATATCAAGCCCTGCAATCCAGTGGCCAGAGATATATGATGACCTGATTACACTGAGTGTAATAGACCGGGAGAAAATCCTCTTTTGCAACCGACATGCACAGTTAAACCAGCTTGACAGTTGTGTGACGTAGGGTGATAATTGGTCTATAGAACGCCGGTCATTATCGGGAAAATAAGCCCCGACAGGGTTGTTTCGCCTTGAAGGGGCTTATTTTCCCAAAAATGACCGGCATTCTATACATTATCCCGCTTATTACACGGCTACTTGCCAACAAAAATAACTTAACACAGTGTGTCTTTTTACAATGTATTTGTTACCATTCGTATTGTTGATCAGCAGAGAAATAGTTTGCCAAAGACGTTGAACTTAAAAACTTTGAACATTCTTTAGGCTTCAAATCAGCTGACGTCGCTAAGCAACAGAGTATGCTGGGGTTGAAAAGTTACCGGACTACTTGCGGAGTGCTACGAAAGACGTGAATCCGAGGCAAAAAGGCCACTTTTCTTGACAGCGGTCAAATATGCATAGCAACGGTCAAATATGACAAAATTGTTCACCGCAGAACGTTGGGAAGCCCCATTCAAGTGAATGGAGCATTTTACAGCATTAAGACATATTATAATACGGGTGGATGATATCAAGCATTCTGATTGGTTGAGAGGGAGTTCCGGGGTGTGCATTATTGAGCGATAAAGTACTGTACGCCTTTTTACATTTACCTTAAAAGGGGAGCGTTCCATATTAGTGCGCACTCAAAATAACTAAAAGGTTGCCGAAGAAAAAGACTACAAGTACTGGTGTTCAGCAGTTTAATGCTTAGCAAGCTAGACAAGCAACATTCGGTTAATTTTTGAGCAATAATATTGCACTGTCCCATGCTATGAGTACTAACTAGCTGGCCTAGCTACTGAAACGTTGGACGGAACCTCAGGTCTAGCCATTAGTCGCTCACTAGATATCCACTTATTTAATTTTAGCTTTGTAACCATGCAATTACATGACCTGGTCTCCTCCTGGGCTTCTTAAAACAATGTTTTCCACGGATGCACAGTTAATGGAGATATCAAAATCAACATAAGCTAACCTTAACAACTGCCTAATCAGAATCAGAATTGGTGTTTATTCGCCATGAAAGTTTGCACAGACAAGGAATTTGCTTTGGCAGGAGAGCCTACCTAGGCTGCCATTTTCGGCGCCAACAATAAAAGTTACAGCATAACATGAGGAGAGAGGAGGAGAGAAAAAGGCAACCCCCAGACAATGCTCCTAGAGGTGTACAGTATGGGAACAGGCAAAAACCTCAGCACATAAGCCCAACATTTACACAGACACTTGCAACGGGGAGTGGGGGGGGTAAACAAGCAGCATCTGGACCTGCAGCCATGGTAGGCGCTGGACACAGACCCCCCAGCCACCAAGAGGAACAAGCAGTCAAAGGCGTTTGATGGAGGTGGGGGGGTGGTGGTATCTGTAGTAGGTGAAAGTTAGTGTGTGAGTAGGTCTGGGTTGGCGCCCTCGACCTAGGCCACAATCAGTCCGAGTCTCCCTATGCAGATTGTGTTGGCAAGGAGACATCCTTGGTCATGACCCGGGTAGAGACCAAGCCACAGATGTAGGTGGGAGAGGGGGAAGGGAAGAGCAAGATTGTCTCGCTTCAGCGTCTAATGTTAGACTATCGAGTCCCAAGTCACTCGTAACTAGTTTACAGCATATGTAGCCTGGCTAGCTAGCACATACCCAGTGCCTATGAAACATTTATGATTGATTTAGAATGTTTAGGCCTGATGTTTAAATAAAATATTATTTTATTGAAAGTGTCCCATTGTCGTTGTTAGTTTAAAGGCAACTTTTATAAAATGAGCATTGAGAATGAATGAAATGGAACAAGATCTAGCTAGGCTAACACACGTGAAGTTCACAGCGTTGTTTGTCCGTTGCATAGCAACAACCACACGTACGGGATTTTCTCTCGGCTACTGAAATGCGATACACAACGTTTGTTGGCTATAACTATTTGGTGCTGAAAGGCAGCTTACTATTTATTTACTATTTATATTTTCGCTGGTCTTAATTTCGTACCAGGGTCCTGGGTTTGCCGGCTACACACTGCCAGTGGGCGAGCCGAGTCTGTGACTCTGAGCTTAACGTCAAAACAAGACGCGGCCTCACTCAAATTCGAAGTTTTACACAAATAACAAAAATATGCTGACCCACTGGCTGTCTTCGCAATCGCCATATCTTTAAAACACTGCTCTCCATTTGGATGTAGAATTGACCCTGGTAAGAAATTAAGAAAATATTCATCAGACGTAGATCAACACTTGTTGACAACACTGTTGTTGCTGCCGCAATCGTCAATGGAGGCTGACGGGGCTCTCGTAGCAAACAAATCAAAGTTTTTACATCAGCCTACATTAAAATCTCACCACCTGGCTGTCTTCACAATAGTCATATCTTCATAAAATTTCCCTCTTTCAGTTTTTTCGTGTAAAATTGAACTATAAAATTAGCTACGAAAATACTACTATGATGCTTTCGGCAGCATTGGCTGCCGCCTAAAAGATTAGGCGGTCTCACGGGCGACCCGCACTCGCTCAAATTACAAAGACTTTCACGACCTAAATCAAAAATCTGAGATTGCAGTTCCACTTGAAATTGCTTTCTCAACAAAGCCAAATGGTTGGGATTTTTTTGGGGGTGGGATTTTTCACTCGTAATCCAAGCTCCAATTTGCGTGCTAGAACGTCTCTGTCACGTTGTATCCATGCTTCGTTGCTAACGTGTGTTGATGTGGTGACGTAGCTAGCACAGATGACCCTTCGTCGACTAAAGGCACTTTGTCGCCACAAAAACGTTGTAACCTCCTAAACTGTGCAACGGAACGTAAATCCCAATACAAGCAGCTCAATCGCTAGCAAGACAAAACTTTTGACACCTACGTTGTCTATGTAGTCCAAATATTGACTAATCCTTAGGGGTGGGAAAATAAACAATAACTAGAGAGGGTACAATTTCTGGGGAAATTGTAGGGTCTGCTTACTTGCGTTGGTTGCATGGGTCCATATTTAAATTACATTTTACAACTGATATTTCTGTATATTTTATATTAAAATGCATAGCCTACTTATTATTTATAAAGATTACATAGATTTAAAAGCATATTTTTTTCTGCTAATTTACAACTCAAAATACTAAGAGTGAAGAGTAGAATGAAAAAGTTGTCTTCTCATTTCCCCTGCAAGAGGGAATGGTGATCAGCAACCTCATAGTTGAATCAAAATGAATACATTTGGCAGACCGGTGTAAAAATGGACCTAATCTCTATGATTTACAATGACGTTTAAATTTTTCCCTTCTCGTGATATTTTCAGGCATTCAGCCTACTCATATTGCATTCATTCATTAATAAAGAACCCCCTTTGAAATGTATTTTAACAACGACGTTACCAGCAGTAGCTAGCTATCTCAGATGGAATCGCGATTCAAATAGTATCATCTGCTAACTGAAAATATGCCCCCAAAAACTTAAATAAGCTTGACATTTATTTAGGGGAAAATCAGTCATTCATAAGAATGTCAGTGGTAGCGATCATTGTCAGTAACAAGGCAAAATGCGATATAGCCCAGCTGTGTGGAGAAGCTGCTCCGGTAAATTGTAGGCTACAACTAGGCTACTAGGCTACTAGACTGTCTTGGTAGCGATTGCGTTGGTTGACTTTGTTACAGTACTTCCGTTGTACGGTCTAGGCTGAAATTAATTATTTTCATGAACAGATTGAAGTTTACGCTGTGGCAATGGAGTTCAGGTTAGTAGTCACTAGTCAGATAGTTTCACCTATTGAAAGACTTTAATGATTTAATGATAATTTCACCAACAAATCGTTTACTTGTAATCTAATGTCATAATAAATCCTACAACGAAAATGTATTTGTGAGGAATGTTTATTTTAACGATTGAAAACAGATGCATCATAGACCGCTGTAGTATGTGTTGCCCGGGCAACAGAGGCTAATGTCATGATGCTAATGCTTCAGTGAAATAGTAGACTACTGTTTCCCAAAGTAGATGTAACTACTTCCTTATAACAGCTTATATTGTACATTAAACTTCACAATTGGGTTTCATATCACAAAGTAAAATGAGTAAATAGTTATCACCCTGGCCTCTTTGCTTGTGGCTTTTCTGCAGCTGCCTTGCTGTAAAGCAGTTAACCTAGCTATCTCCCAGAAGTTAACGAGCTGCTAAACTAATGTTCTGCCAGAGGTAGTCACGCGATATTTCATGATGTTAGTGACGTCAGTAGCGTCAGTGACTGTGGCTAGCAAGTTAGCCACCGTTAGCTTCACTTTTGCCACAAAAACTTAATCAAAACCGAAACCGTGCAACAGAACATAAATCCCAATAGAACCAACGCAATCGTGACCAAGACGAACCTTTTGACATCGACGTTGTGTATGTAGTCCAAATATTGACTGAGCCTTAAGGGCGCGAAAATAAACAATAATAATAATAATATATATGTGAGATAACAATGTTTGTGCCCTTGCCGAAGGCAAGGCACACCCAATAATAAACTAGTAAAGGCTGTTCCTGCGAAACAGCAGTGAGAATGCTGAAAACCTGAATGGGGAAAGCTGACCATGCTAAAAAAGCTGAAAATGGTGAAAATGTTTTAGAAAGTTATAAGCTGAAGCTTCAAAGCGCTCAAAAGATATTTTTGATAGGGGCTGGAGCTGGACGAAGGCATAAACCTACAGAAAAGAGAAGAAAAATGCCAAACAAAAAGTGAAAAAAATCTGAAAGATGAACAATGCATAACATTTCAAAAATCCTGAAATGTATGTTAGAAAGGACCTGCAGCAAGATGAAGGCAGAAAAGTACAGAAAAGAGAAGAAAAATGCAAAACTAAAAGGAGAACAATTCAGAAAGATGAGCTGCAGGAAAATGTGAACATTTTGCAGAAAACCAGTTGCTGAAGTCTGGGTTGAACGAATTTGAAGGTAAAAGGACAACACTGCAATGACTTGAACTTGCTGGAAAAACGTAGCAACCGTTGGTCATTGGCAACAGACTGGCAACATTTCTAACCTAGGATCTAGGTTTCAGGTTCAAGAAGGAGGAGAAACTAATCATGCGTGCCTGCACACCCAGTCCTGTTCATTTAAACAGACATTTAAACTTAATTTAAGATGACATCAAAATAATAATTCATAGTGCAGGGTTGCCGATGTTCCTGGTGAGTTTTTTGTACGTAAATAACAAGATCATGCTACATCTAACCAGCGGATCATTTCTTGCAAGTGTGTCAAAGTTGTATGTATTACATTTAGTCATTTAGCTGACGCTCTTATCCAGAGCGACTTACAGTAAGTACAGGGACATTCCCGAAGCAAGTAGGATGAAGTGCCTTGCCCAAGGACACAACGTCATTTGGCACGGCGGGGAATCGATCCGGCAACCTTCTGATTACTAGCCCGACTCCCTCACCGCTTAGCCATTTGACTCCCGGTATTAACACCGTAGGCTTGAATAATAACCGAAGGCGTGAAGCTAGAGAGAGGATGCAATGGAAGATTTCCTACATAAGCTAGATATACTACTTCAAATTGAAAACGGAGAAGATATTTAGAGTAAAGACAAGTTACTTTACATCTGTGTTCAATATCGTCAATTAAAAGCAAATGAACAGATTCCAGTTACAAAGTGTTTGTTGGTAGGATTAACGCCAGCTGCAGCAAACACTTACCCCAGCCCTGGTTTGACTGTTCGTGAGTGACGGTCAGCTATGACAGTCGAGCCTTGATTTTTGCAGATTTCTGTAAAACTTGCTAAAATAAAAACGATCTTGCTAGATTATGTACACTTTAAGCTCAATGTACATACCTTGTTTGGGCAATTTGGTCGATTGTGGAAAAAAAGTTGAACCGTTTTTAGTTATGGAGAGCCATCGCGCTAGCTCGATTATGAGAAATGTAGCTAGAATCCACACTTCAAACAAGTTAACCTATACGCAAAACTGTATGTCCAATCCCAAAAATAAGGATATTTTCCGAGACCCAAGACTCTGCCGAAACCATTGATATCCTTCATGTGTCTGTGCGGTCAGAAATACAACTCTTTTGGCAGTTTCCAAAAGGTAACCAAATTCTGCTTTCATGGTGCGTGTCTGTTTGGTTGCCACAGTGATGGCGCAGCTGTGATCACTAACGAGCTGGGCAGAGAGAATAACAAATTCAGCTGGAATCCACACCTCAAACAAGTTAAACTATACGTCCAATCCCAAAAATTAGGATATTTTCCGAGACCCAAGACTATGCCGAAACCAGAGATGTCCTTTATATGTATGTGCAGTCAGAAATACGACTCTACCGGCAGTTTTAAAATCGCCTTCCTTTCGGCCTTCTCTGACAAATTTTACCCACCTCTCCATTGAAGTTAGTGAGAGCATTTGAAAAGCTGCTCTAATTTCAAGGCTCATAACTGAAAAGTGAGCCCTTTAGTAGTTACATTGGCTGAAAGAGGACACGTCTTCCTACATTTTAAGGTATAACTTGTTTCTGTAAGTTAAACTATATGAACGTCAGAGGAATTAGTTTGACAATTTAGTTGAATATCAGAAAACGAACAGCCAGCAGAGAAGGAGCTAACTTGTTCATGTATTTAAAACTGTCACAACTGTCACTGTTCAAAATTGGCTGAATATTTGAAAAAGCTGAATCATGCCGAATCATGCGAAAGTATGCCGAAGTAGTTATGTTTGAAAGAGGAGGAAGCTTTTTAATGATTTGAAATGATTTACTATTACTTTTAATGGGAGAATAATTTGCACAAAAAACATAATGTCTTAAAAACTATAAAAGTGAGAAATACCAAAAGTCATAACCAACATCCCCTGAAGGAGCTGAACGTTTTGATACAAAAATTGTAGGAATCGGTGAAAGTATGCAGGACAAGTTAAAGGCCAAAAAACGAAAAAAGAACTCAGAAGTTGAAAAACAACAGGATAACAATTCTCACAATAATAAATAGATATATATGAGAGAAAACAATGGTTTGTGCTCGCCGAAGGCAAGCACAACCCAATAATAAATATAGCTGCAGGCAGCAATAGTGGGTTCCTCCTCAACATTGCAAACCATTACAAAATTGACATGACACAGACTTGTATTTCATACATGCTCACAACATTTCAAGACAATTGGAGCAATGGCTGATTTGAAGTCATTTTTATCATCATTCATTTTATTCTTCACTAGTTGTCACTGTGAAAAGAAAAAAAAACTAACAAAGTACATGCTGCCAACATTATGGGTTCTGGAGACTTTTTTGTTCCCCATAAGCAATAAGGCAAACATTCCAACTTTCAGACATGTTGGCCTGATGAGGTCAAAATGCCACTCTTTTGAAATTGATAACTTTGAAGCGTGTTCTGTAAGGCCACCTGTGCTCTCGTTGAGCCTATCATGCAGAGATCCATTCTGTAAAAGATTTAACTCAGGACTGGGAATGACATCACACCTGAGTTTAGGGTTGCCAAGTCTGGCAAACATTTCCAGTCCAACTAGTGCTCAAAACCAGCCCAAAATGCCTGAAAACTAGCCCAATATTTTTGGGTGTACAACGGAGGAGTTACCACATGTATCCCATGGATGCCCCCATAGTTACAATGTAAAAATGACTGGTGGATTAATATTTTCCTTGTTTTCTGCTATCCTCACGTTTCATTGGTTCATTACAACAAATCATTTAATCATGCCGCTTCCTATCACCACCGAACAGAGACACGGAGCAAAAATAACTTTATGAAAGGGAGAATACACTTTACTAAAGGAAGTGTGTGTAGGTTATGTAGCTACTACTGCTTGCTCTGCCCACACACTATCCCCATCCATGCTGTTTCCCTCTCCCCAGCGCAGACCATGCTAAGGCAGAAGTGTGGCGGCCGCATAAGGTTTAGCAGTAGCCCCAAAACAAATCACCCAACATCAATACATTTCAACCGCGACACTGTTTTCAAAGTTGTCCATAAATAGTTTGAAATCCATGGATATTGGAACCGTCTCTAAATTAATCTCTTTCTGGAATCTCAGTCAATGCACAATTGAAAATAGTTATGTGGGCAACTGGGCGAGGGCAAAGCTCATGTTGCTACATGTTGCATGTAGCTGCTTGCGAGTTTAACTTGTGAAAGAACTGCAGGCTGACTACATATAGGTGGGGGGCCGAAGCTCAAAATCATGCATTTGAACGATCCCTGGTGATGGAGGAGCAGGATTTTTCTGTACCGCTTTTATAACTTTTCTAGAACCTTTAAAAACATGTATTGGCATGTCCAGTTCTTGCACATTTTTCAAGGAACAAACATTTTGTTTCTTTATCGACACGGGCAGGTTTCCGGACAACTATGGTCCGCTTCCAATAACAGCTCATATACATGACACCTTCATAAAATCCACCAATCGTATATCCCGTTATTCAAGGCGAGTAAAGTAGGAAGTAAACATTCACATGTGGATTTTGGTGAGCCGGTATATTGTCAGTTGGGGACTGGGCTTCAAATGTATGGAAACAAGTCAAACAAATGGGTAATTCAGGTATTCTCTAAAGAAACATTGCAACATTCCACTTAAACGAGCATATTTGTTATATTATTGCACTGCTCATAGTCATCAGAGCAAGTTAACAGTTAAGTGATAATGAAATGTGCAGAACATTGTTCAAATAAATGTACAGTATTGTTAAGTGTGTGTCGCCTAAACATATAATAATTACATGAATCAATGACATACATAATTATAATTAGCCAAGAGTAGGTATACCACATCAGTAACACTTATCAATACATATTGACATATCTGCCTACTTGGCAAGTTGGAAAACAAACCTCATTAGCATAATACACGCATGTGCACAATTAATTGTATCGCTAGAAGTGTTTTCAAGGCCACAAGTAGTTGCAATCATACTGTATGTATGTATGTAGCAAACCAAAATATTTAATCTACCCATTTACTGAAGCTAGTTGGTCCAAGTTTGTTCAGAGTCAATTGCAAAATTTTTACAGCAAGGAAAGCATTCTTGCAGAAAAAACAGTGGAAAGATTCAACTTAAATTCAGCACCTCAGAACCATATGCTAAGTAATGTTGGATTTCACAAGGGGTGCTACAGTAACTTCACCAACACATCAAATATAGCTAAAACATGTAAGAGGTGTGAAAATGCAGCTCTGGAGAAGATTTTCCAAACAGAAGGGTGTGTATGAAATTCTGTATTTTGTATGGCAAGATATACAGTGGGGTCACTGTATACAAATAACCTACACCAAAATCAATTTAGCTGTTACAATTTAAGTGCATCATATTTGATTTGAAAATTTGTTGACATACATTGCATGCTTATTTAGACGAAGACGGGCAGGACAAAGAAGATCTATAATCTGATGTGGAATACCATGCCCCTCTAGTTGTCTGAGTGTCTCCTCCCAAAGTTTTTTTTTCTCCATACAATAAGGTCAACTATGCAAGATACCTTTCTTCTTACTGGCTGGAGATGAACAGTCTGGAGGACACACATTTAGCATATACCTACAGGTAAAATATGGGGATTTTGTTGCTCAGGAGTATGGTTTTGCAAACACTGCCTGTGATCAAGTCATAGAGCAAACAGCCAACCGACTCCAAAACTAAAGTTGGACTGACTGGATTCCAGTGTTGGGAACGTTACTGAAAATTAGTAATTAGTTACAGTTACTAGTTACTTATTTCAGAACTTTACTAGTTACGGCATAGAAAAGTAATTAGTTACAACGGAAAGTAATGTTTGTGTTACTTTGAATTCCCTGCTTCTATTATCAAATTAATGCACACAGATAGTTATAATATTTTAGTGTTGCAGTGGCACAGTGTGGGACAAGACAACTGTAAAATGTTATGTCATTGTATGTTGCTAATTAGTTGCCTGAAGGCAACGGACTCAACTGTTGACATAGGTCACATGTCTTGACAACATACCTGGCAATCATTCTGTTTAGTTCTGCCTGGCTTAGAGACTGGAAATAGTGGTTTGAAAAAGTATCTGAACCTTTTGGAATTTCTCACATTTCTGCATAAAATCACCATCAAATGTGATCTGATCTTTGTCAAAATCACACAGATGAAAAAACAGTGTCTGCTTTAACTAAAACCACCCAAACATTTATAGGTTTTCATATTTCAATGAGGATAGCATGCAAACAATTACAAAAGGGGGAGGAATAAGTAACTGAACCCTTTGCCTAAGGAGACTTAAAGAACAATAGAAACCAATTTTTACCAAACAATTTAAGTCAGGTGTGTGCCCAATCACTGATGAGTGGCTTAAAACTGCCCTGCCCACTATAAAACACACACCTGGTAAGAATTGTCTTGATGAGAAGCATTGAGCTCAAAAGAGCTGTCTGAAGACCTGTGATCAAGAGTTGTTGATCTGTATAAAGCTGGGAAAGGATACAAAACCATCTCTAAAAGTCTGAATGTTCATCAATCGACAGTCAGAGAAGTTGTCTACAAATGGAGAGTTTGGCACTGTTGCTTCTCTCCCAAGGAGTGGCCGTCCACCAAAGATGACGCAAAGAGTTCAGCGCAGAATACTCAAAGAGGTAAAAAAGAACCCTAGAGTGTCTGCTAAAGACTTACAGAAATCACTGGCACAGTGCAATATCTCTGTGCACACATCAACTATATGTAAAACAATGGCCAAGAATGGTGTTCATGGGAGGACTCCACGGAGGAAGCCACTGCTGTCTAAAAAAAACATTGTTGCTCGTTTAATGTCCGCAAAAAGGCACTTGGACACTCCACAGAAGTTTTGGCAAAATATGTTGTGGACTGATGAAACCAAAGTTGAATTGTTTGGGAGGAACACACAACGTCATGTGTGGAGGAAAAATGGAACAGCTCACCAACATCGGGCTAGTAATCAGAAGGTTGCTGGATCGATTCCCCGCCCTGCCAAAATGACGTTGTGTCCTTGGGCAAGGCACTTCACCCTACTTCGGTAAACTTGCTCTATGGAACAGGGCCCAGTTCTGGCCGATTAGCAAGCTACAAATTTACATTGTCGTTTATCAGACGCTCTTAACCAGAGCAACTTACAGTAAGAACAGGGACATTACCCGTAGGGTGTAGTGCCTTGCCCAAGGACACAACGTAATTTGGCACGGCCGGGAATGGAACCGGCAACCTTCTGAGTAGCCTAGTAGCCCTATTAGACAAAATGAAATGGAATGCATCTCAGCTGCTTGCGCATCCTCATTTTTTGTAAACACATGACCCCATCTATTTGGAAAGGTTTGTCCAAGATAGCAATTTCGCCAAATCTGACTGCAGTATTGTTTACCATATGTTGTACTGTGTTATGTTTGAGTTAAATAACTTGAAAAATTAATTAAATGTCTGTTAAATGTCAAATCCAACTATAACTTTGTGACGTTGTCAGTCCGTAACCGTGACCTCCTAGCAACGTAATTTTGTGAAGTTGCCAGTCTGTAACTGCGACGTTAATTAAGTAACTTATATTTCTCAATTCTACTGCTTATATTAGGGCGGTTCATATGCAGACCTCATTTGCCCAAAATGCTACTTGTTCTTGTATAATAGGCTACCTGGTAGCCAACTTTAGGAGGACTATGTTTGTGTGATGTGTAGCCTTCCTCAAGCTAATCATAAACGAGGCAGCATTTCCATGTAACATTCAGTCATTTTATTTAAAACAAAGTGCCAAACAGTGAATTAAAATCTTCTGTCAGTCCCCGCTACAGGTCCTATCAACATAATTGCTTGTGTGAAAGGGGCTATACAAGTCATAAAAAATCACATCTAAAATAATATAGATCAAAAAAATATTATGTGATTCTAGTTTTTTGTCACATAGCCACGTGAAACTTTGGATATTGACGCTGCAATCATGATTCATACACCTGGCTTGTTTTGAATCGGCTGCCGGGGTGTGTTTGAGTGTCTCTGCTATGAGGAACTCAACAGCCGTCTCTCCCTGTCCCGTCTTCCACTTCCTCACAGCGTCTGCAATTAGAAGTCATGACCTTATTGTCAGCACCAATATGAACGCTAAGCCATAGTTCATGGCATCTCCAAACACCTACCACTCTCTTTCAGAACTCCATCACCGTAAGGCGCTTCTCTAGGTCTTGGAGGACAGCCTGTGTTTGGGCCACCCGTAGGTCCATCACTGTCAAGTGAAGTCTCCATCTTCCGGAGCATAACCTGTAATGTGTTTGTTATTAAAGACTAGTAAAACAAGTTTACAAGAGTTTGCATGATTGGCATACACTGTGGTTCTTCTAGATTAGCTGTAACATTGATGTAAATAACAAATGTTACCTTGAATGGTTGTATACAAAGCATTAGTATGACAACATTTGTTGTTTTGACAAATATGTATCCCCTCACCACGATCAGAACAACTTGGGTATGCCTTACAATGAGTTAGCAATGCCATTGAAAAGCTTTGAGTTTTTTTGATTGTCTTATATTTGCAATTGCATGGCTGCCAGCTGTTTTCCTGGGCCCCCAATGGTTTCTCCTCCACCAGACCAGAGTTGACACCTAGGGGTATGGCATCTGGTGATGCAAAAGTTTAAAGTCCTGCTTTTGAAACATAGCCTTTAGGGTTGCCATGGCTCATACAATTATTGTCACTGTTATAAACGGTCATTCATTACTTTACCATCATTTCCCAGGGACACAGTGCTAGGCCGTGTGACGGTAGTAGGATAATCTGTCCAACAATGGGATGTTGCAGTCACTGGTTGTGGTTGTGGCAGAGGAGGAAAGGTAGTCTCTATGCACAGTTTAAGATAAGTGACATTGGGATGAAATGATGGCATTTATACTAGTACAGTCTTTGTGACATACAAAATATGATCTAACCTTTATTGGTCCTTTTTTTGTTGTCCACCATGGCTTGGGATCCATCTCAAAGCTGTGTTTGTGTTTTAAACTTTAGCACTCCAATTAATGTGGAGTCACAAGGCTACAGATTAAGAAAATTAGGTTCTGGGTCAGTGTGCTCCTATTCCTTGCCGCAGTCCGGGGTATCTTTGAAGAACTTCTTGACTGGATGTGACGAATTTACACTGCATGCAACTGTAAAGGAGCAAGAGGCAAACCAATTAGTTGCATACTTTTGCAATTAGCCAGCTAAATAATTATATTAAAACAATATGGCACAGGCTAAATTACCTAAGCAGAGATAAAGCTAGAGCAAGCATTGTGAGGAGGATCGGCTGACTGTGTTAGCTAATGTGATGTTATGCTAACTATTCTAACTATAATAGTTAGGAGTAATATAGAAGCATCTTGTAACTCAATGTGATTTTGCCTTAGATGGCTCAAACATATAAGGTCCTTTCAAAAGAGCAACGCAGTTTTATATAGCGACATTGCTGTGCATTCCAAGACCGACCGTCTCATCGTCCGGGACAAGTGGATTTTTTTTGTAGGGCAAGTGGAAGAGTACTTGCCCAACTGGAGAAGTTAAACCTCAAACAAAATAAAATGTCATGTCTCTTAACGTTATGTGCAGTGCCACTCATTACGTCTATTTAACCGATTTTAAAGTTGCTAACTTTATCCCTCTGTGTTTCGGTGAAGTTCATCTCGGTGATTTCGCTACCAAAAAGGTCGAGGAGGACAGCCTTTAAGAGAGAAAGCGATTCCCCATGTATCTGTCACATCAGAACTTTGTCTTGAAATTTGAGTGAAAATGCGTGGCCCGCAGTCTTAGGCGGCAGCCATGGTCCCTCATTCAACTATTTTGGCATTAGCCTCAGTCAGACTCGGGTCGCTCACTGGCAGTGTGTTCACAAAGATACGAGCCTGTTGAAGATAGCCAGAATCTCTGATTTCTTTCATCCATCCAGCCACAGCATATTGATAAGCATCCGTACTCTTGAAGGCCTTCAAGCTATCCCCACTATATGGGGAGGGGTTATGCACACATAAACATTTATAGATCTTAGGGCTGTCCCCGACTAAGATTTTCTTTGGTCGACCAAGACTCGACTAAAACGTCTGAAAATCAACTAATCGAACTTTGAAACGCTTAAAAAAAAAAAAACGTACAAACATTTTAACGATCTGACTCAATGGCTGCTGGACATTGCAGATTCAGCCGCAATAACCTACTAACAACTACTAACAATAAGCCTCTTATCACCAGTCCTGTTGTAACCGAATGCCGATGGTATTTAGTATGTCTTACAATGTACTACAAATTAAAACTATTGTTAGTTTAACGTGCAAATCATCAGAGCGCTTATCACTGCTTGAAAACTTGCTGCATGCGAACTTGCGTAGTAGCTGAGTGTGGAACGTTGCAACAGAGAAAGATTTTGTTGTCTGGGCCGGAGAAGATAACGTAATCCGATTTGGATGTGATTCTTGTGTGAAGAAAAATAAACCGTTGTTGGCAGAGTTTGCATTCAACGTTTTTCGGGTCACCCGGTACTTTGTAAATGTAAATGTACTTTAATGAAATGCTGCCATACCACAGATTTCTTTGCCATTTTGACTTATAACACCGTCAAAGTAGGCTATGGCAGAGTTTGTTGTTCTGCAGCCAATTGTGCTCGTGCCGTGTGCAAAATACCAAACCAAAACAAAGCACAGATTAACGAAAGGGAAAACACTAACACCTTTTCTTTTAAATTATATATTTTTAGAGTTGGTTTATTTGTCTTAATAATATAATCTACAATTTCTGTTGAACATTTCGTTAATTCAACAAAGATGACACAAGCGGGAATCAGATCTCACACTGCCATATGGCAGCTCGACTAAAACAGTCTTGGTCGACCAAGAACATTTCGACCAGAAAATCGACTAGTCGACTAAGTGGGGACAGCCCTTATAGATCTATCATGGAATGCCAATTGGGGCAAGCCTGGGGCAGATAAGGGACAAAAGAAAACCTAAAATAGAAATGTTCTCAAGATATCTGTTTCTCTCTCTCATTCAAATGGGCTGTGTGGGTGGCCATACTGGGAGAGATCGGTCTTGAATATGGCGGCGTTCTATTTGGAAGTGACGCAGGTGGCATCTATGAAGTGCACCGAAAAATCCAATATGGTTCCAATCCAATATAGATTATTGAGGCTTTTTTGTTCCTCATAAGCAGTAAGGCATATGTACTAAATTTCAGAATTTGGGGACTTGTGGCCTGCAAATGGCATCACTTTGAAAATGGACATATTGGGGCATGGCCTGTAGCACCACCTATTGTCTCACATGGCCCATGTTTGCTAGGGTAGTTACTAATGCTCTGCAGTTTCAACATGCCAAATTTCACAACTTTTTACAGTACTGGTCTAGGGGCTGCCATTAACTCCCAGAGGAAAAACATAATGAAAAAGTTCAAAGTACTTTATTTGTCATTGTCACAAAAACGAGACAGTAGAGGCAACAACAGACGGATACATTTACATTTAGTCATTTAGCAAACGCTCTTATCCAGAGCGACTTACAGTAAGTACAGGGACATTCCCCCCGAGGTAAGTAGGGTGAAGTGCCTTGCCCAAGGACACAACGTCATTTGCCACAGCGGGGAATCGATCTGGCAACCTTCTGATTACTAGCCCGACTCCCTCACCGCTTAGCCATCTGACTCCCTCCCAGATACAAAGTTAAGGTGCTCTGGACCTTAACTGCCACAGCTAAATAATAACAAATAACAATTTAATAAATAGATAAATAAATATACATTGAGGTCTATCATTAGTTGCAGGATAGAGTGTTAAGAGTGCAGACCGTGGGGGCGGGGCGGGGCGGGCCGGATGGGAGGTGGATGGTTTGGGTAAGCTGTTGAGAAGCCTTATTGCACGAGGATAGAAGCTCTCGAGTGAGTGGAGCCAGGTCTCCGCCACCAGCAGAATGCTACAGTCCTGCACAAGTCCGTTTGCTGCCATCTGCAGCTTCAGCTCATCCCATTACCCCTTATGGATCTGGCAATGGAGAAAAAAGCCAACAATATTAAATATTATATACAAATATTTTAAAAAAATGGGGGGAAATTATGTCCTTAACTTTAACTGTCCCTTTCCTCATTCGCGAGCAGCGATCTTTATCAACAGTGGTTTTGGCCAGAGTACTGGGTCATCATCTAGTAGTGTAGTAGTCTTATCATGTTGATGGGAGAGATGGTCACTTACATTATGTGGGAGAAAGGCAGTTTCAACATTGCTTTCGTTATCGTTGGGTCATACAATATCATTATGGATGTTGTCATCTGTGCCTGGGTCAGGAGATGCTATGGGAAGTGTTTCACACATGCTAACAGCACTTGTGCTAGCTGCCACATCATTGGATACCAGAGGAGAGAAAAACAACTTCCTTATGTAGTTTCAGTTTGGTAACTACTTGTTTACTTTCTTCTTTTGTCTTTCTCTTTTGTGCTCCGCTCGGGGAGTTGTGTTTTATTTAGCAAATTGTTTTTTGCATTCACTTCACTCTTCTACTGTCTCATGTTAACCAACTCATATGACGTGCTTTGCTGCGCAGTCGCTGCAATCGATGGAATTGTCCATAGTAGTGTTGTGAAGGAGGGGAAGCTTCCTTTGAAACAAATAGAATGGACGTGTTGGTATTTTTGTTCGAAGTTTTGGGAGAGGTTATGACTGATACATTTGTATTATTATTATAGTTATTATTGATCATGTAATATTTTTATGGAGCCTTTCAAGGCCCCCTGGCAACCTTTTTGGTGTGAGTGTAAATAGAGACCTCAATAAGTAATGTGATGTGCACAAGTAATTTGTCTGCATTAATTTGAGCCCAAAATAGTTTTGAGCTTTATGTAATATAAAACTTACATTGGACTCATTCATATTGGTATATTTTACGAATGTATTTAACTATGAATATTATTATATTTTACTTGAATGTTTCAGTTTTGGACACATTTGGGCAGATAATTACGACACTAAGGCCCAATCCTAATGTTCCCCCTAAACCCTAAGCCCTGAACCCTCACAGACTTGGCCCTACTAGATGTCACCTAGGAAGTTATTGAGTGCAGGGGCCTGCAAGGGGTCAAAATGCAATACATTGGAAAGGGACAGCACTTTGTTGCATTTTTGGCAAAAGAAATGTAATGTTATTGGATCAAATCTGATGAAAGCATATTTTAAATTCATCATCAAAGGAACACCTGGCTATAGTTCTGGCTATATTCACCATCAGTGAGCTTTGTGCTTAAATGTTAACTTTTAATTCTAGCTATGTTTACGTCAGGGTTGGTTGCTCCTTTCATGCATGCTTGTTTATTTAGATTTATGCATTTAGCAGACGCTTTTATCCAAAACGACTTCAAAGAGAGAGTTTTACAAAAGTGCATAGGTCACTGATCATAACAACGAGATAGCCCCAAACATTGTGGGTAGCCAAACATGAAGCATACGTTGTGAAACCAAATAAGTCCCAAAGGGAAGAACAATAATAGCATGTAGTTACAATTAAACAGCAAGAACCTCAAAAGTGCACCTGTGTAAAAAGCAAGCAAAAATCTGTCTGAGCACTCCACCCAGCGGCTAGTCCAAGCACTTGTCCTCTTCAAGTTGGACTACTGCAACTCGCTGCTCGCTGGTCTCCCAGCATGCGCAACCCGCCCTCTTCAGAGGATTCAGAACGCAGCCGCCCGCCTGGTCTACAATCTACCCAGACGTTTTTCCATGTTATCCTGCTCCTCATCTCCCTTTACTGGCTACCCATCATGGCCCGTATCAGAATCAAGACCCTAGTACTGACCTTCCGAGCAGTGAACGGGACTGCACCCGACTACATCAAGTCTCTCCTGCAGCCTTACACCGCCACCCGCCACCTACGGTCTTCTTCAGACGACCGCCTGGTGGTCCCACCCCTCAAGACCGCCCGGTCCCAACACAAGCTCTTCTCCTGTCTGGCCCCCCAGTGGTGGAATCAACTCCCCACCTCCATCAGAGACACTGACTGTCTCCCCAGCTTCAAGAAAAGTCTCAAGACGCACTTGTTCCGGGAGTACAATGTTACTTAGGAATGATTTGCTGGACCTGATGTTAATTTCCTCCAGGAACACAATGACTCTTATTAAGGGACTTGTTTCTGTTGTTGGTTAGTTGTAACTGATTTAACTTCTTGTACTCGCTGTGAATTATATTATTGTTGCTTGCTTTTTCTACAGGTACACTCTTGCACTTTTTGAGGTTCATGTTGTTTAATTGTAACTAGTTTAACTACATGCTTTTATTTATTATGCTCATTATTGTTCTTCCCATTGGCACTTATTTGCTTTTCACAATGTATGCTTCATGTTTTGGCTACCCGCAAAATCTCATTGTTAGGATCAGTGACCTATGCACTTTTGTATAGCTCTCTCTCTTTAGTAAGCGTCTGCTAAATAAATTTATATGTGGTTTGGGGATACCAACATCTTTCCCCATCCTCACCATTGTTAGAGATGATAGGTTAGACGACCAGATTCAGAGTTCTGGGTGGATCGTTGTTTTCCCTGTTCCAACCATGTGACCTGACCTTCCTTACCAATCCAATAACCTGAGTAAGATCATTGGATGGACAGACATTGTAAACTGATCTGTTTCATTATTGATTTGATGCTTGATTCAAAGGATTCAGGCTTCCTTACTGAAGAATACAATACATCCAAACCTCTCTTTGTTGTCATTTTGTTCCCATGGATTGGGATTGGCAGAAACACCCTGAATCTACACATAATTGATTCTGAGATTGTCTCTCATCCAGACAGCAGTCTTATCAGCAGCCAATCGGGGTACCCCTCCCAGGACACACATGCACATACTCCCATGTCATTCTATCTTTCCCTGTCTCTCCCCCTTCTTAACCTTATCCCTATATGTCTAGCCTTATATGCAGTTATTCATGCAATGCCTTACCAGAGATGTGACCAACACCGTTACCGAGATGTTCATTGAACATGGGCAAGAGAGAGCGAGTTAGCGAGGGGCGAGAGAGGAATGAGGGAGGGACAGAAAAGAGAGTAGTAATAGACTTATGGAGCTTCTGTCTGCCCTGAGTCTGACATCATCGCTCCACGTCCCGGGGTATGCTTCCGAGTCTGGAACGCTTCTCTAAAGACCGCCTCACATTATAAGTTAATGAAGTATCAATAATTTACCGCAGCCTTTTCACAGGCAGATGAGACTCCCACGCTGAGACAATGAACCATCCCAGCCAAGCTTTCCCAGACGGTCATTTTCCACTCCTACCATAAAGAAACACGAGAGAGGAAGAGAGAGAGCGCTAAAGCCCACAGATGGCAGGATGAAAGGTAACACTGTCCACCCCCCCCAACACCACCCCACCCCTCCTTAAATACATGGCCACGGGCTATTAGCCTTTTCAATGGGGACCCCAGGCCCTGCTTGGTCTCTGCTGGGGCCCTTTTTTCTCTCATCCCTCTGCTGTGTGTTCAGGCTGCACAGGAGGTGTGCTCAGTGACTCGATCAACACTGCCTGCACCCTCACCAAATTGCAAGCACATACATACACAAACACACTCATGCATACACATTTATACTCACAGTAGGTAGTTAACTACCATTCTGGTAAATGTAAGAAAAATATGAATATTCATCACACAGACTTGTCCATCAAATTCACTTATGCCTGAATTAGATTAAGAAGTTGTCAACAAATTCTACTTTATAGTGCTTCACAGCTTTTGAGGACTTGAAAGTGGATGGTTTGCTGACTGAGTTCAATCTCAGATGCTGAGTGGTTAAGATTACATGTAGCACACACACGTGCTCAGATGTCACAGGATGGAGAAAAAAACTTGGTTTTATTTACTTTGTGTGTTCGGGGATTCCCCTGTGTCCTCTGATCATAAAGATGTTTTCTGTTCTCTGTAGGAAGCCATAGAGCAGCTGTTCACTGGGTGACTCAACACTATTAAACATTTTTCTTTGCTTTTACCTCTTTAATGGCTACATAGATAGAAGCTCCATCTTGGTAAGTGGTAACATAGGCCTACCTCTGAAGACCACTGGAGAAAGATGGAAATGATTGCTCTCTCCCCCTCTTGTTTGGAGGACATAACTCCAGGTTATCATCGGAAGGAAGTGGTTACTGTATACAGTGCCCTCCAAAAGTATTGGAACAGTGAGGCGAATTCCTTTATTTTTGCTGTAGACTGAAAACATTTGGGCTTGACATCAAATAATGAACGTGAGACCAGAGATCAACGTTTCAGCTTTTATTTCCAGGTATTTACATCAGGATCTGATGCACAACTAAGAAAATATCACATTTTGTTTGAATCCACCCATTTGTCATGTGATCAAAAGTATTGGAACAGATATACTTAAAACATATTTAAGTGAATAAGACTTAATATTTAGTTGCAAATCCTTTGCTTTCAATAACTGCAGCAAGTCTGTGACCCATTGACGTCACCAAACTTTTGCATTCTTCCCTTTTGATGCTTTCCCAGGCTTTCACTGCAGCCTCTTTCAGTTGTTGTTTGTTTTGTGGGGTTCCTCCCTTCAGTCTCCTCTTAAGCAGGTAAAATGCATGCTCTATAGAGTTTAAGTCTGGAGATTGACTTGGCCAGTCTAATACCTTCCATTTCTTGCCCCTGATGAACTCCTTTGTTGTTTTGGCAGTGTGTTTTGGGTCGTTATCTTGCTGCATGATGAAGGCTCTGCCAATCAGTTTGGTTGCATCTTTCCTTAAATTGGCAGACAAAATGTTTCTGTAGACTTCCGAGTTCATTTTGCTGCTGCCATCATGTGTTACATCCTCAATGAAGATTAATGAGCCCGTCCCAGAAGAAGCCATGCAAGCCCAAGCCATGACATTACCTCCACCGTGTTTCACAGATGAGCTTGTGTGTTTGGGATCATGAGCAGTTCCTTTCTTTCTCCAAACTTTAACCTTTCCATCACTTTGGTAAAAGTTAATCTTTGTCTCATCAGTCCATAAAACTTTGTCCCAGAATTTTTGAGGTTCATCTCTGTACTTTTTGGCAAATTCCAGCCTGGCCTTCCTATTCTTCTTGCTAATGAGTGGTTTGCATCTTCTGGTGTAGCCCTTGTACTTTTGTTCATGAAGTCTTCTGCGAACAGTAGATAGTGATACCTTCACTCCTGCCATCTGGAGGTTGTTGCTGATCTCACTAACAGTTGTTTTAGGGTCTTTCTTTACAGCTCTCACAATGTTTCTGTCATCAACTGCTGATGTTTTCCTTGGTCTACCTGTTCGACGTCTGTTACTTAGTACACCAGTAGTTTTCTTCTTCTTCAGGACATTCCAAATGGTTGTACTGGCTATGGCCAATGTTTCTGCAATGGCTCTGATTGATTTTCCATCTTCTCTAAGACTCACAATTGCTTGTTTTTCACCCAAAGACAGCGCTCTGGTTTTCATGTTGTTTTCACCTCTGAATACAGTCTGCATAGACAAAACCTATCTTACCCAATCTGAACATGAGTGTAGACATTCAGTGGTATTTATTGATTGAATAATGTATGTAATAGGACACACCTGGGCAACAAAACACACCTGTCAGTCACATGTTCCAATACTTTTGCTCACGTGACAAATGGGTGGGTTCGAACAAAAAGGTGATATTTTCTAATTTGTGCATCAGATCCTGATGTAAATACCTGGAAATGAAAGCTGAAACGTTGATCTCTGGTTTCACATTCATCGTTTGATGTCAAGCCCAAATGTTTTCAGTCTACAGCAAAAATAAAGGAATTGGCCTCACTGTTCCAATACTTTTGGAGGGCACTGTATGTGTGGCTGTTGTATAATATGGATGTTTTATAATTGTGTGCCTGATTCTATTATCAGGTTTAGTGAATGAAAGGGGACAGCAAGACAAAGAGGGAGATCGAGAATAAGCGGGAGGATAATGATAAAGACAGCTGAGGCAATTTAACTGTCCACGGTCTGGTCTCTCTCTCTCTCTCTGGACCCCTGTACATCATCAATCACTACTCTGCTCCTTTATTTATTTCACACAAGTTAAACTGATCATATTTTCGCCCTGAAGGCCAAGATGCTAAGACACTCAGTTACTTCTACATGCACACTCTTCCACACACAATACACACTCATACAAGCACTTCACGTTTCCTTTACCCTATTCCAAACCTTCAATTCTCATGTTTTAAGTTTTCATTACTCCCATGCATTGGCTTGTTTCCCCCTGTTTAGTCTTAAGGACTCGAGCAACTCTGTAAATTGTTGTTTTCACTTCAGCCCCGTGGGGGAGTGGCCCTAGGTCTCACGCTCCCTGCCAGAGCTCAGCCATGCAATCAAGTGGAGGATGTGTTTTGGCTTCACGTTCCCTAACCAGTCTGGTATGAAAAACATACTTCGGAAACAAACTCGCTTGAGTGTTTTCCCCTCTTTTTCGCTGGCAGTCACTCTTCAGTTCAATCATTCTCCCAACACAAGAGTTGCTTTTAGGAAAGACACAGACAGTATGTCCTTAAAAATATAATCAACATAGAACTAAAAGTTCAGACCTAAAGTGAGTGTCCTGGGATGGAGGACCCACATCCCACAGTTGACTGGACGGCCTTCGTATCCTTCCCTCCACTCTCAACTCCCCTTATCTGCTGTAACATCACTGGTGTGTGAGGTCAGCTGTGTGCTCGGTGTAGCCCTTTGCCCCCAAGGTGAAAAGGCTGAAAATGGGGAATACATATGCCGAGTGTGTGACAGCTCTGCTTTCACATACGTGTGAGATGTTAATCCCCTTAGTTGGGAACGGTGTGTGCGTTTGTGTGTAGAGCAGACAAGTGACACTTATAAGGCAGATAAAAGCTGCCATGCTATTCACCCTGTGATAGGAAACCTTGACAGATCCTGGGAAAACAAAGAAGGATGTGCCCCGGAGCCTGTCTGTTGAACACAACCACCACTTTCCCCACTCTATTTCTTTCTGCCATCCATTCTCTCCTTTCCCCTCCCTCCCCACTTTGCCTCTTTCTCACTCTGAGATAGATGCACAGACAGAGACACTGAATACTGCATCAGGACATTAATATTCTGTATTCTACATCCCCTCCACAGATACGCATACATCCACACAAATGTTTGACCAAGCACATGGAGGCCATTTATTCCACTACATACGCAGCACACAGCCTTGCCAATGGTGTGCGTACAGTTGGCCCCTGCATGTCACGTAGGCCAGTTGGCATAGCCAGTCGATACATTATAATATCACAGCCATCAGAGTGGATTAGCAGGCGTTGGTGAGCAGCATTCATGAGGACATTACATAATGACGTGTGGTGATAAAGCATTTCTGTGTGGGTGTGCTGGGGGTTGGGGCTACAGGGTGGAGGGTGGCGAGGTGACTGCCATTTTAGGATGAGAGGCTACGCACGGTACCTTTCGTGTCGCTCTATGTAACCGTGGGTCTTAGCTGCTCCATACCGCCATACCGGACATCACACTTCGGCTCATCTATGCATTCATAGTACATCTGTGATGGGATATGGACCATGCACCTGTAGAGATATTACTCTCTGACCCGGGAGACCTGGAGCCGCCTCAGAACATTACCTCAATGGTAACACTATCTGTATCGTGCTGAATTTTGCATGGTTACATTGACCTGCTTACTCTTTCATTATTCACGGAAAGAGTAGAAAAGCTTCAAAATGAATACACACAAACACACTCACGAGCAGACATGCATAACTAGAATAGAGAAATAGAGAAGGCGGCCACTGCAGGTTTTGGATAAACATCGTGAGCGTTGGGGGCCAGAAAGGGATGGTGTGATTGTCTTTCGGCATCATTGGCAGTAATGCAATCGGCCCTCTGTCCATCTGGTGATGCTGGGCAAGTGTGTGTGCGTGTTCGGTCAATCAGTCCCCGGGTGGAGGGTGTATGTATCAAACTCTGTAAATGAATCTGAAAACTGTACGCAACGTTTTTCTTAGATTCTCACGTTTGTCTCCATAGATTCCACTTAACTTGTAATTGTGCGCACCTGAATGAGCTTGTTGTCCACGCCCCGTTAACTCCCATATTTTACCTTACATGCTTGTTGAAATGCCCATACTTTGTCAGGTTTCTCAATAAACTTCTCAATTAACCCATTGTGAGCAATGAATGATTCTAAACAAACAAAATAAACTGTTAAAAAGATAAACTTTACTGAATGTGAAATGGAGATCTTAATTAGTGAAATAGGAGGAGCATGTTGTTTGGTGGCCTTATGCTAGCAATTATTTGAAAATGTTTTCAATTTACAAAAAAATTATTAATCAACCCATTGTGCCCTTATCGTAACATGTTTACAGTCGATAACTGGTTTCCCAAGTGTTTCTCTGCATATTACGCTTTAATGTTGGCCTGGTCAACCGCAGTGTAAGGGTGTCTAATGTACCTTGGGGACAGGCGGATTATGTCATCCCACACCTCGGGCATCACACAAGGGTGGATTGGTTCATCCCCGACCTGTCTGCCACCTCCCGCTGAAAAGTCCCAGTTAAAGAGAACTTTTACAGTCAATTTTTTTTTACTTTTCCTTGACTTTTGTTGCCCATTCCAACACAGCTCATTCAGTACAGAGATCCAAAATAATGTCTCTCAGATATCTATAACGATTTATCAACCAGTCATCATTGTGGGCCAAGAAATCTGCACGATCAGTGAACTCCTGCTCGCCTTAATCTCTCTTAATCGATGTCTTCCAAAAGCACTCCACAATCACATTTGGCATAACTCATTTGTGGCCCAAATGCACGTTTTCTTTCTGGCTAAATACGCTGAAGCAAGATAATTGGCATAATTTGTAGATAGCCTATACAATTGACTCTCATTGTAGATCAAACTGTCATTTGTAATGCATGCACTTTCTCTCCGCCTTTTGGTCACTCTGTGTCGCCGTATGACATACCAAACATAGCATACGTTTCTAAAGTGCACAGAGGTACACAGATTCTCACACAGTGTTTTTTTTTCTCATAAATCTCTGTGTAGAAACACCCGTAGGCTGCACATGTTTCTGCGCCCATTGTTATGCGTATGATCCTTTGTACATTCGGCCCCTGGAAAGAAATATACATTTAGTAATTTAGCAGACGCTCTTATCCAGAGCGACTTACCGTAAGTATAAACCCCCCCCTGAGAAACCAGTGTTGGGAACAGGTTCACAGGCTGTCTCTTAACTTTGCTGATCACCCAGATTGTGTTAATGCTTGATGTTACCACATTGGTTTAATGTGTGAAGGAAAAAGGCTTTCATTAATTTGGCCAGGACAGGCATCCATGCCAAGCTGTTCTCTTCCTCCATTCTGTCATTACAGTGTTGAATGTGTCTGATACCATCCACGTGCTCAGCCCACTTGTTTACTAATTACTATTTAATGATGCTGTTTGTTCCTGTCCGCCTGAGGGACTGAGCTCATTCTTGTCTGTGTGTGATTTAATGCAGGCCCATTGACGAGAGGCACCCTACGGTGACGGCTGACGGCTACGCCGACAACCTGGCAGCTGTTGTGGACATGATCCTGACAAATCGGGGACACTAAGATCCAGGAAGTAGAAGCACTGTGATCACTTGTTGAGAAGGCTCAACTAACAATGACAGGGATGTATAGTGGGTTCATTAATGTAATGTAAACTTAAATTGCTTTGGATTAAATTTGTCTTCCAAATTACTCAAATGTAACACACCCGGTCGTCACTGAGCCTTTTGTCGGAAGCACAAAACTGTAACAACAGTATAACATACTAACAAAGATGTTCCTCCCCAATCTTCTCTGGTTCTAAATGGCTAGTGAACTCTTTCTTGTATAGCTGGTTGGATTTACCTGTTGGTTGATTTTCAGGTAAAATAATGAGATTGAGAGGATGCTTGCTTGCTGGCTTGCGTGGCTTATGTGTCATGTCAACTACTAAGCCTCACAAACCCTTACGATTCTTGTCCATTGAAATAAACCAATTCAAGCTCAACTCGCAACAGTAAGTACCGTCAACGTCTTTGTCCGGTAACATTTCCTTCAACAATGCCAGAGAAAAAAGTTTTACTTACCTACCATTACTTCGGAATGTTCCAGGTATGCACACAACCCATCAAAACCTCTTCTGCGTAATTCCCAAAGGTCCAAAGTATCTAACCATGTCGAGTAATTGTCCAAACAGTGAATTATATCCACACATAGCCACGATCTTGTTGCTTCATTCTTCCTTTGCCAAATTTTTTTTTCAGTCTTCCACAAACAATCGCTCATAGGAAATTATGTGGGTCGAGTACAAACCTGCGGATACTCTTAAAATGGCCGCTACACTCAGAGCTTTCAATCGATACCTTGTATGAACCAATAGGAGCTTCCATGCCCCGGTGACAGTCCTCTAAAGCCAACCAGGTATGTGCGTCCCGCCCCCCCCTGCCCCCACCCCCCCGCCTCCTCTACACGATTTTTTCTAATTGGCTTCGACTGGCTCTGAAATTAGCTAGTTATCCTTGTAGCTTAGCGCTAGCTGTAAATGGCGATACCCCATATGCCACGTTTTGTGGAGCCTTCAAAATAAAAGTCGATTGCACAATATGTCAGTGTTCTTTGTGTGCCAATCCTGGGAATCAGATAAAACACTCCAATGTGTTCATTCTTCAGTTTTTGTGTTTCAGTAATACTTATGAGGGATTTAGCTGTTATATATGATAGTTCTAAGTACCACCTTTCATTAGAGATAAAAATTTACCTTTTTATCCTAAGAATTTGACCTTGGTGAGAAGGGTCATTCTGGAGTCTCCAAAAGGCCCTTTTAGAAAACGCCTGGATGTACTCTTATAAAAACGTGTCAAATATGAATATATTGTGGTATTATGTTTGACTTTTTATCTGAATTGGGTAAGGCTTCAACCTGTGGTCCAATTCTGTCTTCCAGCTAATACCTACCACCTCTAAGCCTCTTCAGGCCTCTGTTTTAAAAACAAAATCCAGGCGGAAATAGAAACTTTCACTTTCCTTGTGTTCAAGCTTATATTACTCAACACCAGTAGGACTGGCAGGGGTCCTGACAACAAGGAACATAACTTCAGAGTGTCAGCTTTCAAAAAAAACAATTTACATGCATCTACTCCAAATGGTTCAAGAACAGCAGTCAATTTACTTTGGGCATGCTGTTTAGGCGTTTTTAGGCACATTTAACAGGTTTCAGAAGATAATTTGCATTAATTTCACATGTATTTCTTGCATGGTTTATGGAAGCAAATTAAAATATAGCTGCAAGCAGCGATGCGGGTTCCTCCGCAAATGGCAAAATATTATAAACATGTACACTGTAGAAGATCGAGACTTGGACAACAATAGAGCAAAGCTACTTCATGTTTGGCCAACAACAATAGGCTGAACGGGGATTAGAACTCATGAGCATAAGGTGACAAGTCAGTCTCTCTATCCTCTCTGCTATACACCAACTGCTGAAATGTTACGAACAGAAAGGGCAGAGTATTAGCCTTTTATGGGATATTGAAAGTCTTCTTGAGTTGATCTCAGCTGGGATGGGCTGGGCAGAGCTCATGTTCAGCTGGTTGCGAGAATAAATTGTGAGAGTACAAAAGCAGACTCTCTGGTGTCATTTAAATACAAAACATGCACAATCAGGGTGACCAACAAGATTATATTAACTAACAAACAATAACATTACAAACATCTAACTGAACGAACACAACAAATGAAAACCCTCGCAAGGCTGTTGTAACCGAACTATTTTCCACAAGTCTTTGCGTTTTTGGACATGCCGCACTGCATACTGGGTACCCAAGTGGCTGACGCTGATTATCTAGCTGTGCACCGACTGCGTGATATGAGTATTAGTTTTTGGTCAGCTTGGGACAAAGGTTAAGAAACGGTTGACATTTCAAAGTGAAATTGTATGAAATTGCGCGTGGTATTTCAGAATGATGTCATCCTGTTTAACTAAACAGGTATTCAAATTTAAGACGGGCTAAATGACTGTGGCAGGATTCGATACTACGACCTTATACTTTGCAGGTTGCCGTCCCAGCCCAGTAGGCTAATCTCAGTGTTTTTATATTTTTACGCTCAGTTACTGTATAAAAAAATTAGGCTGTTTCTCCTGTGGTAAGCGAAAGTTGAAACAGCTCTAATTCAATCATATTTTGACATACCAAGGTGAAATTGTGTACGGTACGTCAGATTGATGTCACCTTAAAGCCTATTAGGTTTGAAAAACCATCATTCAAAAATGACATTTGATTTAGTGACACAAACATATTGAGTAAATGTGGACATTTACATAAATACACCCCTTTCAACCATTTTGTACTTGATTCAATTGCCTTAAGTAACATTTTTAAATACGTCAATGATACATATATGTACCAAATTTCAAGTCAATTAGAACTTTGGTTCAAGAGAAGAGGAATTTTGAATGTTTTCCCAAATTATCACTGTACAGGAAAATCCATCATGGCAGACCTTATGGTCCTTGATGCTTTTTTGTTCCTCATGAAAAATGAGGCATGCACACCCAGTTTCAGAAGAATTGGAGCAATGGTGTGGAAATACAATCACGCTGAAAAGTGGACATTTGGGCGTGGCCTGTGGCGCCCCCTATGGTCTGATGTGGGCCAGTCTGTGTTTGGGCCGTAGTTGTGGCATGTTGTATCAATATGCCAAATTTCAAAACTTTTTACCAATGTGTTCATGAGATAAATTACAATAATAAATATAACTGCAAGCAGTAATGGCGGATTCCTCCAAACATTGCGAACCATTGAAAAATGTATATTCTGAGTTACAAATTGTAACTGTATAGAAAAATCTATGCTGCAGAATTACCAATGGGATACCAAATCTGAAATGCAATACCATCAAGATCCACAAGGGCCTTTATTTCAACCCAAGGAGTGAAGGGAGGGGGCTTGGTTAGCCTATCCATTCCAGAAAGCCTTGTATCTTTGTGCTTTAGGGCGTGGAATGTAGCGCCACCTATGGGTAATGGTGGGCCAGTTGTGATGTGGTAATTACTCTTGGTCTATACTTTCAAAAAAGCTAGACCAGAGCAAACCCCCCGCTCTGAGGGTACTGAGCTTCAGCTCAGTCATGATGCTGGGATGGATGTAGGCCTACCTGTAGAGACCAGGGAGACAGACACACTGGCCAGCTGCCCCGATGGGTCAGTGGTAGATCATTAATGCGGGTTGTATCCTACAACGCTCGTGGCCACCGAATAGGACATACTGCTGCTGATAGATCAAGATGTTTGGTGGTGGACACATTGCTGGACGAGAGTGACATTGTCTGCCTTCAAGAAACCTGGATGGCCAAGCAAGATCTGGAAAAATTGAACTCCCTACACAAGAACTTTCATGGTGCTGGAGAGTCCACTACCGATCTCAGCATGAGAATGGTTCGTGGGAGGATAGCTGGTGGTGTAGCTATACTGTGGAACATAAAATATGACCCAACGGTAAAGGTGGTGTGGCTTATCTTTGATTGGGCTATTGGGTTGGAGTTTACATAATGAAAAGAAATGTACTATTTTAAATGTGTACACACCGTATGAATCCTATGACCATGAGGATGAATTTCAGAACAGGTTAGCTTTTGTTCAGTCCTTCATAGAGGACAATAGTTCGTGTTGTGTCTATGTCATGGGTGATTTTAATGTCAGATAAGTGTTTCTTCGCGCAACATCTGCAGCAGTTCTGTAATGAAACTAAATTAATTATATCAAGCGTTATTGCCTGATACAAGTTTTACCTATGTAAGTGAAACGTGGCACACAACTTCCTGGCTAGACCATATTGTGACCACAGCCGATGCTCATGACTCACTGGAAAGTATAGAGATGTGTTATGGGCTGGCCACCACTGATCACATACCAGTTGCTATGCTGCTAAATGTTGAGAGTGTACCCTTGTTGCTGCTCCCTCAAGAAAACTGGACTGGTCAAAATTGACCAAAGAGGTTATGCACAGATATTCTCTATTAACTGACAGCTTACATAGTGATGTTGCATTGCCTAGGGATGCCCTAATGTGCACGGATATGAACTTCAAGGATAAACATCATGCTGAAAAGCTCTGTGGCATGTATGATGATATTGTCAAATGTCTTTATGCTTGCAGTGAACCTTTTATTAATCACAAGAGTAAGGTCCCTAACACACGGCCTGGCTGGAATGAGTTTGTGTCTGAGCAACATGCTGCTGCTAGAGAAGCCTTTAGAGTCTGGTCAGAGGCAGGCAGACCCAGACAGGGAGTGCTGCTTGATAACAAAAAACTCACAAATTCTAGATTTAAATATGCACTCGTTTTATTAAGAGAAATGAAAACACAATGAGAGCAGACTCGCTGGCCAGAAAGATGCAGAATAACAATCTTACTGACTTTTAGAAGGATCAGGATTAGGTCAAGATCATAAATAATAACAGAACTCCCCTCCCTTCTGATATCAAAGGGGTTAGTTGTCCAGAGAAGATTACTGATCTATGGCGTGAGCACTACAGTAAACTATTTAATTGTGTTAAAAGTAACACAGTGAGAATTGATAATGAATATAAAGGTATCTCTGCAGACTTGATAGTTAGATCAGTAGATATTTATGATGCCATCCACATGCTAGACAACAACAAAGCTTGTGGTATGGATTGCATTTCTGCAGAGCATCTAAAAAATGCCAGTTATAGACTCAGTCCATTACTAGCCATGTGTCTCACTGGAATTATGGTTCATGGTGTTCTACCGAACTCTATTATGTCAGTACTGTCAGTGCCTGTTGTTAAAGATAAGGCTGGTAAACTGAACAGCATAGACAACTATCGACCCATTGCATTGGCCAGTATCTTGTCTAAAGTGTTTGAGAGAATTATTTTATTGAAATTGGAAATGTATATTCTGACTGCAGACAATCAGTTTGGTTTTAAAAGAAAACATGGTACTGATCTCTGTATCTATGCTCTAAAGGAGATTGTCTCAGGTACACAAGTCTTAATTCATCTGTATTTTTATGCTTTATTGATGCTTCCAAAGCTTTCGATCGAATTTGTCATGAAAAACTGTTTATGAAGCTAATAGCGAGAGGTGTCCCTAAACCTCTTGTGAGGATTTTGGTGTTCTGGTATGCCAATCAAACTTTTCATGTTAAATGGGACAATGTTGTATCAGCTCCTTTCCATGTTGGTAACGGAGTTCGACAAGGAGGAATTTGATCTCCCTTTTTGTATAATATGGATATGGACGACTTATCAAGCCAGCTGAATAAGACAAATACAGGCTGTCTTGTTGGTGAATCTATTGTCAATCATCTGATGTACGCAGATGATCTGGCTCTACTCAGCCTGTTGCAACAGATGCTATGGGTGTGCTCTCAGTATGGCATAGATCATGATATAAAATATAATGCAAAGAAAAGCCACATAATGATAGTCAGAAGTAATCGGGACAGGAAATTAACCTTCCCTACCTTTTATTTATCTGGCAGTCCCCTTGGTGTTTGTGAGGAAATAAAATATCTGGGCCATGTCATTTCTGATGATTGGACAGATGACAACGATATATATTGACAGCGCTGTAAAATATATTCTCAGGCCAGTATGTTATTAAGGAAGTTTTCTATGTGCTCAGATTCAGTTAAATGTTCCCTGTTTAGAACCTACATAACACCATTGTGCACTGCTCATTTGTGGTCTATGTACAGGAAATGTTTTATGTTTTATGTTTTTGTTTTACTCTCTTTTTTATAGCTCTATGTCTGTTATTTTATATGGAACTTGGCGTCTGAAATAAAGATTCATATATAAATCCATATATATATATATCAATGTTTCAGGATTTGTATAACTTTTTACTATTGCATACAAAATCGGAAATGCAAGACCAAAAAGATCAGCTTTTGTTAAGAGATCCAAGATTACAAGATCCACAAGGCCTTTGCTAGAGACTAAGGAATGAGTGGGGGCTTGGTCAGCCCACTCTCCTGAAATGTTGCGTGTGCGTCTTGCCAAGCCCGCCCAACCCAGCTTGGAAGAAAGTCCAAGTCCTGAAGATCATCTCTGGTCATTTTGAAGAAGATTTGACAAAAATTGTAGGAGGAGTAGGCTTTCAAAGGTTTTTGATAAAACCGGAAATTGCAGAAAATCTATATAACCGGAAATTGACGCCATGGTGTGCGTTGAACTCGTCTTGATCCAGGGAATCCAATGGTACCTCATTTTTGAAAATCGGTCATACGGCTCAAAAGTTGCGTGTGTAAACACAAGTCCAACTTTGACGCTAGGGTGGCGCTAGAGTGGTCTAATGGGAGACATGAAACTTGGTGTAAGTATAGAAGTAACTGTCCTTAATGAGTGTGCCAAATTTCTCAAAAAGTTGTCAAAGGGTTCTAGGGGCTGCCATTGACTTCCATGGTACTAGAATAATAATAATAATACTAACAATAACAATAGGTTTCCTCCTGACGGAGGAATCCTAATAATAAATATAGCTGCAAGCAGCGATGCAGGTTCCTCCGCAAAATGGCAAAATATTATAAACATGTACACTGTAGAAGATCGAGACTTGGACAACAATAGAGCAAAGCTACTTCATGTTTGGCCAACAACAATAGGCTGAGCGGGGATTAGAACTCATGAGCATAAGGTAAGAAGTCAGTGTCTCTAGCCTCTCTGCTACACACCAACCGCTGAGATTCTATGATTAGCAAGGGCTCATTATTAACTTTCCATAGAATATTGAAACTCTTCTTGAGTTGATTTCTTTCCAGACTCTCAGTCAATGCAAAACTAAGAACAGTCATGTGGACAACTGGGCTAGGGCAGCGCTCATATTCAGCTCCTTGCAAGAATAGTCTGTAACTGTATAGCAGCCGATTCTCTGGTCCGATTAAACTACACAACATACTCAATCAGGGTGACCAACAAGATTATTATAACTAACCAACAATAACATTACAAACATCCATCTGAACGAACACAACAACTGAAATCCCTCGCACAGCTTTTGTGACCAAACAATCTTCCACTATTTTTACATTTCAAGGTGAAATTGCATGAAATTGCGCATGGTATTTCAGAAGGATGTCTGCCTGTTTAACTAAACAGATAATCAAAATTATGACAGGCCAAAAGACTGTGCCTGGATGCGAACCTGTGACCTTGCATTTTGCAGGACAACGTTTCAAGCCATTGAGCTACCTGCAGGGTTGAGAAATTATGGTCAATTTCTGTATAAAAAAAGAAAGCCGTTTCTCCTGTAGTGTGGTTTGTTCGATTTGGCCCAAGTTTAAACAGCTGTAATTCAATAATCTTTTGACATATCTAGGTGAAATGCCCATGGTACTTCAGAACGATGTCGTCCTGTTTGACTAAACAGATAATACAAATTATGACAGGCCAGAATATAATGGCTGGATTCCAACCTAATACTTTATAGGTCACCATTCCAGCCCATTGAGCTATTATCAGTGTTGAGTAGTGTCATGTTCAGTAACTGTATAAAAAAGTAAGATGTTTCTCCTGTGGTAAGCGTTGTTAGATTCAGCCAACGTTGAAACTGCTCTAATTCAATCATATTTTGACATACCAAGGTGAAATTGTTTGTGGTACTTCAGAATGATGTCATCCCATTGAACTAAACAGATCATCCAAATTTTGAAAGGCCATAAGATTATGGCTGGATTCCAACCTACGACCTTATACTTTACAGGTCACCATCCAAGCCCATTGAGCTATTCTCAGTGTTGAATATTGTCATGTTCAGTTACTGTATTAAAAAGTAAGTTGTTTCTCCTGTGGTGAGCGTTGTTAGATTCAGCCAACGTTGAAACTGATCCAATTCAATCATATTTTGACATACCAAGGTGAAATTGTTTGTGGGACTTCAGAATGATGTCATCCTATTGAACTAAACAGATATTCAAAATGATGACAGGCCAAAAGATAATGGCTGGATTCCAACCTACGACCTTATACTTTACAGGTCACCATCCCAGCCCATTGAGCTATTCTCAGTGTTGAATATTGTCATGTTCAGTTACTGTATTAAAAAGTAAGCTGTTTCTCCTGTGGTAAGCGTTGTTAGATTCAGCCAAAGTTGAAACTGCTTATAAATTTCCTATAAAAATGGGACAACAGGATGACTGGGTTGCTGCTGTAAAGAATAACTTATAGTTTTTATAAAAGGTTGTTTGGAGTGCCATAACTTGTCATTGAAGGGAATTTCAAATCATCCCTAGCATCAGTGGGGATGTGTCCTGGCCTAGGTTACTCAAATGAATTTGAGCAACATACAAGGGATCCACCAGAACAATCAATTTACTTCATTAGAGATAACCATTAGCGTTATCTCTACCATGCGTAGACTACAAATACATTTACATTTAGTCATTTTAGCAGACCCTCTTATCCAGAGCGACTTACAGTCCATGGATATTCTCCCCGAGGCAAGTAGGATGAAGTGCCTTGCCCAAGGACACAACGTCATTTGGCACGAGTGGGAATCGAACCAACAACCTTCTGATTAATAGCCCGACTCCTTAACGGCTCAGCCATCCGACCTCCAGTAGCTAGCTACTGTGGTAAACCTGGCATGTTTTGCAGTGGTTTACACAGTCTCGCTAAACAGATGATTGGAGTGTTGTGATGGGCTCATCTAAAAACGCATTGCTATGTTTTACAACCGGAGGATTTATCGGAAGACTAGAAACCGTTTTGTCAGAATGAAAATTTAAAAACCATGCTTCTGACTGGTTTTGAACCTACAACCCTTTGCTTTCCAGCACTACATCTCAGCCAATTGAGCAATTCCCAGACATGGAATACACAAAGTTCAATAACTGGATAATTAAAAAAAGCTGTTTCTCCAATGGCGAGCATTGTTAGATTTGGTCCAATTTCAAACAGCTGTAATTCAGTCATATTTTGACATATCAAGGTAAGACTTTGCATGGTACTTCAGAGGCATGTCACCTTAAAGCCTATTAGGTTTGAACCATCCTTCAAAAATACATTTGATTTAGTGACACAAACATATTGAAGCAATGTAGACATTTACATAAATACACCCCTTTCAGCCATTTTGTACTTGATTCAATTGCCTTAAGTAACATTTCTCAATACGTCAATGATACATATCTGTACCAAATTTCAAGTCAATTAGACCTTTGGTTCAAGAGAAGAGGAATTTTGAAGGTTTTCTCAAATTATCACTGTACAGGAAAATCCATCATGGCGGACCTTATGGGTCTTTGGGGCTTTTTTGTTCATCATGAAATATGAGGCATGCACACCAAGTTTCAGAAGAATTGGAGCAATGGGGTGGAAATGCAATCACTTTGAAATCGGACTTTTGGGCGTGGCCTGTGGTGCCCCCTATGGTCCGATGTGGCCCATATTTGGTGTGGGGGTACCCACTTGGTTGTAGTATCAATGTGCCAAATTAGAAAATTTATGACAAGGGACCTTTTGAGATATTTGGGCGCAAGGAGAAGAAAAATAATAATAAATATAGCTGCAAGCAGCGATGCAGGTTCCTCCGCAAAATATTATATGTCCACATGATGATGATCGAGAGTTGGATAACAAAAGAGCAAAACTACTTCATGTTTGGCCAACAACAGGCTGAATGGGGATTTGAACTCATGAGCATAACGTTACAAGTCAATCACTCTATCCTCTCTGCTAAACACCAACTGTTGAGATCGTATGAATAGAAAGGGCAGAGTATTAGCTTTGGTCAGCTTTGGGACAAAGGTTAAGAAACGGTTGACATTTCAAGGTGAAATTGCATGAAATTGTGCATGGTATTTCAGAATGATGTCATCCTATTGAACTAAACAGAAAATCAAAATGATGACAGGCCAAAAAATAATGGCTGGATTCCAACCTACTACCTTATACTTTACATGTCACCATCCCAGCCCAATGAGCTATTCTCAGTGTTGAATAGTGTCATGTTCAGTAACTGTATTAAAAAGTAAACTGTGTCTCCTGTGGTAAGCGTTGTTAGATTCAGCCAAAGTTGAAACTGCTCGTACATTTTCTATGAAAATGGGACAACGGGATGACTGGGTTGCTGCTGTAAAGAATAACTTACTTATAGTTTTTTTAAAATATTGTTTGGAGTGCCATAACTTGTCATGGAAGGGAATTTCAAACCATGCCTAGCATCAGTGGGGATGTGTCCTGGCTTAGGTTACTGAAATGAATTTGTGCAACAGACAAGGAATCCAACTGAACAATCAATTTGCTTCATTAGAGATAACAATTAGCGTTATCTCTACCATGCGTAGACTACAAGTAGCTAGCTACTGTGGTGAACCTGACATGTTTTGCAGTGGTTTACACAGTCTCGCTAAACAGATGATTGGAGTGTTGTGATGGGCTCAAATAAACACGCATTGCTATGTTTTACAACCGGAGGATTTATCTGAAGACTACAAACCGTTTTGTCAGAATAAAAAATAAAAAACGATGCCTCTGATTGGTTTTGAACCTACAACCCTTTGCTTACCAGCACAACATCTCAGCCAATTGATCCATTCCCAGGCATGGAATACAAAGTTCAATAAAGATAATCAAAAAAGCTGTTTCTCCAATGGCGAGCATTGTCAGATTTGGTCCAATTTCAAACAGCTCTAATTCAGTCATATTTTGACATATCAAGGTGAAACTTTGCCTGGTACTTCAAAGGCATGTCACCTTAAAGCCTATAAGGTTTGAACCATCCTTCAAAAATACATTTGTTTTAGTGACGCAAACATATTGAGGCAATGTGGACATTTACATAAATACATACACATTTCAGCTATTTTGTACTTGATTCAATTGCCTTATGTAAAAATTTTAAACACGTCAATGATACATATATGTACCAAATATCAAGTCAATAAGACCTTTGGTTCAAGAGAAGAGGAATTTTGAATGTTTTCCCAAATTATCACTGTACAGGAAAATCCATCATGGCGGACCTTATGGGTCCTTGAGGCTTTTTTGTTCCTCATGAAAAATGAGGCATGCACACCAAGTTTCAGAAGAATTGGAGTAATGGGGTGGAAATGCCATCACTTTGAAAATCGGACTTTTGGGCGTGGCCTGTGGCGCCCCCTATAGTCCGATGTGGCCCATATTTGGTGTGGGGGTACCCACTTGGATGTAGTATCAATGTGCCAAATTAGAAAATTTATGACAAGGGACTTTTTGAGATATTGGGGCGCAAGGAGAAGAAAAATAATAATAATAAGAAGAATACCAACAATAACAATAGGTTTCCTCCTACCGGAGGAACCTAAATATCGCTGCAAGCAGCGATGTGGGTTCCTCCGCATAAATTATAAACATGTACACTTTAGAGGATCGAGAGTTGGATAACAAAAGAGCAAAACTACTTCATGTTTGGCCAACAACAGGCTGAATGGGGATTTGAACTCATGAGCATAAGGTTACAAGTCAATCACTCTATCCTCTCTGCTAAACACCAACTGTTGAGATCGTATGAATAGAAAGGGCAGAGTATTAGCTTTGGTCAGCTTTGGGACAAAGGTTAAGAAACGGTTGACATTTCAAGGTGAAATTGCATGAAATTGTGCATGGTATTTCAGACTGATGTCATCCTATTGAACTAAACAGATAATCAAAATGATGAGAGGCCAAAAGATAATGGCTGGATTCCAACCTACTACCTTATACTTTACATGTCACCATCCCAGCCCAATGAGCTATTCTCAGTGTTGAATATTGTCATGTTCAATTACTGTATTAAAAAGTAAGCCGTTTCTCCTGTGGTAAGCGTTGTTAGATTCAGCCAAAGTTGAAACTGCTTGTACATTTCCTATGAAAATGGGACAACGGGATGACTGGGTTGCTGCTGTAAAGAATAACTTACTTATAGTTTTTTAAAAGGTTGTTTGGAGTGCCATAACTTGTCATGGAAGGGAATTTCAAACCATGCCTAGCATCAGTGGGGATGTGTCCTGGCTTAGGTTACTGAAATGAATTTGTGCAACAGACAAGGAATCCACCAGAACAATCAATTTACTTCATTAGAGATAACCATTAGCGTTATCTCTACCATGCGTAGACTACAAAAACATTTAGTCATTTTAGCAGACGCTCTTATCCAGAGTGACTTACAGTAAGTACAGGGATATTATCCCCGAGGCAAGTAGGATGAAGTGCCTTGCCCAAGGACACAACGTCATTTGGCACGGGCGGGAATCGAACCAACAACCTTCTGATTAATAGCCCGACTCCCTAACGGCTCAGCCATCTGACCTCCAGTAGCTAGCTACTGTGGTGAACCTGACTTGTTTTGCAGTGGTTTACACAGTCTCGCTAAACAGATGATTGGAGTGCTGTGATGGGCTCAAATAAATACGCATTGCTATGTTTTACAACAGGAGGATTTATCTGAAGACTAGAAACCGTTTTGTCAGAATAAAAAACTATAACTCTGATCGGTTTTGAACCTACAACCCTTTGCTTACCAGCACAACATCTCAGCCAATTGAGCCATTCCCAGTCATGGACTTCACAAAGTTCAATAAAGATAATCAAAAAAGCTGTTTCTCCAATGGCGAGCATTGTCAGATTTGGTCCAAGTTCAAACAGCTGTAATTCAGTCATATTTTGACATATCAAGGTGAAACTTTGCATGGTACTTCAAAGGCATGTCACCTTAAAGCCTATTAGGTTTGAACCATCCTTCAAAAATACATTTGATTTAGTAACACAAACATCTTGAGGCAATTTGGACATCCCATGATGTGGCATCCCATGATGGCATGATTTGAAATTCCCTTCAATGACAAGTTATGGCACTCCAAACAACCTTTTAAAAAAACTATAAGTAAGTTATTCTTTACAGCAGCAACCCAGTCATCCTGTTGTCCCATTTGTATAGGAAATTTATAAGCAGTTTCAACTTTGGTTGAATCTAACAACGCTTACCACAGGAGAAACGGCTTACTTTTTAATACAGTAACTGAACATGACAATATTCAACACTGAATTTAGCTCAATGGGCTGGGATGGTGACCTGTAAAGTATAAGGTCGTAGGTTGGAATCCAGCCATTATCTTTTGGCCTGTCATCATTTTGATTATCTGTTTAGTTCAATAGGATGACATCATTCTGAAGTCCCACAAACAATTTCACCTTGGTATGTCAAAATATGATTGAATTGGATCAGTTTCAACGTTGGCTGAATCTAACAACGCTCACCACAGGAGAAACAACTTACTTTTTAATACAGTAACTGAACTTGACAATATTCAACACTGAGAATAGCTCAATGGGCTTGGATGGTGACCTGTAAAGTATAAGGTCGTAGGTTGGAATCCAGCCATAATATTATGGCCTTTCATAATTTTGATGATCTGTTTAGTTCAATGGGATGTGGCCCATATTTGGTGTGGGGGTACCCACTTGGATGTTGTATCAATGTGCCAAATTAGAACATTTATGACAAGGGACTTTTTGAGATATTGGGGCGCAAGGAGAAGAAAAATAATAATAATAAGAAGAAGAAGAAGAAGAATACCAACAATAACAATAGGTTCCCTCCTACCGGAGGAACCTAATAATAATAAGAATACCAACAATAACAATAGGTTCCCTCCTACCGGAGGAACCTAATAAGAATACCAACAATAACAATAGGTTTCCTCCTACCGGAGGAACCTAATAAGAATACCAACAATAACAATAGGTTCCCTCCTACCGGAGGAACCTAATAATAATAATAATACCAATAATTACAACAGGGTCCTCCTGACAGAGGAACCCTAATTAAAGCTGAGTCTACACTTGATCTTTGATTACAAATCCAATAAAAAGTACAAATCCAAAACAACAAAACCAGTGTAACTGTCCAAATCCAAATACTGTCCAAATACAAGTGCACTGTATGCTACTGAATGACAGTATTATTAAATTGATGTGTAAAGGGACAAATGTGCATTATTTAATATCTGGCTTGTCCTTGTCAAGTTGACATAACTAAGTCAAGAGATGTTTGTAAAACAGAAAAATCTTGGTGTATTGTAGGCAGCTTACTGTAATAGAAACCTTAATGAATGTGTCAACTGACTTTTGTAATTAATTAGTGAACAAGCCTTGATAGGTTGAAAACATTTGTGTACTTCTCAATCATAAAGTTCTTGTAAATCTGTGTGATAGTCAGATTTTTTGCCTATTCTGTCTTGACTCCTATATTGATAGAGACATTCAAAGAGAGAGAGAAGGGAATGCAGGAAATGGCCCGGCCAGGAATCGATCCCGGCCTAAGGCCTTGACCCATGTGGAATGCAATCTACCCAGTGAGCCACACTTTTGAAGAGCTCAAGATTTTTTCTAAAACTGGTTGTTCCCATCCTTGATTGTGATTGGCTATATCGCGTTCCATGCCGTTGTAAAATCCAGCATAACCTTACAGGTTGTCCTCATAACATTATTTAATATTCAATATTACTCCGCATTGAATATTTCAAATATAAAAAGACGGTAAAGGTGTCCATCTGGCTGTTAGGCACGACGCGAAGTGGAGTGCCGAAAACCCCCTTACCTATTCTAAAATCAGCGCAAAACACAGACTCGCGGGCAGTGGGGAACCGTCAGGGCCCTCTAGGCCCTCAAAGAGGGCCTAATATATTCTAAAAATATATATTTTAAAAGTAATCTTTTATAATTGTATTTTATCTATCCATAAATTGACAATATTTCTGAAATAAACCCTTCAATCCTGCCCTATTGAGTTTATGTTGTAATGTGAAGAGTTAAAGGAAAAAATCCAGTTTTGTCACCCTATCAGAATTTTGCTGCCTCCGTTGTTGGGAGGAAAATGCTATGCAGCTAGCTCTGTGATTGGTGGTCCAGCTATGAATTTTACAGAGGGCCGCTTGATAGAAATTCAATGAAAGACTAATTTCCATTGACAGTAAAATTGACCAATCATATCTTCCCTCTAAATGGGTGGGCCTTGTTATCGCTAACTTTATGACAAGTTCCGCCCGCTGTGGGAACGGAGAAACGCAATCACAAGCCTAATAAATTGGCTAGCCTGTTCGTTCACTTCACAAGTGAAGCTGCGAGTAACATTCCCGCTAGTGAGGAGGACATTGTTTCATATTTGTTATGCGCCGTTTTCTAGGTTAACTTTTAATGAGAAGTTGGAGTTAATCGGCAAAGGAAGACCTACACCAGAACTTAATTTTGTGTAGAAAAAAACTAAGCTTTTGAGAGCCTAACTATATGTTATAGTATTGTGCAGAATGACCGGTCAATCTGTAGGTACCAACGCAACGTCATTGTGCACAATTACGTGAGTAGTGCCGCAAGGGCTGGCTCAAATAGTGCTTAATGACCAACACAATTTCATGTAGGCCTTAATGCTGTGCGCGCTGTATCTTGTGTTTTTTTCCCAACGAGTAATTTAGGTCAGAGGGCCAAGGATTAAGAGTCACGGTTCGCTACTGCTCGCGGGGCTTATTGCTTTTCTAAAACTGTTATTATTAATATTTGATATGGTTTCATAAATAAAAACAATCAGAAACAAAATAGTTTAATAATAAACCGTCATTCTTCCGCCACTACAAAGTACAGTTCCCACATAAATCGTTGCCACGCAACAGCCAGATGGACACTTTTTACGTGTTTTTTTTATTTGAAATATTCGATGCGCAGTAATATGGAATGTTCAATATTGTATTCCTCCAACAGATATAGGTTTTCAGCAGTTTAAATGTACTGATCTTTCGCCATTTAGTGTCGCTGATTTTCCCGCCATCTTCTCTTTTTTTTTCGCGAAGTGTCTTATTTTACCCATAATGCAAAGCGCAACAGGCTATCTAAGTCAGTCTTACGTGAAGCTTTATGCAACAGGTAATTTGAAGTGTCTATGGCAAGTCAGACTTTACATTTAAGTCTAAGGCAGAATCCCAATACTCCCCCTTACCCCTTCCCCTTAGTTTTGCGCGTTCCCATGAGAGCTAGTGGTGTCCCAATACTCTTTTTGAGCTAGGGGTAGGGCTAAGACTAAGGGGTATACACCCCTTCTTTTTTTTACCCCTTAAAACCAAGTAAGATCGGGAGCTTACTTGAAACCTAGGGCTATGTGAAAACTGCGCAACCGGCAACAATGGCGGCCAGATCATCCAGAGAGTTGGATAAATGTTAGCCTGGCTGCCAGCCCAACTTCTCCCCGCCCCCAAAAAAATTTGGTCGGGAAGTTGGGTCTGGAGGGTCTCGTATTGGGGACAACTACAGAAAACCAGAATCGGGACGGACCAATGAAATTGCCAAGGCGGGCTTTATACGATGATGGACAGATGATCAACAGTAACGTAATCAACAACGTCACGAAAGAGCGCTTGGGTTGAATTTGTTTTCAACAAACAACATATTACGTTGCTCTGATTGGTTGTAGGTCTATCCAATTGAGCGAAGAGGCATTTGTTTTACGAGTTCGGTTGAAACACGCCCCGTAGTCACAGCCCAACGGAGAGTTTTCAGACTCTATTATGACTATAATGTCTATGTCTATTATATGACTAGAATTATGAGTATGACAACGTCAGGCTAGATAAATGTAATATTTTCGGCTTAATTAATTGATAACAAAATTATGACAGTCTTGTTTTGTGTTATATACAGTCATGAACATATATATTTGCAACCATTTTCCTAATTGAAACGTTTCAAAAAATCGCTAGTTTGGTACGCTAATGTTAGTGCTGAATTGCACAACAGTCCCGCATTTCTTTGACTAGCATGTCTGTTTTAAGTAAACTCCATTAACAGCGAATTTCGTTTAATATCAGTGCATAACACTACTTGCTTTGGATATATCGATACGTGCTAGATGACGTACCTGTAACCAAGTGGCGTCCCATTTCTTAGGCATACAGTGCCCTCCAAAAGTATTGGAACAGTGAGGCCAATTCCTTTATTTTTGCTGTAGACTGAAAACATTTGGGCTTGACATCAAACGATGAATGTGAAACCAGAGATCAACGTTTCAGCTTTTATTTCCAGGTATTTACATCAGGATCTGATGCACAAATTAGAAAATATCACCTTTTTGTTCGAACCCACCCATTTGTCACGTGAGCAAAAGTATTGGAACATGTGACTGACAGGTGTGTTTTGTTGCCCAGGTGTGTCCTATTACATACATTATTCAATCAATAAATACCACTGAATGTCTACACTCAGGTTCAGATTGGGTAAGATAGGTTTTGTCTATGCAGACTGTATTCAGAGGTGAAAACAACATGAAAACCAGAGCGCTGTCTTTGGGTGAAAAACAAGCAATTGTGAGTCTTAGAGAAGATGGAAAATCAATCAGAGCCATTGCAGAAACATTGGCCATAGCCAGTACAACCATTTGGAATGTCCTGAAGAAGAAGAAAACTACTGGTGTACTAAGTAACAGACGTCGAACAGGTAGACCAAGGAAAACATCAGCAAGTTGATGACAGAAACATTGTGAGAGCTGTAAAGAAAGACCCTAAAACAACTGTTAGTGAGATCAGCAACCACCTCCAGATGGCAGGAGTGAAGGTATCACTATCTACTGTTCGCAGAAGACTTCATGAACAAAAGTACAAGGGCTACACCAGAAGATGCAAACCACTCATTAGCAAGAAGAATAGGAAGGCCAGGCTGGAATTTGCCAAAAAGTACAGAGATGAACCTCAAAAATTCTGGGACAAAGTTTTATGGACTGATGAGACAAAGATTAACTTTTACCAAAGTGATGGAAAGGCTAAAGTTTGGAGAAAGAAAGGAACTGCTCATGATCCCAAACACACAAGCTCATCTGTGAAACACGGTGGAGGTAATGTCATGGCTTGGGCTTGCATGGCTTCTTCTGGGACGGGCTCATTAATATTCATTGAGGATGTAACACATGATGGCAGCAGCAAAATGAACTCTGAAGTCTACAGAAACATTTTGTCTGCCAATTTAAGGAAAGATGCAACCAAACTGATTGGCAGAGCCTTCATCATGCAGCAAGATAACGACCCAAAACACACTGCCAAAACAACAAAGGAGTTCATCAGGGGCAAGAAATGGAAGGTATTAGACTGGCCAAGTCAATCTCCAGACTTAAACCCTATAGAGCATGCATTTTACCTGCTTAAGAGGAGACTGAAGGGAGGAACCCCACAAAACAAACAACAACTGAAAGAGGCTGCAGTGAAAGCCTGGGAAAGCATCAAAAAGGAAGAATGCAAAAGTTTGGTGACGTCAATGGGTCACAGACTTGCTGCAGTTATTGAAAGCAAAGGATTTGCAACTAAATATTAAGTCTTATTCACTTAAATATGTTTTAAGTATATCTGTTCCAATACTTTTGATCACATGACAAATGGGTGGATTCAAACAAAATGTGATATTTTCTTAGTTGTGCATCAGATCCTGATGTAAATACCTGGAAATAAAAGCTGAAACGTTGATCTCTGGTCTCACGTTCATTATTTGATGTCAAGCCCAAATGTTTTCAGTCTACAGCAAAAATAAAGGAATTCGCCTCACTGTTCCAATACTTTTGGAGGGCACTGTATGTAGCCCTTACCCCTCAGTTTCGAGGACCAAGGGCTAGGGGTAAGGGGTAAGGGGGAGTATTGGGATTCGGCCTAAGACTAGGTCTGTTTGTATGCAACTGGCCCAGGGGACGCTGTTCTAATGGCTTGCCGTACTGTTCAGCAAATGTTCTAACCCTAACATTGGCAAGTAATTAAAACAGCGACCCTAGGTCACAGTTTTTGATAGGTCATCGATTTCTGTACAACACTGGCCCTGCGGCGAGGCACAGATGTTCATTCAGATCCTTGACATATTTCTATAGATAGGCCAAACGTGCCAGACATTGATTTCATATTGTTAGCCAGATGTAATTGACCTTATTATCCAATGTCACCAACATTCCATGAAATGTTTCATCATTATGACTTCCAGTCTGCTAAAACCTTGGGTCACAAAGCTGATTATCTAATTTCCATATTAGGTTGATTGACACGTTGTGGAAACACAGCCTACTATAGTTTGTTTCTACTGGCCTCATAACTCCCCAGCCACACCAACACACTGCTCTATCCAGGAGGCATTGAATCTTCATGGTGCACACACGCACACACACTCAGCTCCATAGGTATAGGTTTCTATGTCATGTTTGCATAAGACTCTCCTTTTAATCAGAGCGCACACACCGCTGCTCTTGTACACACCTGCGTTTTACCATCTACTCAACTGCCAGCTGTGTTACCTTGAGCTTTCATCTGCACTCGTTAAACTCTTCCTGTTTAACAGGAAATGGTAGGTCAGCTGACCAGACGGTGCTTGTACACCTGCATCTCAGATTCCACTGTAACCGGTGGAAACAGTCTTTGTTTTGATACCAGCTCGTTATTGTACCCACCCGATACCACCTACTCTCTTTTGTGTGTGGAGCAATGGTCCACGGGAAGGCCCACAACGTTGGCTAAAGCCGCTTGTTTTCCCCTTATTTCATCACTGTCTCAACCCCAGGGGCAGCTATGCCAGTAGCACTTTGACTTTATAGTGTAGGAGGGCCCATGGAACCGAGTTCAGAATTCGCACCACTCCTCTCTTTTTCCCTCCCTTGCCCTCTGTGTCTTTTCCAAGCAATTTGAGAGGAGTCTGGGTTCATACAGAGAAAGCTCTGTACTGCCGCTTACATGGACACTGGCGTCACATGCCTCTCCAGGGATGCAACTCTTCCGTCGCCCCCAAGCGGACAGTCCACTGAAGCCTGAGATGTGTGTATGGAATGGTGGTGGTGGGGGGGGGGGGGGTGACTGGGTGGTCACGTGTCTCTCTGTAGCCAGCAGGTTGGATGGCTTATCACCTGAGCAGAGCTGGCTAGAGATCTGAGGCTGTATTTACTCCAGCAGAGCTGGGCTGTATTGGTGGAGATGTCCAATTGCCTTTTGTAAAAGGCCAGCCATTGACACACACCCCACATCTTATAATCCCAGCACTGACGGGACGCCTCCGGGACTCAACCTGACTCATCAAATCAAAACTTAACTGCGCCTGTCTGTTAACCCTGCTTTGACGTGAGCTGGCTTGTATGACCTTTACATGTTTCTCGCCCTAAGTGAGAGGCTAGGGTATTCAGCAATTACAAGGAAGTTTTTAGTAATGGAGGCATGGTTGGCTGACAGTGTATGTTCTGAACTAACAGAACTTTGAATAATAACACTGTAGAAAAGCATTGACAGAAATATTATGTTGATTAACCTCAAACATCCACATGGTAAACTATTGTGAAAGGGGATCACAACTAGAGATAGATTGGCCACCAGGCAGTTAATGCACTATACATAATGCCTGACTACATAAGCAATGTGTTATGCCACCCACAACACCTCCTGTGGCATACCCAGTTCTTTGTAGGTTTAGACCAGGTAGTGTGTGTGCCACATCCCAGTAACCCAGGAAACGTAGCAAAACGCAGCCGAGTAATGTTTGACTTGAGAAAAAAGAAAAGAGCCCTGAAATGGCATGTATAGGGCTGGAAATGTTCTGTGGCTGCATGAATTGCAGTAGATGAGTGTTACTGTGACCACATGAAAAAGGGGCTTAACTGCCACCAAGGTAGATATGCACAAACTGTCGCAGAGAGAAAGCGTGTGAGAGAGATAGGGAGAGAGAAGAGAGAGGGAGAAGAGAGAGACTGAGACTGTAACCAGGGACATAAGCGCACACAAAAAATGCATGCTGGGTAGTTTCCGTGTTAGTTTCCTTGCGGTGAGACTTTAAGTGAAAAGCACAGCAACACATGGTTGCCAACTAGACTTAACAGGTCCACAGACACAGATGGGGTCAGATGTCATGTTATGTCAATGCAGGTTCTGAGGGTTCAGGACAGGCAGAGAACCTTCCCCTCCTGTTCATATTTCCAGTGCAGAACACAGACGGCTCTCATTTCTCTTACTGCTGATTGAAGGGTCGAGGTGGACTGTCTGTCTCTTTCCACAGTGTGTTGCCCTCACCCCCATCATCAGCAAGGGCTAGTAAGGAACTTTATCGCCTCCATGTTACCTGCTGCTCTTGACCCATTGCTATTTGCATACCCTCAGAATAGATCCACTGACGATGCAGTTGCCATGGCACTGCACACTGCCCTCTCCCATTTTGACAAAAAGGACTCCTATGTGAGAATGCTGTTTGTGGACTAGAGCTCAGCTTTTAACACCATAATCCCTGCCAGACCAGACACCAAACTCAGGGCCCTTGGCTTATACTCATCCCCTGTGCAGCTGGATCCTCAACTTCCTGTCGGACCGCCGTCAGTCAGTGAGAATGGGCAACACCACCTCTACGACACTGACTCTAAATACGGGAGCCCCACAAGGCTGTGTGCTGAGTCCCCTCCTGTACTCCCTGTACACCCACGACTGCACGGCCACACAACACTCCAACAACATGGTCATCAAGTTTGCTGACGATACGACGGTGATAGTCCTCATCTCCAGTGACAACGAGACAGCCTACAGAGGGGAGGTCAACACCCTGACACACTGGTGCCAGGAGAACAACCTTTCCCTAAATGTCAGCAAAACCAAGGAGCTGACCGTGGACTTCAGGAAGCAGAGGGGGGAGCACTCCCCCCATAACCATCGACGGAGCGGCAGTGGAGAGGGTCACCAGCTTCAAGTTCCTCGGTGTTCACATCGCTGAGGACCTGACATGGGCCACACACACCAAACATGTGGTGAAAAAGGCCCAACAGCGCCTCTTCCACCTCAGGCGACTGAGGAAGTTCGGCCTGAGTCCGCCCATCCTAAAGTCCTTCTACAGCTGCACCATAGAGAGCGTCCTGACTGGTTGCATCCCTGCCTGGTTTGAAAAACTGCACTGAGCTGCTCCGCAAAGAACTTGGGAGGGTGGTACAGTCAGCGCAGCGCATCACAGGAGGTAAACTTCTATCTCCAGGCCATCAGGCTCCTGAACAGACCTACCTTTGGATTCCTACACATCATGACTTTTTCATTTATTATTATTTTTATTGTTGTTTTGGTCCATACTATCTATTTGACTATTTAAAACTGCACTATTGTAGGTAGCTCAGCGGCACAAAGCTTTTCATTGTACCTGTATATTTGTATATCCTGTACATGAGAAATAAACTTGAATGGAATTGAATTGAAAGACCTGTGCACTGGTCCTAAAAAATATGGATGACAATATAATCCAATTCATTACAAACAAATGTTTTTACATAAAGATCAAGCCAACAGTTGTTCTGTGTGAATTCAAGCCTAGGGCATGTCAATAGCATGTCAGCCCCTCGTTAAATTGTCTCTTGTCTGTTTCATTGAGGCGGAGATGTACTGTAGCTCACACATTTGAGGAATGACTGACATTATGGCAAGTCTGAACTACGAAGCCAGGCCCCTTAAGCCCTGGCGACATGCAGCTGTCGAGGAGAGAGAAAGAGAGCAAGGAAACAAGAAAGCAGAGATGACAAATATAGAAGACAGAGCAGAGAGATTCACAAAGGGGGGGGAAGCAAAGAGAGCAGCAGAAAGCAGCGTCAGTAGCCCTGACCCATGGCCCACATTCACAGCCACCTCTCCCATCGCTCCTCAGAGAAAAAGCCCCTTTGTTTCCCAGCAGAGGGAGGGAGGCTGTGAGAGAGGTCTCTGGGTGAACCATCGCTCCACCACCTCACCCCAGCCGCCATTTAACAGGAACAGAACTTCCTAACCCAGGTTGTTGTCCCTTGCCTGACTGTTGACTCCACCACTGTCTCGGCACACAAACGCAGGGTCATCAAAGTGTATCCACCAAGGCTCCTCTGGTAGACTGCTGCTTCCTGCTACTGAACTGGGTCACACTGCAGTACTGTCTTAACTTCTAGTCAAACAATAACTTTCAAGAGAACATTGTGTTTGTTATCCTAAGCCCTCCAAGGGCAATACTGTATCTGCTCACAAACATCTATGACTTGCTGAGAAAAAGTTATTTACTATTCGGAACCAGGAACAAAAATGACAGGATCTGACAAAAGGCACAATTAAAGCTGTGTTTATTTGTAAAGAAATATGTTCATGTTTTACATACTTTTGCATTTACAAACTGTAAAGAGAAAGAATATAAACACTATTACCATCACTAATGTTCTCTCAAACGGAGAGGAGAAAGATGTTGGTAGCCCAAATTGTATAGTCTGTTGATGTTAAGCCCTAGTGGCATTCTTCAGGCTACAGGTTTGTGTGTGTGTGCATTTACAATTAGACAAAGGAATCTACAGCAGCTCTCAAAGTAGTCTCCATGCACATTGTCATGTACCCATTGTGTACTATTGAAGAACGTCACCAGAAACATCTGCTATCCCTAGGTGTAGAGAATTTGTACAAGCCTGCTGTGTATCATCTCCATATCCAAGTACAGGTAATCAGGGCGAACAGAGAAATGCTTTAAGAAGTCAAATCAACAGAGCTTCTTCAGCTCTTCTGTACCCTACCGTCACCCCTCCAGAGCACGTGTGTGTCTCCACCTTGTGCTCTTGAGATACAGACACATGATATTTGACAAAGGCGGGTAGGAGGGCGCACACAGTCCCAGCGAGGGCCTCTCTAGGCTCCTTCTTAATGCTCTCCATCGTCTCCACAGTGTTCAATCAAAGCAGGTGTCTAGGCACAAGCCCCAATAGCTTTCCACTTGCTTCGTCCTGTATGACTATTTCCGTGTTTTTTCTTCCTCCTATACCCCCCCCCCTCACCCTGAGGGCACTAGGTAGGGGTTCAGTTCCTCTCAATCTGCTCAATGTCAAGCTCGCCCCCCAACTGATCTCTTCTGGTGCAGCATAAGCCCGTCCATACTGGCTCGCGCTCCTTGCCATTGGTCGTCCCCTCTGTCACGTCATGGTGGCCTGGGGGGTCCGGGTCCAGGTCCTCGATGGTGGGGCATGACTTGGTGCTCAGCATGACACCATCCTCTATGGTGTCTGGAGGTAGGTCTGACCCCTGGTGGCTTGGAGGTTGGGAGTCTGTCTGGTACTGGGTGGAGCTCCTGGCGATGGGTGTGACCTGGCTTGACTGGCAGCAGTCTTCCCCCGTGATCCCAGGGCAGCTAAGGCTATGGAAATTCTGGAGTTTCTGTGGATAGATGTAAATAGATCTGGTTTAGACTTTTCATGTACCAAACAGAAACACAATCCCAGACCCAAGTCAACAAGTGTAATCAATGGACTGGAATGAGTCGAAAACAGGAATGGAAACCTAACAAATATTGTAGTACTGGCAGCTTACGCCAATCGATGCCCGTGGTGATGGAATATTTGGTCATCAATCCTCTCCCTGTCAGACTCCTGAGCTGAACACAGGCCTTCTGCTAACCACATATCCTGCTAATACATCAGGCCACTATGTTTTGTGAACAGTATGGAAGACCAACTGAGTTACAGTACATTGCTGCTCTGAGATAAAAACCATACAAACAAAAAAAATGACAGAAAGAGGAATTAATTAATTAAAATGTTTAACATAGGAGAGCAACTGGTTGCAAGAAGGGAAATGGAGGGAGAAATAATGAGAGAGAAAGAGAGATATTAAGAAAGACAGCGAGAGAGAGAGAAAGAGAGACTTAGGCAGTGAGTGGGGGGTAGGGACCATCATTCATGTCACGCTGGCCCCTGGACTGCACAGCCCTGCCACTGGCGGTGCACAATGAGCGCATACATCTGGGGCGCCATGTGAATTCCTCTGGTAAATCCACGTGCCAGCGGCACAAAAGGCGTGTCGGGCCTCTCGACAGCTGGTGCCGTTCGCTGGAGCCTGGATCACCGACGCCCCCCTGCTTTCTGGACAGGTGGCCAGGGCAGCTGTCCCTGATGTTAGACCTCTGGAGGGGAGCCAGAAGATCTTTACAGAACAGGGGGCCCCTCCACATCTCACCCCCACCCTCGACCTCACCTGTGCTACCATGCCTTATTACGTATTGGGGTTACACGCACGGTTGGGTATTTAACCACACACGCGCTCATATCTTGAGCGGACGGAAAAGCCCGCCCAGGATACAACTGAGCTGGGAACAGTATGCAGAAGATGGACACAGTCTGGAAGAGAAAAGGAAATGCTGACTTGAAGCTGATTTTCTCTCTTCTAGCAGCCCCGACAGCAGAGAAAGGCCCATGTCAGATCTGCTGGAGATCAAAGCAGATCTTTCTGCTGTTCCTCAGCTTCCAGTCTCCAGGCCCACTACTCAAACACCAGTATGACCTGTGCCCCAGTACTGTCTAGCCCAGTCTGGCCCTTTCATTACTGCTTCACTCTGGGTAACAGGCCCTGAGACAAAGTGTGTTACAAACTAAAAATCCTCGCTGGTCTTGCTCAAACTCTATATCAACACAAAATCTCCAAGTGTTTGTTGACAAATAGGATACTGACTATTTGAACTTAGTCTTAGTGGTTGAATCACCCTGGGATCTGCGAAGGTGACCCCTTCATCCTCTGCCAGGAACCTCGGGGTTACCATTGACGAGCTCTCCCTCACAGACCGCATTGCTGCAGTCTCCCGGTCGTGTAGATTTACCCTCTACAACATCCGGAAGATCAGGAGATACCTGTCTGAGAATTCCACCCAGCTGCTAGTCAAAGCACTTGTCCTCTCCAAGTTGGACTACTGCAACTCGCTGCTCGCTGGTCTCCCAGAATGCACAACCCGCCCTCTCCAGAGGATTCAGAATGCAGCAGCCCGCCTGGTCTTCAACCTAACCAGATGCTCCCATGTTATCCCCCTCCTCATCTCCCTTTACTGGCTTCCCATGTTGGCCCGTATCAGATTCAAGACCCTGGTACTGTCCTTCCGAGCGGTGAACGGGACTGCAACCGACCATCAAGTCTCTCCTCCAGCCTTACACCCCACCCGCCACCTACGGTCTTCTTCTGACAACCGTCTGGTGGTCCCACCGCTCAAGAGCGCCCGGTCCCAACACAAGCTCTTCTCCTGTCTGGCCCCCCAATGGTGGAATCAACTCCCCACCTCCATCAGAGACACTGACTGTCTCCCCACCTTCAAGAAAAGGCTTAAGACTCACTTGTTCCGGGAGTACAACGGTACTTAGGAATAATTTGCTGGACTTGATGCTAGTTTTCTCCAGGATCACAATGACTCTTATTGAGAGACTTGTTGCTGTTGTTGGTTAGTTGTAACGGATTTAAATTATTGTACTCGCTGTGAAATATTTTACCGTTGATTGTTTTTCTACAGGTACACTCTTGCACTTTTTGAGGTTCATGTTATTTAATTGTAACTTGTTTAACTACATGCTCTTATGGTTCTTCCCTTTGGCAATTTGGTTTTTCACAATGTATGCTTCATCTCGTTATGATCAGTGACCTATGCACTTTTGTAAAGCTCTCTGTTGGAAGTCGCTTTGGATAAAAGCGTCTGCTAAATGAATAAATGTAAATGTGAAAAAACAGGAGATAAGTGGAAGGAGTTTACTAGTTATCAGGCTTAGCCCCCCCCCCACCCTCCCTCTTCGGCTTCTGTACTGCCTGGGGATCCAGGGAGGTGAAGTGGAGTGAAATAGAGCCCAAGAGCAAACGCACAGATCTCATCCATAATAAGTCCCTCGGGTTGATGGTGGCTTATCAATAGCTCATGAGCAGAATTTACAGAGATCAATAACTCTTTACTCTACACTCAACCACCCCCCCAGCCGATCTATAATCTCTGCTCCACTTCCTGACATTCACATTCCCCCCTTCCTCCCATCCACCACACTCGTGAGTTCTGGAAGAGATTTTCCTCTGAGTCTCGGTTCAAAAACAAAGCCACTGGATACAAGATGGAAATTGTCAACAAACATTTGGACATTTTGTGCTGATATAAAGTTTTGAGCCTCATCTCCCTCCACTGGCTTCCCATCACGGCCCGTATCAGATTCAACACCCTGGTACTGACCTTCCGAGAGGTGAACGGGACTGCACCCAACTACATCAAGTCTCTTCCCAGCCTTACACCCCCACCCGCCACCTACGGTCTTCTTCTGACAACCGTCTGGTGGTCCCACCGCTCAAGATTGCCCAACACAAGCTCTTCTCCTGTCTGGCCTCCCAATGGTCGAATCAACTCCCCACCTCCATCAGAGACACTGACTGTCTCCCCACCTTTAAGAAAAGGCTTAAGACGCACTTGTTCCGGGAGTACAACGGTACTTAGGAATTATCTGCTGGACCTGATGTTAGTTTCCTCCAGGATCACAAATAACTCTTATTGAGAGACTTGTTGTTCTCGTTGGTTGCCCACCAGGACCGCTAGCCGACTTTGTGGAGGAGCTGGACATGCTCCTCAGCGTCCTCCCGGATGATGGAACCCCCTGATAGTCCTTGGGGACTTCAACATCCACCTCCAAGGAACGCAGGCTGTCGACTTCTTGTCTCTCCTGACCTCCTTCGACCTGACGCTGCTGAGCACACCGGCGACCCACAAGGCAGGCAAACAGCTAGACCTCGTCCTGACACGTAACTGTATCACTGACTTAACCTCTGTAACCCCACTGCACATTTCTGATCACTACTTTATCCAATTCTCTGTCTCTCTCCCTCCGACCCCTCCCACCTCCCCTCCCCTCGTAACTTTCCGGCGCAACCTCCGCTCCCTATCCCCCTCCCTTTTCTCCTCTACTGTAACATCCTCCCTCCCTCCCATTGGCGAGTTCTCGTCCCACCCCACTAACACTGCCACCGACACCTTGTTAACCACTTTAACTGCATCACTTGACTCTCTGTCCCCTGTCAACCAGGCCTGCACGATCTTCTCCCTCCTGCCCGTGGCTTACGGATGTTATTCGTGAAGAACGATCCACCCTTTGAGCAGCTGAGAGGAGATGGCGCAAGTCCAAAGACGGCCTGGACCTTGATAAGTATCACTCCCTCCTTAAATCCTTCTCTTCTCACATAACTGGTGCTAAAACCCTCTACTTTCTTAACAAAATTAACTCTGCTTCAAACCCCCACAAACTTTTCTCTACCTTCTCCACCCTTCTTAACCCACCTCCCCCATCCCCTCCCTCCACCCTGACAGCAGACGACTTCTCCTCCTTCTTTGAGAAAAAAGTTGCCGACATTAGCAGTCGGTTCCCTAAACCCACCTTTCCTACCCCCTCACCCTCCATGACTGACCCAGCTAAATGTCTAAACTCTTTCTCTCCCCTGTCCGAGGCAGAGCTCTCTGACCTCATTCTCTCTCATCGCCCCACCTCCTGTCCCCTTGATCCTGTCCCCTCCCCTCTCTTTCAAACCATCTCCCCCTCTATCATAACTTTTCTGCTCCATGTTCTAAACTCCTCTCTTACCTCTGGCACCTTCCCCTCTGCCTTCAAACAGGCCAGAGTTACCCCTCTACTCAAAAAACCCTCCCTTAACCCTGCCGTCCTCCAGAACTACAGACCGGTATCACTGTTACCCTTCTTCTCTAAAACAATTGAACGTGCTGTATCTAACCAACTGTCTAACTTTCTTTCTCAGAACAACTTGCTTGACCCCAACCAATCGGGCTTCAAGACCGGCCACTCCACAGAGACTGCCCTCCTTTCAGTCACCACTGCCCTCCAGTCTGCCAGAGCGGCTTCGAGGTCATCCGTCATCATTCTGCTGGACCTTTCTGCGGCGTTTGATACGGTTAACCACCAGATCCTGCTATCCAGACTTTCTGAGATGGGCATCACTTGCACTGCACTCCAATGGATCTCATCCTACCTGTCGGGAAGATCCTACCAGGTCTCCTGGGGAGGCAAACTGTCAGACCCCCGCCAGCTCTCCACTGGGGTCCCACAGGGCTCCGTCCTTGGACCCCTCCTCTTCTCTCTGTACACCACCTCACTTGGACCAATCATCACCTCCCATGGCTCCTCCTACCACTGCTACGCTGACGACACGCAGCTGTACCTGTCGTTCCCCCCGACCGATCCAGCGATCTCAGCTAGGATTGAGGCCTGCCTCGCAGACATCTCCGCCTGGATGATCGAGCACCACCTCCAGCTGAACCTTGCCAAAACGGAACTTCTCATCATCCCGGCCAAGCCCTCCATCTCCCACAACCTCTCAATCACCCTGGGATCTGCGACGGTGACCCCCTCATCCTCTGCCAGGAACCTTGGGGTTACCATGGATGACGAGCTCTCCCTCACAGCCCACATTGCTGCGGTCTCCCGGTCGTGTAGATTCACCCTCTACAACATCCGGAAGATCAGGAGATACCTGTCAAAGCACTCCACCCAGCTGCTTGTCCAAGCACTTGTCCTCTCCAAGTTGGACTACTGCAACTCGCTGCTCGCCGGTCTCCCAGCATGCGCAACCCGCCCTCTTCAGAGGATTCAGAACGCAGCGGCCCGCCTGGTCTACAATCTACCCAGACGCTCCCACGTTACCCCTCTCCTCATCTCCCTCCACTGGCTACCCATAACGGCCCGCATCAGATTCAAGACCCTGGTACTGACCTTCCGAGCAGTGAACGGGACTGCACCCGACTACATCAAGTCTCTCCTGCAGCCTTACACCCCCACCCGCCACCTACGGTCTTCTTCAGACAACCGCCTGGTGGTCCTGGTGGTTGTTTAATTGTACTTGTTTAACTACATGCTCTTGTGGTTCTGGCCTTTTGCACTTATTTGGTTTTTCACAATGTATGCTTCATGTTTTGGCTACCCGCAATTTTGGGGCTAGCTCGTTGTTATGATCAGTGACTTATGCATTTTTGTAAAGCTCTCTCTTGGAAGTCGCTTTGGATAAAAGCTTCTGCTAAATAAATAAATGTAAATGTCAATAAAGATTTCTTTACAGAATCATATTGATGCTGTCAAAGTGCATTATTTCCTGTGTAGATACTATATAAACCTTGTCCAGGAGGAGGTAAGGGTTAAGAGTGACTTGAATCCCAGAAGGATGACTCGCAATGAAAACTGTTTTGTTTCCCTGAGTGGAATACTCCTTTCTTCCCGCTAACCAGGGCTGAGTGTGAGTACGTGTCTGTCGTGGTGGTTGTGGGTCGGCGCACAGTTGAACTCTGAGTGACTCTTTCATACAGGCCAAAGCGTTTGCGGCCTTGTGTGTTTGTGTGACAGTGAGGATGTGTGTATGAGTGCTTGTGTGGACAAACCCTTCTGAGAAGAGAAAAGTCTCAGAGATATGGCGTCTCAGGGTTGAGGCATCATCATAGTAATGGAAGCCAAAGAGTTGTAGTCTCAAACTGTTGACAGCTGTCATGTCGGTCAGCACCACTGCAAAAAAAAATCCTAGAGGAAACACTGAGGTGTGTGCCTGTGTCTCTGGTAAGACACTTTTCTTGGTCTCGTTAGACCATCTAGCTAAGGACTTCTTCAATGAAAGGAAACAATTGCTGAGAAAGGCGTGACCCTGGACTTGATATGAACAGAATCGTTTACACACAGTGTACATAATCTGTACACTCACTGACTCAACTGCAATGCTTTGGGAGATGAGGGTGAGTTGTTGGATGGTTATCTTTAAACAGACAAAGTTTGTACCAGATGATGTCTTTCTCCTATGGCTAAATTGGAGAACAAAGGCTTTACTGTCTGCATTTTAAAGTGTGTTTCATGTCAATGCAAGGGTTTTTCATATCCTTTGTATATGAAACATGACTAACAGGCTCATGTTTGTTAGATAGAACAAAACTCTTTTACCCCGGTGCTAATGAACCATGATCTCCAACCCTGTTGTACTGACCTGGGTCATCTTGGCCAGATCCAGGGAAGGCCTCTGCTTGTGTGTGTCGGCTGGTCTCCGCCGCTTCATGCCAATTTTTTTGTGGTTGAGGACGCAGGGCTGCGAGTGGCTCCGTGCCAGTCCCCCTTGCCCCGCATGGCGCTCCAGCTCGGGGGTGGAGTCTGGGGAGCTGGGCGGCGAGGGCCCGGGGGGTTCTTGGGGGAATATCTGTTCATAGGAGAGGTAAAAAGCCTGGGTTTGGGGTTCCAAGGAGGATGGGGAGAGGGAGGAGGAGGGTCCGAGACTGACGGAGGAGGAGGAGGAAGGGGGGCAGCCAGCCTGGGCGAAGCAGGGCAGCTCCAGGGTGTTGGAGCGGGCGGGGAGGCTGAAGCTGGAGCTGCGCTGCATGGCTGGAAAGTCAGCCTGGTGCAGCCCCCCGGCCAGGCCACGCTGGACGCTGCCCCCGCTGTGGCAGCGCCTCTTCTCCACCGTCGTCCACACCCGCGATCCCTGAGGACGCCAGCTGGAGCGCCAGCCCCCCAGCTCGTCCGAGCAGGACAGGGAGCGGCACTGGCGCTTGCTGGGTGGAGCTGTGGTGGAGGAAGAGGAGGCGGCGGCCTTGGTCAGGCTCAAGTCCTGCAGGAGGCTGCTGATGGCGCCCGAGGTGTCACCCACTTCCAGCCCCCAGTGAGTGTGTCTCTGGTGGGCCTCGGGCAGCGCGTCCCACAGGCTCTCCAGACTGGAGCCCACAGCCTTCTGCTGCATGGCGCAGCCCCTGCCCACGTCTCGCCACCTTCCCGTCTCTGCAAACACCACCGGTAGCCGCCATTAGAAAAAAACTGTGAAACACTTAAAACAAACAGGGCTCCCTCTCTATGTATTTAAGCTTTCCCCTTTTATCTGTAAAATATCAGAAGAACCCTTCAGGCATGAAGTTCCAGCAGACGTGCCCTGAGAACCATTCTCTTCTAAGAATAGAGAGGCTGGGAGCAAGACATAAGCCACAGGAACAGCAGTTCCTGGTGAATGGCTCTCTGCCATGACCTGGGGAGGCCTACTTCACTCGAGCCCCCCAACATCTGTGGAAGCTGTGGTGTGGAAACATCCAGCGCACACAGCACCCTGCTCTGAGAAACAGAGTGAGACAAAGACACTGAGAGCAGGAGAGAGCTCAGGGCTACCCTGCTTTACAAGTGTGTTGATTTTGGTGCTGGTACTCCATTGTACTGTATGCGTTACACCTGGAGGAGAAGGAGGAGGAGACTACAACAGATTTCTTCTGAAGTCCTGAAGCACTTTTTGGAGAAGAAGCGGGATCTGTCAGCAGATGGGGGGAACACAGCTAAATGTCTGACTTCCCCAAGCTGTTCCAAACAACCAAAGACATACTTGGCCTCTTGACAATCGCCCCTGATAAACGTTCCTGGGAAGAGCCTTTATCTAGGCTGGGGAGGGTGTTGATGGCAGACAGCCTACAGGCTTTATATCAGAGAAAACAGGCAAAGTTCCAAATCGGTAACCTGGCTGCAAGCTGCCACACACAACTGTAACATTGCAACGGCACAGAGGTACAGCTATCATCCAGCACCCCCCACATTCCCCCCCGTTCCTATGCTGTGCTACAGGTTCAGTGATCACACTAGAAGGATTACTCTCTCTTTTAGACTAGATTCACAGAGAGAGGGGGACCTTTTTCATACAAACGACACATTCCGGGCTGAGCTGGGCTGACGCCTGGTACGGAGGAGGAGAAATTATTTTTCCTATTGGAGGTCAGAAAACAAAAAATCCCAAAAATGCCTTTGGTCGGAGGAGCTGAGGGAAGAACAAAAGGCACTGTGCAAGACAGCTGACATGCTGCAGTGGGTGCGCTCTGTCAGGCATGGGGACCCATGCACCCAGCACCAGGCTGAGGCTTGCACAAACTCCCTATTGATCTACGAATCGGCTGGGGAATGGGCACTGGGCTTACGGGGATACTAATCAAGATTGGGCTTTGGTCTGTTTTCCCAGTACAGAAGACAGGCACACACCTAAAGCTCTTTCTCCTTCTCTTTGAAATCCATTTGACCCCTCTGTACATTTACATGTATTCATTTAGCAGACGCTTTTATCCAAAGCGACTTCCAAGAGAGAGCTTTACAAAGTGCATAGGTCACTGATAATAACAACTCTGTAGTACATTTTATGAAGTGAAAAAGTCTGTTCAACTCGGCAGATTCTGAAATGGTGTAAAGGGCCGCAGGCGTATGGTGCAGTGTCCAATGTGGCAAGAAAAGAAAGCCTTTACAAAATGTTCAAACACAAACTAATTGCCATCATAAAAGAAACACTTGTTAGGCATAACAGCATCAACCATTGGACCCTGTTACCTTACTGTGAAGTGACAATTCCCTCACCCCCACCACCTGTACATGTCACCAAACGTATCATTCCTAACAAGCTGCTGAAAGGTGCCATAAGCACATACTTGTAGTTCGTCTCCCCAGTTTGCAATGTTGAATAAAGCCCAAAGAGTGGCAACTATGAGCAGATAAGAACATAAGGAGTGGGGCTGAGGTAAGTCACTGGGTCGGGACTGCTAATCAACACAGGGAGGTCACAGGAAGCTTTGGCTGCACTAACTCACCCATGAGTCCGCAAGAGAAAAGTGTTGTTCCCTGGCTCATGGTCTGCGCCTGGCACTATGGAGAGAGAATACACAAACACGTTAGAAACATCCTTGAAAGTTGCAAGTACCAAAAAGTCCCCTCAACACAGAAGCTCAAAAGTGTAGCAAAAAAACAAAAGAGGAAGTTGTCAGTATCCCCTCCCTCCAGCCCTTTTCGCAAGAAAAGCAGTCAACAGAGACGGGTCTGTAAAAGCATGCAGGACAAGGAGTGTATGTGCGGTATGGAAATGTGTAGCAGCCACAGATGGCAAGACTCTGTAGACAGACTTGTGCCAGAGACGGTATACGGCACACAGCCCAAATTCAAACCAGATGATGCACCCTTGCAGCAATAATTTAAGCTTTTATTATTATGCAATCACTGCTAATTGGGGGAGGGGGGTATTCAGTGTTTCCCACTCAAATGATTAATGTTGAAATAATGCAAAAGCTTTTGCCAAAATTCCTTGGGATTTGCTATACCAATACTTGAAGTTTTTCAGCAAACTCAACTTTGAGGAAATTAAGTCGATTACTGGGAAATGCACAAACTTTAAACACAGGTTAATTTGGCTGCTGATTAACCTGGCTCAAACTGCAGTAAAACTCAACACTAGTTAATGAACCGATAGTACGATTGCTGAGAAATCATCTTACAGACCCAAATCTGCCCTTACATCATCAGCGCCCTTCTTTTCCAGTGTTTTCTTGTAAATGATCACCATGACAACACACATCTCTGCCACAACTTGATCCAGTGCATGCAAACATGGTTGGAGGCCATCTTGGTGGGCATGGTGAGAGTCAGCCGGATCCTCATCTGTAGAACCACCTCAGGCTCCTCCAGGAACGCATGTCTTTACAGCTCAAACCAATCCTGTGCAGACACAAACACGCAAGGATTAGAATTATACACATTTGTAAGTTCTGTTAACTCATCTGAGTAGATCAGGACACAGCTGAACTGTGAGGGAGCCGGCCCCCAGATTGACCCGACCCACTCTGGTGAGGTGTCTGGCAGCTCAGAAAGAGAACTCTGAGCACTGGAGGTGGTTGAGCCTGCTGCATGGTCACCACCATGCAAAAGTATCTTGCAGCTAGCTACAAGAGTTGGGGCAAAGCACAGTGGAAAGTCAGTGTGATTTAACACTTTCCTTTAATTCTGGGGTCAGCAAGTATTGTACTTCTCGTACTTAAGGAATTCTAGGCGTAGCGTCGGCATTAGGCCTGTACAGGATTGTTTTCACAGTTGGGACTTTTGATTTTATCTGCCCTCCCTCACAACTTTCTATGCAATTTCTTCAACATGCCATCACAGTTGGTAATCTGAACCATGTTATTGTACTGAATGTCCATTAGTGATCATTGGTCATATGAGAAAGGGAGAGACCGCAAGTCGCGAGTGTTCCACAGGAATAGGGGATTGTAGCAGAGCAATGTCAGAGTTGTGTAATTGAATCCTCGGGGGCTCGGAATAGCACTGCTGTGACCCTGTGGTTATCAAAACAACCCTTTGCACATTAGCGCTGCATCAATGGATGCAAACCAGCTGATTAGTGCCAGATGTGGATTTATGGAGCGTAATCAGAGTTTGATTAAAGTAACACTTCAGAGATAGAAAGGGGTGGATGGATAATTGTAGAGTGATGGTGGACTGAAAGTGTCAATTAAATGACACAACAGAGAAAGAGAGAGAGAAAGAGAGAGAGAGAAAGAGAGAGAAAGAGAGAGAAAGAGAGGGAGAGAGAAAGAGAGTGGTGTTGTCCGTGAGACAAAAGCGTGTTGTCCCGTTGATGAGAAACGTGGGAAAACAAAGAGATGACATCAGAGATTCAGGGACAGAAAAAAGAAAATATAGAAAAGAAAACGTTATCACAAGACACTGTGGATGACTACGCTGGGCCAGGCTGTGTTTGCACCCTGCATATGATTTTCATTATCAAACACTTATAACATCACAACAACAACTTAAGAAACCAAGTCCCCTTTTAAAACACAAATGTTCCTTTTAACCCTAGAGTGAAAAATATATTAAAGCAATGCAATGTTCTTGACTGAATTGACATGTGTGAATATGCTTCATTAAGGCACAAAGATTGGACAGATAAGATAGAGCAGCAAGTTTATCACGTATGTGACTGCTAAATAGCAACATGTTCCCAGCCGGAGACAACCAGAGATATTCTGTAGTCTCGCACACAATTAATACATTACCCATAATGACGATAACGCCTAGAAGACATGGCTTTTTAAAACACCATCCAATAGACCAAGTAAGTTCTCTGATCAAGAATGAGTATAAACGGTTTTCGACGACACCTCTACCTGACACATAATAAGTGGCCTAACAAGAAAAATTGTATTAATCTAGATTTAGGATATCTTATATTCATCTTATAGCTCTATGCATGTATGACATTAAGAACAAGTTAAACCAAGTAAAAATCCCATCCCCTGAAGATCCAGGGACTCAGAACACACTCTCAAAATAAAAGGTCTACAGGCGAGAAGGGAAGGCAATACAGTTGATTTGAAAACTTCTTTGTTATTTAAAAAGTGTCTAGACAGAATAAAAGAGGAGAGGGTGAAAAAAAAACGTACCTTGAGAAATTCTTTCCTTGACTAGAGTAGGCATTGGCAAGCACTTGGAGTTTTCTCATGCAAGGACGAGAAGGTAAAACAAACGCGCAAGGCATACCTAGAAACTCTCTCCGATGAGCTGGTCAGAGACATTCTGTCATGTTTCCACAGATATTCGCACTAACAACGTCTCGTGATTTGGAGATGATGATAAACCGCAAATCACCTACTGTCCTTCAATGGGCTTTTAATAAATGGCAGAAAAAAGAGGTGTTTACTATCGTAGATAACCCAGTGCCTCTCCCTCCTCCATAATCCTTTATCTGTAATCTGTGAAAACTTTCTGACAACTAAGAATCCCTATCAGGGTCAGGGCATCAGCAATAATGACAGCTGAGAGGCCTGATCTCTCAGGGAGGGACAGGGGTGTGGGGGGTGCAGAGCAGCGCTCCTCATCTCTGGATGGTTGTGTTATACTGTGGCTGATTGACAACAGCAGTGGCATGACCATTTATTAAGGGTTGCCACACAAACATTTTGTGGTAATTTTTTAGAGCTGCACTCTTCCTCTGTGGTCTGGGGCTTTCAATAGTGGAATAACATAAAAAACTAGGGAGGGTACAATTTCTGGGGAAAGTGTAGGGTGTGCTTGCTTGCGTCGGTTGCAGGTGGGTCTGTTTTCCCTCCTAGTGATATTTTCAAGCCTTTAGCCTACTCATATTGCATAATTCATTAAGAACACCCTTTGAAACAAGGAACCCCCTGAAACAAGCTACTGTAACAACGTAGTCACTGGCAGTATTTCAGATGGAATTGTGATTCAAATAGTACCGTCTGTTAACTGAAAATAAGCCCCCCAAAACGTAAATAAGTTTGATATTAATTTAAGGGGACATGGCTAATTCAAAAGCAGTTTGCCAGAGGCAAGCTAGCTGCAGTTGCTAGCCACACTTCACTGATGGTTTCAAAGCGCCGGAAATGAGAAGGTTTCTTTTGTAAGGGATAATGTATAGAACGCCGGTCATTATCGGGAAAATAAGCCCCTTCAGGGCGAAACAAAACCCCTCCGCTTCGCGTCAGGGTGCTGTTCCCCCTGTCGGGGCTTATTTTCCCAATAATGACCGGCGTTCTATACATTATCCCGCTTATTACACGGCTACTTGCCAAAAAGAATAACTTAACACAGTGTGTCTTTTTACAATGTATTTGTTACCATTCGTTTTGTTGATCAGCAGAGAAATAGTTTGCCAAAGACGTTGAACTTCATAGACTTTGAACATTCCTTAGGCTTCAAATCAGCTGACGTCGCTAAGCAACAGAGTTCGCTGGGGTTGAAAAGTTACCGGACTACTTGCGGAGTGCTACGAAAGACGTGAATCGTGGTGGTGACGTGGAGACGTAGCTAGCACAGAATACCCTTCATCGACTAAAGGCACTTTTCGCCACAGAAACGTTGTAACCTCCTAAACTGTGCAACGGAACGTAAATCCCAATACAAGCAACTCAATCGGGACAAAGACAAACATTTTGACACAGCCGTTGTCAGTGTAGTCCAAATATCGACTGAGCCTTAGGGGGGCAAGAATAAAAATAATAAATATATATGTGAGATAACAATGGTTGTGCCCTTGCCGAAGGCTACGGCACTGGGTACCCTGCAGGGGATCTCGGAGCAGCAGTGGACCCCAGAGATGTGGTGTGTTGGCCCACCATAAGGTGAACACGCCCTGGCACCCGTCAACCACTGCCCCAGCTATGGGTAAATAGCTCCACTGCCTTGTGGGTTAGCCTCTCGAGGCAAGGGTAAGGGAGCAGACCCCTACAGAAAAGCAATGCGCTGGCGATGCGCAATAGGCGGGCCTAAACAGAGCCAGGACCCGGCAGCCTCTGCAGCCTGGGTGGGGAACTTTCGTCGTCCTGGGTTCACCCATGCCACCAGATTTACCTAACCATGGCAAAGATAGTGCTACTGGGGATAGCGTGCCTCCAAAGGCACTCTAAATAATCTCTTTGCGCAGGTATCCACCTCTGACCACGGTGTATACTCTCTGGATCCACATCTGGTTGAAGTCTGGCGGCGTTGGGGCAACTGGCAACGGGAGCAGGTTTGAATAGACTGGGAGCTTCTAGTCAGAACCCTGCACGTCAACGGCACAGGGTTATGGTCGCTTTCAGCTGGGACTGAGTGGCAGCTGATCTCGGCAGCACCCTGTGTGACTGAGCAGCCCCTATTTAGGGACCACACTGCTCACCTCAAACTGAGAAGGGGCCTAAAAAAGGTGGCCTAAAAAATCAACTCACACCTGGACAGGAGACCGCACCTGTCGGGTCATTCCACTTCTGCGGTCGAAATAGAAGAAATAAATCCCAAAACCTAAAACTGGCAACATGGAATGTGGGAACTCTCCTGGACTCCTATGGCAGGACCGAAATACCTCACAGAAGATTGCTGATGAGCTGAGACGTTACAACATTGATATTGCCGCGATTAGCGAGACCAGGCTCCTTGATGAAGGTTCGCTGATAGAGAAAGGGGCCGGTTACACCTTCTTCTGTAAAGGCCACCCCCTCGGTGGAAAAAATCTGCACGGTGTGGGACTGGCCATCAGGAACACACTGCTACCAAGACTCACTGAAAAACCTGTGGGCATCAGTGACACTGATGACCCTCCGTATCCCCCCCCTGGCGAAGAACCGCTTTGCTACACTCCTTAGTGTGTATGCGCCAACCCTGCCATCTGACACTGAGGTTAAAGACTCATCAGTCACTGGATGAGGCTCCCCACCAGATCCCCAAGACCGACAATATCCTCCTCTTTGGGGACTTCAATGCTCGGGTGGGGCAGAGTGACAGGATATGGATAGGAGTGCTTGGCAGGCATGGTATTGGTCAGGCCAACTCAAACGGCATGAGATTACTTACTCTCTGCTCTGAGCACAACCTGACCATAACCAACACAATCAAAAGACCAAATATAAAACATAATGGATGCACCCTCGCTCTAAACATTGGCACCTGATTGACTATGTCATCATGAGACGTTGCAACATCAAAGATGTTCACATGTGCCGGGCCATGAAAGTGCAGAATGCTGGACAGACCACCGGATGGTAATGGCCAAAGTCCACGTGAGCGTACGCCACCACACGGAGCTGTGCACCGATTGACAACCTTAACCAGCCCCCGACCTTCCTAGAGGTTCTGTCAGCCGTCCGCTCCCTGAAGAACAACAAGTCTCCGGGCATTGACAATATCCCTGCAGAACTGCTTAAACAGAGTGGTTACCTCTGTACAAGACGTTACATCAACACATTATGAAAGTGTGGGCTGATGAAAACATCCCACAGCAATGGAGAGATGCCAAAATTGTCACCATATACAAGAACAAAGGTGACAAGACCATATGTGGCAACCACAGGGGAATATCACTCCTTGCTGTTGTTGGTAAGGTCCTGGCCAAGGTGTTGCTGCAGAGGCTACTCAAAAACATCACATAGTCACTGCTCCCAGAATCATAGTGTGGCTTTAGAAAGAACAGGAATACAGTCGACATGGTCTTCACAGCCAGGCAACTTCAGTAAAAGTGCAGGGAGCAACATTTTGGGCTTTTGTCGACCTCTCCAAAGCCTTCGACACTGTGCAGAGACCTACTGAGGGACATCTTGCTCCGGTTTGGATGCCCTAGCAAGTTTGTCAACATCCTCCGTCAGTTTCATGATAGTATGAATGCTAGGGTGACAATAGCAGGACAAGAGTCTGCCTCCTGTGCACAGGGGTCAGGCAGGGGTGTGTACTAGCACCAGTGCTCTTTAACATCTTCCTCCTATGTGTCACCCAACTTGGAAGTTGAGGACAACAGCGGGGTGACAGTAGTCTATAGACTAAATGGTAATCTCTTTAACATCAGAAGGCTGCAAGCAACCACGAAGCGGCACAGAGTGAGGGTCCTTGAGCTGCAGCATGCAGATGACTGCGCTCTTATGGCTCACACTCCACAAGACCTCCAGGCTGTCCTGGATACAGCTGTGAAGGCTTACAGCAGGATGGGGCTGACTATCAACATCACCAAAACAGAGGTAGTCTGTCAGTGGAGCAACAACATCCCATCCATTTCACCCATCTTCAGCATCACTGATAAGCATCTGTCGTACCATCATTCAAATACCTGGGGAGCATCCTCTCTGAGGACAATAACATCAACGTTGAGGTCCAGAACAGAATCCAACAAGCATCAGCTGCCTTTGGGAGACTCAGGCGCCGGGTCTTTCAAAACAAGAACTTATATCTCCATACAAAAATCTCTGTGAATCAAGCCGTTTGCATCACCACCCTCCTCTACAGTTGTGAAGCCTGGGTCACTTACAGCCGCCATGTGAAGTTGCTGGATCATTTTCACATCCGCTGTCTCCAGCGCATGCAAGGAATCACTTGGCGTGACCGAGTGCCACACACTGAGATACTCAGGAGAGCAGGCTGTAAGAGCACTGAAGCCACCATCACCAACCATCAGCTACGATGGCTGGGGCATGTTATACGGATGCCCCTCAATCGGCTGCCTCACAAAGTGCTGTATGGCCAACGCTCTGCTCGAGGGCAGAGGAAACGCTATAAAGATCAAATAAAAACAGCGCTGAAGAGGTGTAAAATCAGACCTGGGGACCGGGATGACTTGGCTGCTGACCGTAACACCTGGTGTCAGGTGTGCCGGAATGGGACGGAAGCGCTGAAGGAGGACAGGACAGCCAGGAGACAGGACAGGCGGGAAAGAAGGCGTAGAGGAAACACAGCCAAGGTTACCAGTACCACCACTAGTACATACACATGTCCCACATGTGACAAAATGTGTGGATCCAGAATAGGACTGTACAGTCATCAGAGAATCCACCGGGGAAATCAGAAGTGGACGTCATCATCAGCCTCGATGGACAACTAAGCAGCAGTATATACAAATGTATAAAAAATGTGTATTAAAAAAGTGATGTGTGCCCCCCCAATTGCTTGTTAAACACAAACATCGATAGCCAAATATCTATTCTGGCCCATCGTTTTGGTTGGAAGGAAAGAAGAAACATTTGTGTTAACAATTCAGAGTCATGACTTGCACTACTCTTTATTTTAATCAGGGTCATTCCTATGAAATAATCTTAAATATGCTGTTAACGTTTCACAATATTAAAATAAGTAGCCTATGCGCACGCTAAAACGCAGTTGAAAGAAGCAGGACTTTTACGAAGAAAAAACTAATAGTCCACGTCAGAAGAACGAAATGCCACAATGACAGAGTTACGTGGACCAGGATAGTTGTTTGGCTATCGATTTTTACGTTTAACACACATTTTCTACTTTTGCATAAATAGACTACTATTTGCAAAATTTTTCGATAGCCAAACATGTCCTGGTGCATGTAACTCTGTCAGGCTATTGCATTTTGTACTTCTGTCGATCAATTTCTTATTTCTTGTTAGTTAGCCTACTGCATCCAATCAGCGACAAAGTGTAGTATCAAAACTTTCCATTTTGAGTTAATGTAATTGGTTTTTGAGTTAATGTAATGTTGTTTCCCATTTGGGGGAGCATGTGTGAGTGATTTGCACTTCAGGGCCACTGTAGACTAGCCTAGTCCTAACCAGACTCTCGTACATGTCATTTGTACAGAGAGTCTAGCCTCGCTCCATTGACAAGCGTTTACTTCCTTTTACACGGGACTCTGTTGAAGTTAAAACTATCGGATCTGCCCAGAGCCACTCTGATCTGGCATAACCAATCACTAGCGTTCGCCTTAGCCAATTCCTTCACCACTACTGTAACAGAGCTAGCTTCCGTAGCTGGAAAATCAAACTGTTCTCGAACCCCGTGGGGAGCAGGGCCACAACATCATGGCCACCCACAAAACTCAGCAAAACTTGTTCTTGCTCTGGCTTTAGTTTATAGATATTCGGCAGTGTTGCCACAACGGACTGAATGGCTTCACTCGCATCTTTCTCCGCTGTTCGGAACTACAACACAAACTAGCGCACGACATCAACGTCATCGTTTTTCAGCCACTCCCTCTGTTCGCTGATTCGCCGGTAGAAAATCAACCCCTACCCCGTCGGCCGCCCACCGACAGCGCCCCCCGAACGAGCACCGCTACAACCTGGCTGCGACAAACGAAAACGAAACTGCTGCACGGCAAGCAGGGGTGCCTGCAGCTGCCTGAAGGGGGCGCCAATATGCCATTTCCCCACTAACTGAAATGATCGATAAGAGAAAACCGCGCAGATATATATATATTTTTTTATGCTCGTGCGCCCCCCACGTGACATGAAAAAATGCCGCCCCGAGCGGCTGCCAGGTCTGCCCGTGCCTAAAACCGCCCCTGGTTGTAGGCCTATCATCCGTCTATAAACACCTGATTACTTATCGATGAATCGACTAGATCCACAGACGAAAATGTGCCTATTCGCTCAGTGGCTCCGTGTGGTGCTGGGAATAGCATTTATTACCTTGCATAAACTATGCCAGCTGTGCTATGCTAGCTAGTTTTGTGTAGACTGTCAACATACTGACGTTGCTCGCTGGCTGAAGCCTGGAGCCTCCCGTCTCATGGCCAGCGTGTCTGACGGTAAGTTCAGAGGTTCAAACATACGAAATCGCGAATTATTGTTGGAATGCTGCTTCAGCATTCCAAGTATTGTTCTTTGAATCTTTATTGTTGGAATGCTGCTTTAGCATTCCAAGTATTGTTCTTTGAATCTTTATTCAACTTCATATTCTTATTCTTCTATTTCTTCCTTGACACCTTTCAGCTCCTTCAAATCTTCAGGTACTAAAACCGTTCAGCTATCCAAAAATTCAGCAGTTTCAGGCTATGACTGCTATCACTTTTCAGCTTTCTACCTCTTATGTTTGAATTAATAGAAATTAATATTCATAATATTTTTTACATGGTTTTCCAATGGAGTCTCTTTTCAAATCTTCTCAATCCTCTTAAACTTCTTCAACTTTCAAATTCTTCTTCTTCCTAAATCTTTCAGCTACAGCCACCATTTCAACTTAAAATTGTTGACAAAACCCTCAACAAAAATAAAATAAAAAATTCAGCTATATCTATTCAACTTTCTTAAATATCACTGATTATGTTTCATGAGTTTTTCAAATAGTTTCTGAGATTTACATGGGTGTGTACGTGAGAGCCTAGAGTGCTGACTGCAACGCTCAGAGTGGAGGGGAGCTTCGAAAATATTTCTAGTTTGCCAGCGTTGCCGCAATTTTCACTCTTCATGCTTCATTTTTGGATCAATAGCTAGCTAAGTTTGAGCTGGTCGTAGACAGTTGTCTGTGGAATCCAACAGACGTACACATTGGTTCAGAGCCCCACAAAAGCGAGACAAAGTCCAACTCTAGCCCCATAGAGACCAATGCAAATCTGGTGACAAATTCGTCAGAGAAAGCAGAAGGAACAAGATTTTGAAACTGCTGGTAGAGTCGTATTTCTGACCGCACAGACATAAAAAGGACATCTCTGGTTTCAGCAGAGTCTTGGGTCTCGGAAAATAACCGAGATCCGAGATTGGACATAAAGTTTTGTGTCTTTGTTAACTTGTTTGAGGTGTTTCGACATTTAAAATTTGATTAAAAACTTTCTTGTTAAGTCAATTCTAAGATTGTTAAAGGTAAGCATGTGTGTATTTACTTTATATGTAAACCTTGGGTGTGTTTTTGCCTATGTATATGACACGTAATTTTTTTATTGTAATTATAGCTTATATGTTCACATTGCCCCATCTAGATGCAACATCTAGATGTTACAAATACAGTAAACCTGTTACTGTATATTGTTACTGTTATAGTTTCCGTTGCTGTATATCGTTACTGTTATAGTTTCTGTTACTAGTTGGAGACAACAGGGGACGGGTTGTTTTCATCCTTATTCATATAAGTATAACTTATTTTAGAGTTCTTTCCCCTGGAACAGATTTCATGTTCCAACCGAGGGAGGCTGTCGCTGTCTTAGTTTGTGGGGCTGCATCAAATACTCCTTTTTGCTCTGTTAAATTGCTGCACTAGTTCACACTTGACCGGTGGGGATCGTCGTCAACCGGAAACCAGTCTCCATGACGGTCAATAACGAGTCTCCCGGTCCTGTCCTACATCTATAAATTTGAACAATGGATTTTGGTGTTTCAAAACCCATTGACACTGTATGACTATGTTTAGCCTGTGTTCTCCTACTCTCTCTCACCAACCGTCTCTGGAGGAGGGGATCCCTCTCTGAATTGCTCCTCCCAAGGTTTCTTCAATTTTTTCTCCCGTTTGGAATTTTTCTGGGAGGTTTTCCTTGTCTTCCTTGAGGGTTTAGGTTGGTTGAGGGGCAGTTCTATGGGCGTATGTGAAGCCCTCTGTGACATGCCTGCGTGTAAAAAGGGCTATACAAATACATTTGATTTGATTTGTGTGGATTCTAGGTAAATTTCTCTGATTCTCTCTGCACTCAGCGCATTAGCAATCATAGCTGCACGATCACCGTGGCAACAACAGACACGCACCACTCAGTCTCTAACACAGGTGATTGGTATTAGCTTATTAGTGACAAGTCACAAGACGGAGCTCTCAACCAGAATGGCCGCTCTATGTTTTGTTTCAACCGTCTCCTCTGCCTTGTCCCCCTATTGTTCAGGCACACCGAGTACAACGCTCGCCTTCTAATAATAATAATAATAATAAAAAAAAAAATATATAGCGCTTTTCAAAGTCACTATATATGGTTAAAATAATCATGAAATAAGGACATCACATAAAATCACAGCATTAATTACACATTAAAAGTTGATCTAAAAAGGTGCATTTTGACTAATGATTTAAAAGTTGATAAGTTGGTGCTGTCTCTGATGGGTTTGTGGAGTGAGTTCCAGAGGGAGGGAGCGGTGATGGAGAAAGCCTGGTTCGGTGCTTGGTCCTGAGTGGGGTGGATAGGAGGTTGGCATCAGAGGAACGGAGGGAGCGGGAGGGAGTGTGGTGGTGGAGCAGGTCGATGAGGTAGCGGGGGGCCTGGTTGTGAAGGGCTTTATGAGTGAGAAGAACGGTTTTAAAGTGAATGCGTTGTGGGACGGGGAGCCAGTGGAGGTTCTGGAGGACGGGGGTAATGTGGTCACAGGAGCGGGCGTGAGTGAGCAGACGTGCGGCAGAGTTCTGGATGTACTGGAGTTTATTGAGGATTTTGGATGGTGAGCCGTAAAAGGATGCTATTGCAGTAATCGAGTCTGGAAGTGATAAATGAGTGGATCAGTATCTCGGCAGTGGAGGAGGTGAGTGATCGACGGAGGCGTGCAATGTTTTTGAGATGGAAGAATGTAGTCCTGGTGATGTTATTGACGTGACGTTCGAAGGTGAGGTGACTATCAAAAATGATGCCAAGGTTACGGATGTGAGGGGAGGGGAACAGAGGAGTTGTCAATGTTGATGGTGAGGTTGTGGGTGGTTTTGGTGAGGGACCGATGATGATGAAGTCTGTTTTGTCACAGTTGAGTTTGAGAAAGTTTATTTGCATCCTGGATTTAATTTCACTGAGACAGTTGGTGAATGGTGGATTGAAAGAGGGAGAGGAGGATAGTGGTTAACAGTGTCAAAGGCTGCAGTGAGGTCGAGAAGGATGAGGATGTTTAGGTGGCCGGAGTCTGAAGAGAGGAGGAGATCATTGGTGACTTTTTATCTATTAAGTGATACCTGAAGTACACTAACTAACTAAACTGGTAAATAAATTATAGAGATGGAGCAGCATATTTCTTTCACCTTCCATGTTCATCTTGACCAGTGTTGGGGGTAACGAGTTACAAAGTAACGGATTACAGTAACGATATTACTATTATAGGTAACGAAGTAAAGTAACGTATTACACTCAAAATATTGGTAACTACACTACTTTACTAGACCTCAGGAACGCGCTTTCCTGCGTTACCCAAGCCATTTTTGCCGGTCCGAAAAGTTCTCTTTTAGTGGCGCTTGCATGCTTGCCTGTGTGCTTGCTTGTCTGGGCACTGTTGCCACAGATACCGATTTGAGTGATTTGAGTGACGTAGCTGCTGGTGCGTAGACATTAGGCGCGTTCGACATGGGCTGACTTCATGCAGCGCCGCAGCCGGCTGCCTTGAATCTGAGAATGCCATTGGTTGCTTCAAGTCAGCCGGGCTGCAGGCGGCTGCAGACGACGCCTGCGCTGCATGAAGTCGAACGCACCTATTGACAACCCAGTATCACATGTTATTACACGGCTGTTCTTAACGCTGTAGAAAGCTCCATTCACTTGAATGGGGCTTCCCAACGTTCTGCGGTCTAACAGACCGTTGCTATGAATAACAGACCGCTGTCACGGAAAGTGGCCTTTTTGCTTCTGATTCACATCTTTCGTAGCACTCCGCAAGTAGTCCGGTAACTTTTCAACCCCAGCATACTCCGTTGCTTAGCGACATCAGCTGATTTGAAGCCTAATGAATGTTCAGTTTATGAAGTTCAACGTCTTTGGCGAACTATTTCTCTGCTGATCAACACTACGAATGGTAACAAATAAATTGTAAAAAGACACACTGTGTTAAGTAATTTTGTTGGCAAGTAGCCGTGTAATAAGCGGGATAATGTATAGAACGCCGTTGTCATTATTGGGAAAATAAGCCCCTTCAGAGCGAAACAACACCACTAACTTTGTTGCTCGAAAGGACAAAAATATTACAGTAAAATGCACTTTGTGTCCAGGCGAGAGGTGTCTTTCAACTGCTGTCAACTTAATGAGATTTTAAAGTGAGGCATATTTCTTTGGTCAGATAGTGTGGACAGGCTTAATATTCGTTCAAGTGAATGGCTGAGTTTTATATGCCATTTTGTTTTACATGTTTACAATTACAATACACTATGTGGAAAGGCTAAGAGATGCCCTTTATTGAAAATTGAAAAATAAAGTGATGAAAGGGCCATGATGTTTGTCCATGTATCTTTGCGGTAAATTTGGACATTTGCTTCAAAAATTTGAAAGTAAAGTAACTAGTAGTGAAGTTACTTTTACATACTATATATACTTTTCCTACTTGTTACAAATGCAGTAACTAGTAAAGTAATCTAGTTACAATTTTCAGAAGTAACTAGTAACGAGTAACTACCCCAACACTGATCTTGACATTATAGCTATAGAGCACAAGCTACCCCCAGTGCCATGGCAACTGAACTCATCGTATCTGAAAAGCTCCGTGGATCCCGTCCACACTACTACAGTAACCCGGCGTTTTCAAATGTCTCCGGCTAGGGTATTCGAAAAGCTCAGTTTTCAGTGTCCGAATACGCCGTATTAGTGTGGACGGGAGGTGCAAACGCAGACATATGTATATGCGTTTCTAAATTTACCCGGGCTAGTGTGGACGGGGCCTAATTCTGCAGATGCTGCTAATATCTCTTTTTTTTACTACTATTGCTAATGGAACTGTTTTATTCTACGCAACTGATACTACTGTATCTGCTACTGCTATTAATATCCCAACTATAATTTCAGCAATTAAAATTAATATACTTGTCTTGTTACGACTACTTCTTCTACTACTTCTACTTCAGTTTACCAATTCAGCTTTCAGATTCTCCCGCATTGTATTTAAGCACTTAGCTTTGTTAGATGATGCAGTTCAGTTTCCACACTGCTTCTTTTGTGTGACTCACAATTTTTGTAAATTCATTTCAGCTTTAAGCTTGCGAGCATTTTCTAATTTTCAGCTATAAAAAAATTAATAATAATCTTTAACTATTCCAACAAATTTTTTGCAGGAAATGCACTTTCTAGTTTTCCAGATGGAGTCACGAAAAACGTTGAAACTGTTCAATTTAAAATGTTACCCATACATATAGTTTGCTGATTTCTGGATGTTATTGTTGTGTCCCAGCTGATGTTAACGTAGCCTATATTTGATTAAACCTCCGATGACTTCCATTTAAAACTGCATCATTATTTTATGTTGACATTTGTTAGCGAATATTAGCCAACTTTACCTAGAGCAATTTATGGTTGCAGACTTAGATATGCTTTCTGTGATTTGGGATTTTTTTTTTTATTGTTTAGGTCTTCGGTTTATACGGTACTTTTTTAGTTCTGATTTAACATCCGTACATGTTTATTGTTTGCACCTTCCTGCCACAGTAAATTCCGTGTTTGTGTAAACTTACAAGGCGAATAAAACCAATTCTGATTCAGGTTCTGAGACATAGCGGACCAGGCGCAAGCTTTTACTTTGAAAAGTAGAAGCTGGGAGACGGCAGGAGACGGGAGGGCATGAAACGGGAGGGCATGACACGGGAGGCTGCAGGCTGCAGCCATACACATATCCACATCTGCGCTAAGGGGGTAAATTAGATTTATTAAAAAAATACATACAAAATCATCCATGATTACAAAAATTATACTACAATATGTTTGACAAGAAGACGAGCAGCTAACAAGCCATGTCATTGTCCCCAAATCAATATCAAGATTTTCACGAACAAAGTATCGGCTACAGCCTGGGTAGCGGGTTGAATAGCAAATGGATTGTGAGATGATCGCATGAAAGTTGACATTTTCTCCAAACAGTAATTATAATTTGACCGTATGTTTAACAACAAGACCAGCAGTCCGGCCATCAGTGGCGGTCCTGGCACATTATGCGCCCAGGGCGAGTTTATCACTTGCACCCCACTTTTCTACATGCACACTTGCACTTATAGCAATTCATGTTGTTTAATTGTAACTTGTTTCACTACATTCTCTTATGCTTCTTCCCTTTGGCACTTATTTTGGTTCTTCACAATATGTGCTTCATGTTTTGGCTACCTGCAGTGTTTTTGGGACTATCTTGTTGTTATTATCAGTGACCTACGCACTTTGTAAAGCTCTCTCTTGGAAGTCGCTTTGGATAAAAGCGTCTGCTAAATGAATAAATGTAAATGTATTAAACAGTTTTGAGTTTTGAGTTGTATTTTGATTGATTTTGCGAGTACTTAAACCCAAGTCTGCACAGTTTGCCATGATGTTATACGAACTACAACAGTGACTTTAGAGAACTACAACTCTGCATGAATCTGTCTGACACGCCCCTGAGCGGGGTAAACTGTGGGAAGGAGAGCGATGGCAAGGGATTCGCTTCGCTGCAGTGGACACGCACTGTAACTCCACATTTCAGTGTGACAACGTTTTCGCGCTTTGCACATGCTTTCAGGAACTCATTTCACACGTATATAATGTACTGAGAAGCAAATCATAGAATTTGGGCAGGGTATCATTTTCGAAACAGGTTAAAAGAAATATTGAAATAACTTATTGTTACATGTTAGCTTGTTAAAGTCTTTCAAAATTGTAAACTGAGCCTTTGAGGCCCTGTTGTTATGGTTACTTATTTCAGACTCTTACAGGCTCATATACTATGTGAAGCAAGCGCAATAATTTATAGGGAGTCAGGTGGCTGAGCGGTTAGGGAATCGGGCTAGTAATCTGACGGTTGCCAGTTCGATTCCCGGCTGTGCCAAATGACGTTGTGTCCTTAGGCAAGGCACTTCACCCTACTTGCTTCGGGGGAATGTCCCTGTACTTACTGTAAGTCGCTCTGGATAAGCGCGTCTGCTAAATGACTAAATGTAAATCTAATGTAAATAAAGGTGAATAGACAGTTTCGCTGGAACTACTTAGTAGGTGTCCAACACCCCTGCAGCCAATCAGAATCGAGTATTCACCCAGACCATGGTATAAATATATATAAATTATTTATATAGATTTTTTTATCAAACATGTTTGGGGCCAGTTGAACTGCATGATCGTGTATTACATGTTTCTTTTTTGCAAATGTTTTTCATTTACAATGTTTAATAAATCCTTATGGCACATCACTATATCGTAGTCATAGGCTTTTTTTCTATGTCAAGTGTTTGGGCCGGTCAGGGGGTACTTGGCTGAGATTTCTTTAATAGGGGTACATTATTGAAAAAATATTGAGAAGCACTGCCCTACAGTACCGCAACGTACCCCCATTTGAGAATCACTGCTCTAATAAACGCATAGAATAGGGTTCGCTCCTCTTGCCCCGACCACTCCGCATCCTACGCCAGGATCCTGTTTGTGGACTTCAACTCTGCCTTTAATACCATCATCCCCGCTCTGCTTCAGGACAAGCTCTCCCAGCTGAATGTGCCTGACTCCACCTGCAGGTGGATCACAGACTTCCTGTCTGACAGGAAGCAGTGCGTTAAGCTGGGAACACAAGTCTCTGATTCCCGGTCCATCAGCACTGGATCTCCCCAGGGCTGCATCATTTCCCCTCTGCTCTTCTCCCTGTACACCAACAGCTGCACCTCCAGTCATCCGTCCGTCAAACTCCTGAAGTTTGCGGACAACACCACCCTCATTGGGCTCATCTATGGTGGAGACGAGTCTGATTATAGGTGGGAAGCGGACAACCTGGTGACCTGGTGCAGCCAGAACAACCTAGACGTCAATGCTCTCAAGACAGTGGAGATGGTTGTGGACTTCAGGAAGAACACAGCCCCACTCACCCCCATCACCCTGTGTGACTCCGCAGTCAACACTGTGGAGTCCTTCCGCTTCCTGGGCACTATCCTCTCCCAGGACCTCAAGTGGGAACTGAACATCAGCTCCCTCACCAAGAAAACACAACAAAGGATGTACTTCCTGCGGCAGCTGAAGAAATTCAACTTGCCAAAGTCGATGATGGTGCACTTCTACACAGCCATCATTGAGTCCATCCTCACCTCCTCCATCACCATCTGGTACGTTGCTGCCACTGCCAAGGACAAGAGCAGGCTGCAGCGTATCATCCGCTCTGCAGAGAAGGTGATTGGCTGCCATCTGCCTTCCCTCGAGGACCTGCACACCTCGAGGAACCTGAGGCGAGCGAAGAAGATTGTGGCCGACTCCTCCCACCCTGGACACTCCCTGTTTCAGTCACTCCCCTCCGGCAGAAGGCTGCGGTCCATCAGGACCAAAACCTCACGCCACACAGTTTCTTCCCTTCCGCTGTTGGCCTCCTCAACAAGAACAAGAGT